>NC_054757.1:5493125-5867500 GCF_018143015.1 Lytechinus variegatus | reverse complement strand
TGCTGGCTTGTTAGCTCCCCCCCAAAAAAAACGATAATATAATAATAATAATAATAAAAGTAATAATAATGATAATAATAAAGATAATAATAATGATGATAATAATATTTATAATAATAATAAATGGATTAAACAACAAAACAAATAAATAATTTCAAAATGACGAAAAAGTCACGAAAAAGTTCACAAGCAAGAAAGACAGAAAAAGGATTCCAACCTAATTCCCATTAAGTGGTGCACTGGTGAGTTTGATTTGATGATTTTTGAAGATGTGTATACGTTCGTTTTCCTATGGTGTCACGTTCGCCAACGGGTATTATCAAAATATGACTTTGATTGCATGCAGTTTAAGCGTTATGCATTTGTATTGCACTCCCCTTTCATGTTTTTCCTTTTATCCAAACAAATTTTATACTGACGTTATTTCCTGTTTAAACGTAGCGCTCACACTGTGTACAGCTTCCTACTTCATAGCATATGTTAAAATTCCCTATCTTGTCTCTAATCAATATCCAGTTCATTAAGAAAACCCCACCCTGCGAAATATTCATGGTATCATAAATAATGTTTTGGAAAGCTTTGTCAACATAACCACTTCCTCTTTGATGTTTTCGCATAAAACAAAATGTGATAGCTGCATTTGATGAAACATTAGTACCCATCAGCAAATGTGTATTATACTGTGATTTACGACTTTGGATAGTAAAGGGCTATCTGTATACATGAGATGAAATACAGGATGAACCCCTGCCTCTTCCCGATATGTAGTGGAACGTCGTGGCCCAGTGGATTAGTCTTCGGACTTTGAAACAGAGAGTCGTGGGTTCAAATCCCAGCCATGGCGTAATTTCCTTCAGCAAGGAATGCATTCACAGTGTGCTGCACTCGACCCAGGTGAGGTAAATGGGTACCGGCAGGAAGTTATTCCTCAAAAAGCTGTGTGCACCTGAATAGGTAGCCTAGCTTAGCCGGGTAATAATAACAGCAGGGCCCGCTGGGAGAACAGTTTTCGGAACTGAAGTGGCTACCCTGGGTAAATATACCTCTATTATTATTATTATTATCATTATTATGTATATACACTGTAAAACTGTGGTGTTAAAACTAACACCAGTTGGTGTTAATACTAACACCAATAACACTAATAGAGGACAACACCCGGAGGTGTTAAAATTACACCCTAGAGACTGAACATAACACCGCAAAGTGTAAATGTAACAACCAAAGGTGTTGTGATAACACCTTACGCCGGTGTAAATTAATTGGTGTGGTCCTATATGTACATCGGTTAACACCACGGTTTTTGCTGTGTATATATCGGGGCATATATAGAGATGGCTAAAATATCAGGGGAGAGGGGTCGTTTTTTGTAATGTAAACAATGGTAAATGGTATCAAGAGGGTAATAAAGTTTGAGGTATACTGTTAATGAAATGGGAACCTCCCACTTTCTTCTATAGCACATTGTAGCCCCCCCCCCCTGGTGGATCTAGCCGGATGAAGGGCCTATGATATCACACAAGCAGTATGGACCTGAAATGCCCCCGGGAAATGCCATCTGGATTCGCCACTGCAGCATTGGCGGAAGCCAAAAAATTTAGGGCGTGTCCACCTGAAATTTTGGGATGGACACAGGTAAAAAATTGGACAAGCGCCCCCCAAAAGGTTATCAACCTACATTTTGACAAGCAAAAAAAAAAAGGTCATCAGCCTAAATTTTAGGGGGGGACAACAAACGTTTCAGGGGGGTTCACATGAATTTAGGGGGGACGCAGGAAAAAAAATTGACAAGCAAAAAAAAAAAAAAAAGTTATAAAAAAAAGCCTTTAGGGGAGGACCGTCCCCCCACCTAAAATTTAGGGGGAGGGATCGCAGTTTAATTGTTCTCCTTGTACTATATGCCGTAGTTGCTGTTGATAATGATTTTGATTTTCTTACTCTATTATATGATACCTTCAGCTGATATCAAACTGATTGTGGTGGATGATATGGAGAAAGCTTCGAGCTTGCTGAGTCAAATCGACAAGCTGCCTACATTGAAGCATATCGTCATCATGGATTCACCAATCAGCGACGAGGTCAACGACCAGGCGAGAAAAGCAAACATAGCCGTGGTTACTTTTGATGAGATGCTGACACTGGGAGAAAACAACCCTCACGATCCACAGGTAAATTGTATGGAGTAACAGTGTTGATGAATAAAAAAGGAGATAGTATGCATCCTTGTCTGACTCCTCTCTAACCTAGCTTGATTTTGATATGCGTATACAGAGCAGGAGGTCATTCCTGGCATTATTTCAAACTACAAATAAGATCACTTTGCTGTGTTGAACTTTGTCATGCAAAAAAAAAATACATTAAAAAGGGTCGTATTTGAAAAAAAGTATAGTATGCAGCGGGCTTTTCACCGATTAGCGAGTCGATAAGAAGTCAACGATATGGTATAAGCATATCAATTTTCAGATACGTATTCACTGCCCCTTTTTTTAAAAAAAGAGGAACCTTATAATCACCTGAAAGAATTGTTTAAACCCTTATTCGTGATCGTTCTATCCCATTCTCCGGTCATACGTTTCTTTGTGATGATGCATTGAGCTTATTTTACACACAAAATTAACTTTATTTTTTTTGTCAATACGACAGTTACCATGGTAACCTGGTTCAGTAGTCAATCAAAACCAATGTTTCCGATTAGTGGATGCAACTCTTTCCTGGTGACTGCTGGACTTATCTCCCCAAAGCTTGCTTTGTTATTTTTTAAATTTCCTATTCTCATCATATGGATTTTATTACATTCCTATATATTAAAAAAAGGGAAGAGAAACAATAGCTAATTTTATGGACAATAAATGAAAACATCTGACGACACCTATACAACCGTTCATTTATTTCAGCTTTCTTCCTGTCTTAGTTACGTAGTTTCTGTCGTGGTCTCTTATGAGTTCCTAGTAGAAAGAGCCTTGCTGAATATGGATTGGATGTGTGACGTAGGCCTCAAGATGTCGTGATTGTCACGAAACAGTGAACCTTTATTATTTATTGAGGATTGGAAAATGACCCCTACGTACATCCGGGCATCACAATCAGGCTTTCTGGTCCCGTTTCATAAAGACTTGTTATGATAACAAATGCATAATTTCTGCACTAAATTTACTTTCAGCCAATCAGATTGAAGGATTTTAGTAGCTTTTAACTGTTATTGCAAATTTATTATTATAAGAAGTTTTATGAAACAGACCCCAGATCAGTCGTCATAACTAATAACCGCTAAGATTATATTTTTCTGTTGTAACCTGTAACATAAAAAAACTACAACCAGATCGAATTTGTTTTGATTTTTTTTTAGGGGAGGAATATTTTTTTTCATCAAAGATTAATTATTATTATGACCTTTTTCGGTTGTAATATGATCCAACAAAAATACTTCATGAATATTCATTCTACCAAATTGCACGGGCACACTATAAAAGCTACATCCTACTTCAGCATGTCTGTTATTCTGTTTGTGATTTCTCTGTGAAATTCAGGTCCATATTATCCCCGCGAAAGTACTATTTTGAATAACTATGACTTTTTTTAATGCAATATCATTTTTGATCATTGAATGTAGCCGTAAGTATGGTTGAAATCCTTAAAAAGGAATGAAGGCATCATATCAAATATTGTATCAACTCTCTTCATATTTCCTTTCAGCCTTGTAAACCAGATGATTTGGCCCTCATTCGATTCACAAGCGGAACCACAGGTCAGTAGTTACTACCCCCCCCCCCGTTAAACAGAATCGATGGGCATGGCCATACGCAGCACAGGGGAAGCCCCCCCCCCCGAGAAATTGTTAAAAAATACATTTTTACTGCAAATTTTCACAAACTTCACGAAAAAGTGTGCACAAAATCCTTCAACTTCACTTTAGAAAATGCAAGTGTCACCAAGATAAGCTCGATTGGTTTGCTCCCTCATTGTTTTTTTCAAAATTGTTTATGCACGCCCCCCCCCCCCCCGAAAAAGGTTATGTGTATGGCCATGTAGATGGGGGACTTGAGGGGGGCCTGACTCCCGAGTACAAGGCAAAGAAAGAAAAGATGGCATACAGAGAAATATGTGAATAGAAAGGGAAGTTATTATGTCAGAATTTATTATAAAATTTGAAATATTTAAATCAGTAGGCTACTGGTTTCCACGAGAAAGATACAGCACTATCTATTCATATATTCAGACAGCAATAGTTGCCTATGCCTAGTAGAGGTGCCGTGGCCGAGTGGTTTAAGGAGCGTGGCTATACATGGAAAGTCCGGGGTTCGATCCCGGCCGCGGCACCTATGCCGGTGAGCAAAGCATTTAATCTACAATGCTCTTTTATCTTGCTTTCAAATAAATGAAAATGCTATATGCATTATTGGTAACTAGGTGTGCACTTGTTTTGAAAAAAATAGGTGCCTATGGGTTGATTATGCATGACCGTCTTTTTAATTCACTAATGAAGAAATGAAATTCCAGAAAGAAAAACCAATGATCTGTCAATAAACACTAATTTACAGAAAATATATGAAATAATGAACATATACAAACATTTTAACAATTTCTCATTTATATGGATGCATATATAGATGCATTTAAGGAGTATGTGCTTATCTTTTTCACCATATATTTTGTAATTTTCCATTCGTTCTCCAAGGTGTTCCAAAGGGAGCCATGACAACACACAAGGGTATAGTTGCAAATGTTTCCGCCATTTATTCCTCGATTATTGTAAGTATCACTATTTCAGCTTATTTTGTTCGTATTGTATAAATAACAGAAAACTGGGTTTACGTCGTATTAAATGTTGTTCGTATGAAAACACTCAACCGTTCTTTAAACATACTATTTAGTCTCTTTTAAGTTTATAAAGGTTGTTACAATCAGGGTAACCAAACAGTTTTATATGAGTACAAAATAGATGTTTTGCTTTTCCTATTTTTGTTTATTGTAGAAAAGTGAAATATATTCCTTGTGAGGCATTAGTGCACTCACTTTTTTATAGGAGTTCAATCTAGTGATTACATGTTCTGTCAATTACTATATATTTGAGAGACTACACTTGCGACTACACTGTCTGAAACAAGTAGATGTGGGCGAAGTGGACATTCTAATTTTGTACACTGTCAAAATTGTGGTGTTAAAACTGACACCAATTGGTGTTAATAGAGGACCACATCCTGAGGTGTTAAAATTACACCCTAGAGATTGAACATAACACCGAAGAGTGTAAATGTAACAAACAAAGGTGTTGTAATAACACCTATAGGTGTAAAACTAACATCACCAATTTAACACCGGTGTAAAAGAACTAGTATGGTCCTCTATGTACAAAGATTAACACCACAGTTTTTGCAGTGTAAGTGTTAATTCGTATAGACATGATCCACCCCTAGAATTTACGCTGGCAACATAGCTCAGGTAATTAAAGCATTATCGCTCACTCCAAATATGTTTCATCATGTTGTCATGAATTATTCCCTCTTGGAATTATCTAAAATTAAAATTAATCAATTGCTTTTCATTCTACTTTTATTTTTTTCCCCACTAGCGTTTCCACTCGTGTGCACCTGGATCTGTGTCAATATCATACCTTCCTCTGGCTCACGCGTATGAACATACACTCGACGTACGTATAAATTACACTTATCGAAATAAAGGGTTGTTTTGCACTGCGACGCGGAACGGATTCAAGAACAGTGTAGATCTATTGAAAATACCAGTAAAAATACTGGCGATGAACAGCTGGGAGGTCTTTGTCGAAAACTGGTGAACCAGGTTCCCGTCTTACGAAGAGTTACGATTGATCCAATCGACGCAAGTATGGACGGCCAGCAACATCAACATGTATTATGCACGTTTGTTCAAAATATTTTCTACCTGTGATTTATAATCATGCATTCTATGTTTTCTTGAAAACTCAATGTGCTTCTCTTTGTTTACCGAGGACATTGTGCAAATTTCATGTTGCGAAAATTATGACATTGACGGTTTTCCATAGAGTTACGATTGATTGGATTGGATCAATCGTAACTCTTTGTAAGACGGGGCCCAGAACAGCAGTTTCGTCCGTAGTTTCGGAGCTGACGAAAAATTGCAAATATGTCGTTTGTCCAGAGTCTATATAGGACGATGCTGCCTTTTTGATTCACCAATTTTCGACAAAGACTTCTTGGTTGCCCTTTGTCATGAACGGCATTTGACAATAAGTTTTCTATGTTCTGGAATCCGCCCTGTGTCGAGGTACGAAAACTCTCTGTTTACTTTCGCTTCAGTTGACCAAGGAAATGGGAACGAATATCCGTCTCAACCTCTCCCCCTCTGTCTGTCTGTCTGTCTCCTCCACCCCAATGTCCCTCTCGATCTCTGTCTTTCTCTCTCTTTCTCCCTCCCTCTGTCTGTCTGTCTGTCTCCCCCACCCCCAATATCCCTCTCCATCTCTGTCTTTCTCTCTCCCTCTGTCAGTCTGTCTGCCTCCCCCACCCCCACTATCCCTCTCAATCTCTATCTCTCTGTCTATCCCCCTTGTCCCTCTCCATCTCTATCCCTCTCTCTCTCTCCCCCTCTGTCTTTCTCCCCTCCCCTTGTGCCTCTCCATCGCTATCCCGCCTCTCTCTCTTTCTTTGTATCTCCATCCCTCTCTTCCTCCCTCCCCACCCCAAATGACCCCTCTCCCTTTCTATCCCTCTATCTGTCCGTATATGTCTGAATCTATCCTTTCTCCCTGTCCACATCTCTTTCTGTTTACCTTTCCTTCATTTTTCTCCTGATCTTGAGATCGTTATCCCGAAGAAGCCCTATTGCCAAAATATTGATAATAAAAAGTAATTAAAACCGAGTGTCCGTTAACATTTTATTTATTTTACCATTATGTTACAACTTTGATGAAAGGGGTAAAAATGATTCTCTTTGCAGGGGATGCTGTTTCTACACGGTTGTTCAATAGGGTTCTTCCGTGGTGATGTGAAAACATTAGTCAATGATATGCAGGTCTTGAAACCCGATATCTTTCCAAGTGTTCCTCGTCTGGCAAACAAGCTGTATGATAAGGTAGGTGGATGACATCAATATCACTAATCTTTATTGGCTTCATCATCATTATCAGTATCCTTATCTTTATCATCGTTTTCGTTTGTCTTAATCACCATCATCACCATCATCATCATCATCATTCTCCTCCGCCTCCTCATCAACAAAATCATAATTATCTTCTTCTTCATCATTATCATCATCATCAACAACTAAATCATCGTTATCATCATCATCATCATCATCATCATCACAATAATCATCACCAGAACCTTCTTCGTTATCATCAACATCATCACCACCATCATCACCACCATCTTCTTCGTTATCATCATCACCACCATTATCATCATCACCACCATCATCGTCAGCATCATCATCACCATCATCATCATCATCATCATAATCATCACCATCATCATCATCAACAACATCACCGTCATCATCATTATCATCATCAACAACAACAACAGCATCACCATCGTCATCATCAATCATCATCATCATCATCACCATCATCTTCCTACTTGCTACGCCATCATTGCCATCATTTTTTATCACGGTCCGATGAGACCAAATCTTTCGTGAAATAATCCCCAAGGAAGATTGATTTGGTCGTCAACATATATTTTGTTATACTCTTAGCTCTTAATATTAATTGCGAGTAATGATGACTTTCTAAAAATAATTTATGTGTATAGACTGATATTCTTGAACCCTATTATTCTATTCCTTCATTTACTTATTGTTGATTTCTTTTCGGCTATTCTCAATTCATTCAATTATCAATCAGTTATACATGTAATTCATATATGATTTATCTATTGATTCATTTATTCACAGATCATGGGTGGAGTCAATTCGTCATCTTTCATCAAACGAAGTCTCTTTAACCTAGCTTACCGATTGAAATTGGGAGATGCGATGAGGTAAGCATGACGTCACATTTGAAA
Source organism: Lytechinus variegatus (assembly GCF_018143015.1). Lineage (NCBI taxonomy): Eukaryota > Metazoa > Echinodermata > Echinoidea > Temnopleuroida > Toxopneustidae > Lytechinus > Lytechinus variegatus. The sequence goes on along the minus strand of NC_054757.1, from coordinate 5,859,500 downwards.
TCTAGCTCTTACCTTATTTCCTTCTATTCTCCGTTTTGGTGTATTTGTGTTACTTAGATTCACACGTCGTTCATATTGTCAAATAGATTGCATAAACATCAATGAAGCTGTTCAATGCCGAATCTGAACCTGTTTTAAATGTTTTTAGAGTCATAATCACATTAGGAAATCAAGCTTCGTTTCACGGGAGCGTTTCATGAAAGGACTCGGGGGAAGGACTTGTCGGACGTTTTATCCGACAATTACCATTTTAACAGTGTTTCATAATCAATCAAACATAATAAAAAAAAGTCAGGGCCCCGTTATACAAATAGTTACGATTGATCCGATCAATTGCAACTACGGACGGCCAGCAACGTCAACATCTACTATCTATGTTTTTGTTCAAAATATTTTCTAGCTATGATGTATATTCATGCATTCATTGTTTACTTGAAAATTCACTGTACTTCTCTTTGCATACAAAGGACATTGTGCAAATTTTTCGTCGACAAAATTATGACACTGACGGATTTTCATAGCGTTACGATTGATCGGATCAATCGTAACTCTTTGTAAGACGGGGCCCAGATCTGACATCTTGTCGGACAAAAATGTTGATGCAAAACGCTCGTCACTGAGATCTTGGCTCCGTAATACAAAGGTTGGCTGTAAATCGCTCATTTTAAAGACAAAATTTGGAGTGGTTCCCAATCAGTCTACTGAGCTAAATGCGCATGATAGGCCATGTCATTTAGCGATTAATCGCTAACCATTGTGTTACAGGCCCCTGGGCCCCTTTGCATAAAAATTGCAATCTCTCTTATCTTTACACAGAGGAATCTTCAGAAGAGATACATGGTGTGACTATCTTGTCTTCAGTAAGGTTCAGGTAATTAGAATATCTCTTTAAGACCCCCCCCCCAAAAAAATGGCTGAGATGCAGTGAGATTTTGCATTTTAATAACTGAAGAGACATGGGTAGCTGAACGTTCTGAAAGGGGGCCTAAATATGGAATGAATAATTAGAAGAAGATGGTAATTTCTACGTGTATGTACACGTCTAATACAAAACACCCATAACCCCGTATTATAATAATAATATTATTTGAAATGTATATAGCGCATAATAGTCAAAAGACTCTCTATGCGCTTTACAAAATACATTTAATAACTAATACATTAAATCTTATCTAAATTTATACAATAAACCTAAACCTTAATCCTGAAATACTTAATACAAATTAGAACAAATTAAATCAATACATAAAGTTACACCACTAATGAAGTGAAAACCAACAATATTTAAAAATTGCATGCAATGTCGCATTCTGTTCTATTATTTTCTTCGTTCAGTACCCAATGGGGAATGGAAAATACGGACTGCTGTTAATTCTCTTCATAGTTTCAGATAATTCTTATAATTAAAGGTCAAATGGGATGAAATGGACCATTCTTCATTAATATATATTTTTTCAGGCATTGCTTGGAGGCAACGTCACGTGGATGATCACCGGAAGTGCACCCATTGCCCCGGAAGCACTCGAGTTTTTCCGGGTTGTCTTTGGTGTTCAAGTAAGAAGTCATTTCTTGTTGTTGTTTTCATGTATAATATTTTTTAAGCAGAGGCGCAAATATTTTCTCCTTTTTTTTAGGCCGGTCGGAGAAAAAAATATTGCCGCATAACCCATTCGTCTCTTACTCTTTTGCCTAGCAATCTTGTCTTTTCTGCCTTGAAAAGTCATGGGGGTCACCTTAATGCCCCCCATGTAGAAGTAAAACAGATCCGAGGGACCAGGCCACCACCCTTAGAAAAATGGAATAGAAAATTTGGGAGAAGACGATACATAAGCATTTGCAAAACTGGTTCCCACCCTTGACATCAAGGTCATGCAAATGGCATAATGACCCTTTCGGAAAAAAAGTAGGCATCCTTGTGAAACCCCATTCAGTTTATTAACTTAAAACACAAACCCATAATTCCTAAGACTAATTTTTTTTTGCCATTCATTAATCAAATCTGTAATTAATTTCTTCAAGATAATCCTACCAAAAAAATACCCCTGACAGCAAGATGCATGTGATTGTGCGTAATAGCCCTTTCGGAAGAAAAAAAAGGGCATCCTTGTAATACCCATGCACCACTAAACCTAACCCTATGGTCTTTTTTTAAAATGACTATCTGCAGATATGTGAAGCCTACGGGCAGACAGAGTGTGTCGCAGGAGCTGCTTGTACTGTTCCCGGTGAGACTGTTGCAGGTCACGTTGGTTGTCCTATTCCCTGTAACATGATGAAGGTTGTTGATGTCCCAGAGATGGGCTATTATGCTGCCAATGACAAAGGAGAAGTAAGCAATTAACGGGGGATGATTAATTTAGGATAACCGTGGTCCGTTTCATGAAAATTGTCAGCACTGAAAAATTGTCATCCTCGGACAGTTGTCATAGTAACGTTCAGAGACCAGTGCTTATCCTATCAAAACCCAAGGAATTTACTGAAATTGTAAGCACTGGCAATTCTAGTCAGTGCTGACATCTTTCATGAAACGCCCTTCGAGACAACTTGCCCGAGAGAACAAAAATTGTGGATTAAGTTTTCAGACGAGCATTGTCGTAGAACGCATGTCACTTGCCGGTTTCTTGCTTAAAACCTTCATCTAGGAGTTTTCTCTCGAAAGGCAACCTTGCTAAAAGTCAACTTCTTCGAAAAAGGGTAACCTGAGCTACAATGGGACCTTTCCTCATGGTATCCTCATGGTGGTATATTAAAAGAACCCTAATATAGGCCTGTCTGTGTATTTTTCAGCTTACGCGATAACTTAATGAAAAATATGGATATATTTTGACGGTTCGGACTATGATAAGGCCAGCATGTGCCATCAAAATCCTTCAATTTTGTGATGACACAAATGATCGCACAAACATCATTATAGTGCATCAAATAATTTCAAATGTGCATATTCGTAAAATTGCATTGATCATATCTGTTATTTCTCCTTTATCTTAACATTGTTGTGAACATGATTGATATTATTGGTATCATAACAAGATTGATATCATTGTTATCATAACAAGCAATCATAGCTACCATAGCAACCATAGCTACCATCTAAAAAAAAGTGTAAGTAAGAAAACTTGATGATTTCGAATCTGTTACTTGATTTGATGTATTGATAGGTTTGCGTCAAAGGTCCGAACGTCTTTAAAGGATACTACAAGAATAAGGAGAAAACGGACGAGGCACTCGATGCTGATGGCTGGCTTCATACAGGGGATATTGGACAGTGGCTGCCGGTAAGTCTGTCAAAATCTGAAACATGACCCGCCACGGAAAGCTCTTGATATTTCTTCTTTTTTTCAAGCAAGTGAACCCCCCCCCCGTTCCGCGAGTGCCATGAATGCAGACGATTGTCACAAGCAAAAAGACTTATTACAAAGAAGACACACATGCTCCTAAAACATAGGTGGCGGAAGCGAGGGGGGGGGGGGAACTGTCCCTCCCTAAATTTGAGGTGGGGGACGGCCCCCCTAATTTTTTTGTTGAGAACCTTTTTTTTGTCAAGTTTGTTTTCCCCCTAAATTTTTTTTGGTCCCCCCTAAAATTTTTGTTGATAACCTTTTTTTTCTTATTTTTTTTTTCTTGTCAAATTTTTTTACCTGTGTCCATCAAAATATTTCAGGTGGATCTCCCCTTACATTTTCTGCCTTCCGCCGCCAATGTCCTTAAACATCCAAATAAGCAAAAATTGAAACAACGACTTCACAAAGATAGGCCACTATGACCATAATGATGCCATCTCCTTGGGTCCTGTACTCTTTTAATTATTATCAATTCTTTGAAGATTTTTTACTATCCCCCACCCATTTTGTTTTTTGAATAAAATCATAAAAACTGATTAAGTGGTGTTCAATAACTATATGATCTTTGTTGACATGTAATCAAGAATTAAGGTATTATGTCATGATAATTTGAATGTATTTTTTCATAACTCTAATTGAAAGAAGTCTCTCTTTTTTTCTGTGGAAAATAAGATTAGACACTGGACATTTTGTTAGGGTTAAGCTAATGGAGAAATTCACAATGACCAGTGAGTTTGAATGTGAAGGTGTTGTACTTAAAATACTTGATTTTCATTATTTTCTTTACTTTAGAACGGAACGCTCAAGATCATTGACCGTAAGAAGCACATCTACAAGCTTGCACAGGGAGAGTATGTTGCCCCAGAGAAGATTGAGACAGTCATTACCAGGAGTGGCCTGATAGCACAGGCATTTGTCTATGGGGAGAGTCTGAAGGTAAGAAAAAAACATGATCTTGTGGGCCCTTGTTCTCGTCGACACACTGGCCCGTATTCTGAAGTCAGGTTTAACTTAAACTCATGTTCAAAGTTGTGGTTTAAGTATGGATAGCCAATTGTTACATAAATCACTAACAGTAGGGATATCATGATTCAGCTCATTTGGCTCTCAAATCATTAATAATTGTCTAGGAAGTATAAAGAGATGATTGTCTTCACCATCGATGTTTTAGGAAAAAGCACAGCAAACATAAGAAACATACAACTTAATAAAAATGTTGATACTTTTGGCTTCCCATACTTAAACCACGACTTTAAACATGAGTTTAAGTTAAACCCGACTTCAGAATACGGGCCTCAGTCTCGTGGACCCTCGATCCGTGGATCCTTATATCAAACGGATCCTTGGACAAGGCAAACGTCGGTCAGATGGGTAGACCCTTGGTGGTCACTAGAACAACTTCAAACATAGAGTTTAATGATCTCTTTGAGAAAGTATTATAAAATTGAGAGTTGCAAACTTGGGATACGTAGATAAAGATAATTGTGATAATCATAATGGCGATGATGGTGATGATGATGTGATGACGATGGTGATGATGATGATGATGATGATGATGATAATGGTGGTGGTGGTGGTGTGGTCGTGGTGATGATTGTGGTGGTGGTGGTGGTGGTGGTGGTGGTGATGGTGATGATGATGATGCTTATCATGATGATTGATGCTGATGGTAATTCTGATTATCATGATCACAAATGTAATGATCATGATCATAACAATGTTGATATTTATGAGACAGTTATCAATTTAATGATAAGTCACTTTTGCTACCCACATGAAGGCGCATTGTTGATTTACAACAAGAGATTGAATAAGTTAACATTTTCAAATGTCTGCGATTGTCACTGGAAAGGTAAATGGGTACCGGTAGGAAGTAATTCCTGTAAAAGCTGTGTGTGCTATGAACGCCTAGCCCAGCCGGGTATAGGAGCGCCTTAACGGTGGCAGCGGTGGGATGATGTGCGGTGTGGTTCGTCATTCTTTGTTACCACCAAGCAAAAAAGACGTTATTTACGTACGCATTTGCCTTGGGGAGCAAGTTCACCCCATCCCCTTGGATCTATACCAGGGCTCCGTTTCATAAAGACATGTTATGAATTGAATTTGAATTGAATTTTATTTGAATTTGAATTTGAATTGAATTTTATTCCAAAGCTTAAGAAAATAAAGAATGTTTTAAGAGTATGGAAAATAAGAATTTTAACTCCTATAGGGAAAATAACTATTTTGAAGTCACTCGGCCTTTCTCAAATTATATTTCTGTTGTCTGTATTACCAAAACCTCCTGAAGATTTTTTGAAAGAATTAGAACATTTAATTTACTCTTTTATTTGGAATGAAAAACCGGATAAAATCAGTTGTCATACAATTATTGGAGACTATAGTCAAGGTGGATTGAAAATGTTACATTTACCTTCTGTAATTTCTGGCTTGAAATTTGCGTGGGTTAAACATTATATGAGCACAGAAAATAAAGGAAAATGGAAATGTTTTTTCGAACACAACTTGGTCACCTTTGGAGAATTGTTTTGGACATGTAATTTAAAATACGATGATCCCAAAATATTACAAATAAAAAATCAATTCATTCGAGAGATTTTAATTACTTGGAGTTGTTTAACATTCTCTCCTAATTTATCTGATTTGAATATAAAGAATCAAGTGTTATGGAATAACTCATTGATCAAAGTAGATGGGAAAGTTGTATATAAACAACTTTGGCTTAAAAATGGGATCATCAGTATTAAACATTTAATGGATGAACAAAACAATTTTCTCTCACATACAACTTTTTTTTTACAAAAATACAAAATGAATTGTAATTTTCTTGAATATCATTCATTGATTTCTGCAATACCCAATGAATGGAAACATTTAGTCAACATCTTGTTGAGAGTAAAACAACTCAAGAAGATTTGTTGTATAATTTAAATAATGTTTTTAAGGTATGCAAGTTTATCCATAGAATTTCTGTTGATAAAATCTTAAAGTCCCCCACTTCGCAATCAAAATGGGCATCCATTTAAATGAACCGGTTTATAATTGGAACAGATTGTATATGATTCCCTTTAAATGCTGTCTTTCTACAAAACTCCGCTACTTTCAATATAAACTTTTCAATCGGATAATGGGGGTGAACAAAAATCTTTACGATATTGGCTTGTCTGAATCTAATTTATGTACATTTTTTCTTCCTCTGTTGAAAGTATTTCACATCTGTTTTGGGACTGCCCTGTAACTCAACAATTTATTCAAAACTTCCAAACCTCTTATTTGAACAATAACGTGTATTTGAATAAGAATTTACTTTTGTTTGGTTGCCCTGACGCTCAATACTCTACTGTAAACCGTTATATTCTTTATGCTAAATATTTCATTATTTTTGCCACGTTGTAAGGGAAATCGGTTGTGTTTTAGCTCTTTTAAGAGCGTATTGAAACGCTATTGTGAAATTGAAAGGGTTCTCAATCAAAAACATCATAATTTTGTCATATCATTAGATAATAGTACGCATGTACAGTTGTTGTAAACATGTTCGCTTCATGATTCTTTTGTAAATTGAATTGCTTTCGTGTTTGATTTCTGAATAAAATCTTTCTATGAAAGAAAAAAAAGACTTGTTATGATAACAAATACAAAATTTCTATAACAAATTTACCATCAGCCAATCAGATTAAATGATTTCGCTAGCTTATGACTGTATTGCAAATTTGTTATTGTAACAAGTCTATGAAATGGGACCCAGGTGCCCGTTTCATAAAGCTGTTCGTAAGTTACGAATGACTTCACGCACGACTGGTTACCGTTTCTTGTGCTTATGATATATCCCTATGTAGCTGACTTATGTATAAGAACAGGTTCCAGTCTTTCGTAAAGTTGTGCGTAACTTAACGAACAGCTTTATGAAACACCACCCGGGTCATGAATATTGACAGGTTGCATCTCTCACCATGAATTGTACTTGTTGGTACTTCTCTTTTTTCAGTCTTCAAATGTGGCTATCATCGTACCGGACGAGGATCAAATACAGAAGTACGCCGATGCAAACCACATCAGTGGCTCCATCGAAGATCTATGCAAAAACCAGGTAATGTTTTTTTTTTGTTTTAGAAATTACGATAATGATGTGCTTATAATGAAATTAGCTTTTGAGTGTGTCATCGTGGAACTTAATATTCATCATTGATAAAATGAGTGGTGTAAAATAAAATTTGCAATATTTCTGTATCATCGAACTTGTGAATCGCCCCCTTTCTCTTCATTATTGAATCCACCGTATTTATTGATTTGATTGATTGAAAATCACATTTATTTCCTTCAAAAAGATACAAAATAATATTTGACATAGTAACGAATAAAGTATATATTTCGACACAATTTTAACGGAGGCGAATACCCGAAAAGCAGAGCTTGAGTTGGGGTCGCCAGATACAAATAAATAACAAGTTACGTACTGTAATGACATCATATGTAATTGCTTATAAATAAGAAAGTTAAGAGTATAAAAGAGACATACAGTAGATGGAGAAGAGAGAGAAGAAATGTAGGCATTAGAAGATAAGTTCATTTGAATAACAGAGTAAACTGGTCGCAATTACGTAAGAGCTTGACTAACATTTGTCTAGCATAGCAACAGGTAAGGCATGTGCATTAATTAACAATAGAAATGGAAGGTAGTTCAAGCATGTCAACATGTCAATGATCTCTGTCAGTGACCTAGAATTTATGTTAGCAGATCTAGAATTTCATTTAAAAGTAGGGGTGGAGTGGGATTCCATGTATTCAAATATTTTGAACAAGCAGATATGATTTAATTCACACTAGCTTTTAAGTATAATTCGACCACCTCTTTAATAGGTTTCCAATTATTTTCTTTTTCTTTGCTAAGCCTTGAGCATCATTTCATGATGACTACTGGCGCATTACAAATTCCATATCATTTCATATATTCAGGTGCCAATTGATTTATAGTTTTGTATACATACAGACTTTGAACTGAATACGTTGGAATAGAGGTAACCAGTGGAGTTCCTTAAGTAGGGGTGTAGTATGAGTTCGGGATCCAAAGCCAAAAATTAATCGAGCGGCACGATTCTGAATAACCTCAAGTTTTCTTCTATCCCTAGCTGACAAAACAGTATATAAACTATTGCAGTAATCTAACCGAGAAAGAATAAGTGCCCAAGTTGATGTCAACAAAAAAGGTAGTTCTGATTCAGCCTTCAGATGTTGTTACCACAATTATATATCAATATTTTTATTCAATTTCTGCCATTTTGCCACAGAAAATACGAGATGCTATCAGAACTGAACTTTCAAACGTTAGCAATGCAGGAAACTTGTGTGGATTCGAGAAGGTAATAATGCATTTCATTGTGTTGAATTGTATTGCATTAAGTTGTATTTACGCCAGTTACGATTAAAAAAAACATTGGTGTATATTAAACAGTTAAAAAGAAAATATCAATAAAAAGATGGAGGGATTGGTATCATAACAAAGCGATTTTACATAGAGGTCTTTAATGTACGTTGATTTTAATCCAATTTTACTCTCCTGTTTATATGATTAAATGTAGTAAACATAAAGTATGAAAGGAAAAATCCAATATGATTGACTTACAGTAATGACATTAACAAACTGTAAGATGGTTAAAGAGAAACATATTTACAATATATATACAAACAGAACGGAGACCATTGAAAGACCACTGAAAGACTTAAAATTGATGAGGTCTTACAGCGGTCTTCAAGATCACTGAAATTTTTCATCTCTGTGTGGAATGGCTCAGAAAGACCCCTCAAAGAACTCTGAAAGACTGATGGATTACTGGTCTTAGACTAGTCCTATATAGTGCGTCCCAGAAAAAACGAAACCGAGATTTAGCGATCATTTATCATTACTTAATCATAAATAAAATAGACAAATGACCTACCAATTTAAAGCTTAGAATCTCCTCTTTCATCTGATATTACTTAGATTATTTCTCATTCACGCATGAGTGAGCAAATGCAATTCGAAGAAAGGATATCAAAAACTCATTTGGCGGGGGGTATCTGGGTTTCAAAAAGAAAACCACATTTTTGAAAAGTTCGATATCTCCTCTTTAATTTGATACCTAAATTACAGAAAATGGTCACGAAATAACATAGTTCTGGTCATTTGAAATAAGGCTTGAATTTCAATAATTTCATAAAATGAAGAGGTTCTCCAGGCTGGCTTTCAAACTCTCTCGACACTCTGTTTTGTTGACGATCAGCCATGCATTAAATCTTTTGTTCACCATGCGAAAGCTTCTGTGGGAAACCGGTATAAACACGTTTATCTCATGAAATTATGGAAATACAAGCCTTATTTCAAATGACCAGAACTTTTTTATTTCTTGACCATTTTCTGTAATTTTGGTACCAAATTAAAGATCAGATATTAAACTTTTCAGAAATGTGGTTTTCTTTTTGAAACCCAGATACCCCCCGCCAAATGAGTTTTTGGTATCCTTTCTTCAAATTGTTTTTGCTCACTCATGCGTGAATAAGAAATAACCTAAGTAATATCAGATGAAAGAGGAGATTCTACGCTTTAAATTGGTAGGTCATTTGTCTATTCTTTTTATGATTAAGTTATGATAAATGATCACTAAATCTCGGTTTCGTTTATTCTGGGACGCACTGTATAGAGATCTTTTATGCAACAAGTGATCTTTCAGAATTCTTTCCAAGGACTTTGCCTGGTCTTTCAATGATCTTTCAATGACCTCTCATGAGTCTTACAGTGATCCCCGCAAAAATCTTGAGAGACTGCCAAAAGATCATTGAAAGACTATTAAGACATTTGAAAGTTCATCAAAAGACCGCTGAAAGACCAATGAAAGACAATTTTCCTGTAAGACCGTTGTAAGACTGTTTTGAACAGCTTCAAAAAGTTTTGGAGCCCATGAAGACCACGAAGACCACTGGTAGATTGGTCAGGACTCGTGTAAGACCTCAAATACCATTGTAGGTTCATTGAGAGACCTCTGAAAGATCAACCAGTATGCATGGTCTTTGAAGGGTCTTTCAGCGGTCTTGTTCTCTGTGGAATGGGGACTTAAGAGTTGATATCATAGATTAGAACTCAAAGCTGCAGAATATCTGGGATAATGTTATTAAAAGTATTTTAATGCGTCAATATTTATGTGATGGGGAAGAGTATATCATGTGATCATTTTACCGATTTGATATTGACACTAATTTTGGAACGTGAAGAATTCAGCTACACGCTGATATAACACTCCCCATCCCCTTCACACAGGCATATAAAAATGATAAAAATATGCCATTATTCAGTCATTTAGTAATTATTAATTCATGCTCCTAATAGCGTATTCTAAATGCAATTTATCGATTTCATCATCAATCAATTATATGCTCGTAAGGGTGTTTGTATAATTATATACTTCGGAAATGTAAGCTTTTGAAGTTGACCATTATCTTGTTTATGATCCTGATTTAGTTCAATTTCCTGTTATTCCCTTTTCAAAGTAGCAGTTTCTCGAATCGTTAGCTAACCTCGTTTCTGAGCAAATTGACGTAATATTGCAGGTTTAGAGTTATATTCAGTACCTTTGAAGTTTTTTAATAAAAAAAACAACTATTGGGGACCGTCCCTGCGCTACTTCGGGAAGTTCGTTGTTTGTTTTGTTGTTGTTGTTTTTTGTTAACATTCACAATTTAGTGTTTTTCATTTATAAGCTTGAATATAAAATATATTTTTGTTTTGTCCTTTTTCAGGTGAGAGAATTTTCCCTACAGCCTGAACAATTCAGCATCGAAAACGGTCTCCTGACTCCCACCATGAAGAACAAACGGGTTGCCATCAAAGAGAGATACCAGGCAGAAATCGATGACATGTATTCCAGAGTACAGTAGTCTTTCTTATTATGACGTCATCACGATGGTGCTGATCCGGTGTAATGTAACACGACTTAATAGCAGTGTATTCCAAACAGCTTAGAACGAACACCTTGACTGTATATTCAGGAAAACGTGTTTTGGTACATGGATGCTGGTAATGGGGTATCTCAGAGAAACTGAACACAAGACCTTTGGCTTTGTGTTAATCAATAAAAGGATCGAGTGTCATATTTGCTACTTCTTGGTTTTAGCATTAAAGGACAAGTCCACCCCAATAAAAACTTGATTTGAATAAAAAGAGAAAAATTAAACAAGCACTGAAAATTTCATCAAAATCGGATGTAAAGTAAGAAAGTTATGACATTTTAAATTTTCGCTTCATTTCACAAAACAGTTATATGCACATCTCGGTAGGTATGCAAATGAGGGAATTGATGACATCACTCACTATTTCTTTTGTATTTTATTATATAAAATATGAAATATTTTGATTTTCTCGTCATTGTCTTGTTAAAAGAAGTTTCATTCCTCCCTGAACATGTGGAATTCAATTATTTTAACATTTTGTGCTTCAGGCTAGGAGGTCCTAATTATCAAATTCTTAAAAATTGAAATATTGTATAATTCAAACAATGAAAAAAATAGTGAGTGACATCATCGACTCTCTCATTTGGATGTAACTGGCTAGTTCATATAACTATTTTGTTAAAAATAAGTGAAACTTTGAAATGTCATAACTTTCTTATTTTACATCCGATTTTGATGAAATTTTCAGCATTGTGCTTGTCTGATTTTTCTCTATTGATTCAAATCAACATTTTTCTGAGGTGGACTTGACCTTTAACTATTGACTACACAAAACGAAACTACACGTACACAGTTATACAGCCTGGCTTACTTCTTTTATAAAGGTGCGATTGTTCTTTAAAAGTGTAATGAGTGTTTGAACAAGACTATTACGATTAAAGAACATTATGATAATGGCAAAGCGAAGCATTCCTTACTGAAAACACAGCTCTATTCTGAAAATGGGTAGCACAATTTGAAAGCTAGCATGCACTCTGCCCAAAATTGGAATATTCTGTGTTCGGCTATGAATGCTTATGATGCGACAAAATGGGTGACATCGAGCATGAAATTTGACCATAGAAATCTTACCTGGTGCCATGGTTTGTAATTACTTTATCATAATGTGATGCCGTTTGTTCATTTCTTGATTTAATCTTGTTTTCTATGAGGTGTTGGCCATTATAAACGGAACATTACTGTACTCAGGTATTCCATCACAGTAGCCTTATTTTGAGCAACTTCTTTCTGTTTTTTTTTATCAGAAAGTTATTGTGTAATTGAATTACCAGATGAATGTTGACTGATAGTAGTAATACTTAAAGTCAACTTTGCAATCAAATTGGCTTCCAAATAATTAGGTTGTTAAAATTTCTTCTTCGTCAAAGTATTGTGTTCTTCTACTTCTTCTAGTGGCAAAGCATCTGATAATATTGTTCTAATTCTTTTATTGTATAGCGCATTTGTATTTTAAAAGAGATCTCTTTTATATAAAGAATATGCATTAATATTTCTTTCGCTAATTTGCAATTTACAGGGTATACTTTAATATTTTGTTTTTCTTTGCCTATTAACCATGCATAAAGGATGATCTTTTCGAACAATTAAATCGATGAAGAGAAAGATCGACGATTTCCCACAATATTCCAAGAAATATTATATCACTGTGGCGTTAAATAGGAAACGTACAGTTCTGTTTTTTTCTTGTCGTTAATGTCTTTTTCTTTTTTTTTTGCTAATTTTGCTCGTTTACAGGGTTTACATTTCTTATATTTTATTTTGCTTTGATAATGAACCATGCATAGAGAATTGTCTTTTCTCCAAAATCATATCGATAAAGATAAAAATCGACAATTCCGCACTAGATTTCAAAATGATATCACCATTGCGTCAAACAGGAATAGTGCAATTTCATATTTTGTTTCTTTCCTGCATGTATATATTTCAAACCTCTATCCCTCATACATGGCGTCAGTTCACACAAAGCGTTGCATTTAAACCCAAGTTCAAATATCAAGCGCAAGTCTCGAATGTGTGCTTTTGATTGGTTGAAGTTTAAATTGCTTTGGTTCAAGAGTTGTGCTTGATTGCAACTCGTTCTGCAACCACGGGCCCCTGAAAACCAAGATTGTTTTTATTCTACTCCCAGATTCTACCGAAATTGTTAATCGTATGAGAATGTCGGATTTATTTTGTTGTTCGAGATGTCCATGCACAGCAAAAGCTCTGGTGTTAACCGGTGTAGAGGACCACACCAGTTATTTTACTCCGGTTTTAAATTGACAGTGTTAGTTTAACACATATAGGTGTTAATGCAACACATTTGGTGGTGTTAAATCTCTAGGGTGTAATTTTAACACCTCAGGGTGTGGTCCTCTATTATCGCCAACTGGTGTTAGCTTTAACACCAAAGGTTTTACAGTGTGTAGTTTAAAGATACTTTCTTCTCTATTTTGTGTATAGCTTTATGGTGGTTTAATAATTCTAAAGTTGTATGGTGTGTGGTAAATAATACGACAAATGAATGACATCTATTATACATTTTATAAATCTTTATACAGTATAGATGAAGATTAATGATTGAATATATATCTTTGCAGTCTAACATTTACTACATGTCTGTGGAATGGGTACCAAAATTGAAGAAAATATTTATAATAAAATCTTGTTACTTTTAATAAAGACGGGTAAAAATGCCTGGTCATTTTGTTTTAGATGTAGTTTTATTGAAACAAAACGAAGGAGGACCACGGACAAAATTATTCCATTTAAATCTATCGCAGTAAAGAATCCTTGTTTCCTCTTGGAAGATCGGAATATGATACCATTATCATATTGTCAAACATTTGCAAAATTTCTACAGAAATCCATATTAAGTTAATAAAAACGAAATCTGGAAATCGATTTCAACTAAACTGTGCATGACCACTGAGGGAGGGTGCCACCCCGGGTGCTACCATCAATGATATACTTTAGCGGGGGGCTTTTTGTTGGTTTCGTAACAAAGAATTACGATTTTCCAAGACTTATTCTCCTCATGAGTAGATCCAAACGCTAATAATTGATAATGAATTCCATTTTTATCCCAAAAATAGATCAAAGTGATACATTTAACACACATTAAGAGTACACTAAAATTGCGCATTTTAAGAGTATAGTCAGTAAATGTAATACCAATTTTTAATCTCCTTTTCTATCTTTCGGTCCTTTTTTCCCTTGGACAAGAAGATGCCGGGGGTCCATGGCCCCCAGTATTCACTGTACTGTATATCAAATCATGCCCATAATGGAACTAGTTGACCCTCCAGAAATATTATCCAAGTTTCAGACTGAGAGGATCTTGCCTTAGGGTGCTATGCTATATGTTAGTTGTGTAAATTTCTTAGTTCCCAAAAATATACAAGTTCGAAAAGTGTGAGCATGCAAGTATATAGGCCTGTGATATTCGCACCTGGGTCTATCGCAATGGATACAAAGTTGATGATGTATGTAGAAGTAGTTATTCAAGTTTGATAATAGCATTACTAATGATTCTTCATCGGATAGTACAAGGCCGATATTAAAGTCTATCAAAACACGACCAAAATGGATCTCTGATTATAAGTTACTCAAGTTCGTTTGTTTGATTATAGAGGTTTCCGGAGAAGCTTCAAAAACCCTACTACACTCATGGCTTTCCTCCTCATCTTCACCATCGCAGGTGATCTGTTGCTTGCCCTTTTTCGAGAAACAGAATCGGCCGATCCTCTGTTGTAATAAAGATGTGTTGGGACTCCACCGATGTAATTCATTGGGACTTCCGGCTTTTCTAAGGAACTGGTGCCCTTGTTACCGTCACCGTTAGCAGCTCCCGCCTTTGGTCCGACACTGGTGCCCTTGACAGAGTCCTTGTCGTACCGAAAATGATCTGGATGGAAGTCTTCTGTTTCCGTTAAAAGCGGCGAGGATTCGATTTTCTGTTGCTGCTTTTCCATTGATCCCCTGCTCTTCTTGATTAGCTTTTTGTTTGAGGTTTTCTTGAAGGTCTCTCTCGACATCGTGTTCTGTTCAACCTCAGACGTCACACAGTGTGCACCTTGAGGGCGCCTTCGGGTGTCTTCGTGCTCGGTTCGGACTTCGGTTGGTGTTGCTGCAGCTGTGCATGACTGCGTCTTACGATAGGCGCCAAAGCTGCCTTCTGCTTCGAGATCTGCACCCCACCTCGAAGTGGCGGGAGAAGCCGAAACAGACAAGCGCGGTGATTGGTCAAAGTAGTTCTCACGTGATAAACATCGTCCAACGCTCACCCAGTCATTGATGGAAATATCTGATAAGCTATTGCCGCAGACATTCGTGTTGGTGACCGAATGAATTCCAGAATTTTTCTCCACACGACTTAAGAAACTGTCAGTGTTTGCCATAGTATACGTGCTTGGTTCACCAGAAACACATCCACTCACAGTATCTTTGTCTTCTCCCTTTATATCTAACTGATCAGTTGGTTCTGATCCGTACGTCGAGAATAGTTGATTCTTGAAAGTGGCGAGGTAGTCCGAAAGTATCTCCAATACCTTTTTACGAATACACTGCATATAACCTTCTTTGTCATCAATTTTCAGATCTTCTGGATTCTCTGTAAGGCTTTGGTTAATCTTTGAGTGTCGAGCACATGGACACCAGCTCTCCTCGAGCAATTTCCTGTAGAAGGAATTTCAGAAACATCAGGAGACGATGATTAAACACGTATAGAAACTGAAAAGGGTTGAGAGCTTATGTAGTAGTATGTTCTATACTTCTACTTTGATGGCATATGCATCATATCAATGCGAAATGCGTCCCTATGTACTCTTTGAAAGGAACATAATAGGGAAGGAAAGAAAGTGAAAAAAAAATCATAGTTTATTAAACTAAAAGAGAGATGAAAAACTCAAAAATGTTATGGCAAGTTAACTTTTGCATTTGCTTTCAAAATTGTATTTGAAAGGCTAAATTATTAGTTCAGGGCTTCAGCCAAAATTAATACATATACATGTAAGAAAATACAGGCAATTTTAGCATTATTTCAACACTGTATAATGAATTGTTTGAAATCACTTGCAAACACTCAGTTTTATACCTGTAGATATGATCGCAGAGTTTATCTATGAGAGCGTTAACGTCGTCTTTAGTTCCAAATGGCTCGCCGCTCTTTGCTCTCTGGAATATATCAGCTACCTGATCTTCCAAGTTCAGTCTATTATCTGAATTTTTAAAGGAATCTAAGGGAGAAATGGAGATATTTTTTTCATTATAAGAACTAATGGACTAAAGAGCTGCACTGCAATTCCACCCCACCCCTAAAAAAACTAATAACAGTGATGATGATGATGGTGATGATGATAATATTATTAGTAGTAAAAGGGGCAGATGACCTGTTCAGAAACGTTACATCGTTCTCGATAAGTTTAAGAAAAAATTAACGATGATAGCAATCAGATTTTGTCCTATAACATTGAAACGATTCCTAGCTTTCGGCGCTTTATGAATACTTAATGATTACCCCAGTCATCGGATTGTGGCTTGCCAGCACACAGACAGGGTCCTATACACCTTCCCCACTCCCTGGTGAGTATTCCGAGAAGAGTTTTCATCCTCAATATTCTAGGCATCCCGAGTACATTTCTTGTCGCATCCTACTAGCCTGGGTACACAATTCTACTAAAGATTTTTGCACTTTTTAGCAAATTTCAAAAACGTTTATCTACCAAATATAGTTTTGCGTTCATATTTATTTTTCTGACAGAGAGATACTGTCTTCAATCTCAAACTTTTCTATAATCAGCAAATAATGATAAAAGGTCAAGTCCATCCTATAAAAATGTTGAATTGAATCAATAGAGAAAAATCAAACAAGCATAACGCTGAAAATTTCATCAAAATCGGATTTAAAATAAGTTATGACATTTTAATGTTTCGCCTATTTTTCACAAAACAGCTATATGGAAAGCTCATTGACATGCAAATGAGAGAGTCGATGATGTCTCTCACTATTTATTTTGTGTTTTATTGTTTGAAATATAGAATATTTCAATTTTTACAGATTTGACAAGGACCAATTTGGTCGAACCATAGAATGTTAAGGCAGTGGTAATTCCATGCGTTCAGTTAGGAATGAGACTTTGTTTCAAGGACAATGAGAAGAAGGAATAAATCATATTTCATAATGAAACACAAAAAAATAGTGAGTGAGTGATGTCATCAGTCCCCTCATTTGCATACCAAACAGGATGTGCATATCAAACTGTTTTGTGAAATTAAGTAAAACTCCAATATGTCATAACTTCCTTATTTTACAACCGATTTTGATGAAATTTTCAATGTTATACTCGTTGGATTTTTCTCTTTTTACTGGAGACAACTCTTTGTTGGGGTGGACTTGTCCTTTAAATGATTAGATTAATTTACTTACATTAGATGAACACGAGTGAATGTATATCACCATATACACTTATAATAAAAACTTCACTGTTCTACAGAAATTCCACTTTCTGTTAACAGTGTCTACGGGGTTCTACGGCTATTAACATCCGACTATATATATATTTGAGTCCCATCTTATGTGTTTTATCAAAGTGAAGTAGAAAAATAATCTGCGTTGATCTGAAATAAGTACAGAGTTGATTTTTAACTCAAAGTGTCTTACCTCTTTCTCCACTGTCACTGGACATAATTCTATATTTTATTTGACCTCCGAGTACATTTTCCCTTGCCGGAAGAATATTGATACATTTTACAAGAGCATTCTGGAAACAAAATCTGGAATCTAAATTGTATCCTTCCTTAATATTTCGAAGACTCGGCCTTAATCCTGTGTAGAAGTAGAGAACGTATGATTCATCGTTAATACAGACCTACGTTTATTTGCAATGCACCTGTTGCTAGGAATTGCGCAAAAATATTTTCGGCCTCTATCTGCGCAGTATGCGCAATCAAATGGGTGACGTCACAATGGATGATGTCATTCTTGCGCGTGCGCTCTAATCATCGATAGAGATCGATCGTGATCGAGAAAAAAGGTTTGAACTTTGAACTGTATGATGAGCTCTTAATGAGAGAGATCGAGAGGGAAGGGGAGAGAGAAATATTATAATGGTGGCATTTGGCAAAATTTATTATTTCCAGCTCTGGCATACAGATTGGGGGAGGGAGTGGCGGGCATGGACCCCCCAAAAATCATGTCAAATGAGAAAAAAAAGGAAAAAGGAAGAAAAGCAAATGTTGATTATGATATCACTCTATTAATAAATTGTCGAAATCTATCACAAAATTTTGATTTTTGTTTCCAAAAGGCCCAAAACTTTGCTCGCGCTCGCAGCTTTTTAAAAATTTGTGGCTTATTAGGACACTTCTACCTAAGAATTTTTATTCTCTTTGATTCTCCATCTTATCGTTAGGATTGATAGATAGAAAGGCCTTAAAAGTTTCAAGATTATGCCCTACTTTTAGCATGTTTAGACAGTTTGGAAAAACACTAAGGGACTTCGTTTTCTTATACGATGCAATATGAAATAGGAATCGACATGTTCATAACGCAATTCTGAAAATTAAGTAATTCCGGCGCAAAATAAGCACTGGTGTTGAATGCCCCCCCCCCCGTAAAAGGAATTTTCCATGGAAAAATGAATACTTCAGTGCCCCCCTGCAAAATATAAAACTACTTATATATCAGTGCTTTCATATTTAAATTAAAAACGACGCAGAAATATCTTTTTAAATGTTTAGCTTTCACTCAGTGGAAATAAAGATTGAATTCCAATTTGGTCTAATGACAATTCGTCAAATTACCAACTCGTCTACTATCATTTGGTCCACCATCATTCTGTTCGTCCACTATCCACATAGTCTGATTGCCATCTCATTCACTCACCATTTCGTCTAATAACCAGTTGGTCCAATAGCCATTCAGTCCATATACCATTTGGTCTAATTGAATTCAATGTTAATTGAGTGAAATGAATGAAATAAAATGGGTATTAGACCAACTGGTTATGAGACGAAATGGTCAAAGACGAACTGGTGATATAGACGAAGTGATGATTGGACTAACTTATTGGACCAAATGGTTGTTAGACGAAATGCTGATGGACGGAAAGACATGAGACTAAATAGAGGTAGACCCGTGCATTGTGATGAGTGGACGAGTTGGCAGTAGACGAATTGGCAACTTATCAAAATAAATGTTTCATTCGGAAAAATCCGAAACAGTGCCACTCTTTTCTTATTTAGGAGCTAAGCTGTAAATTATGTATCATTTCATTTTGCGATCGGCGGTCAGAATAAAATTCAAATATAAAAAGTTGCTCTTCTTCCGAAATGTTTGCTGTGTGATCTTTTTGTATCCAATAGTATCACTCTCTTCAGTATCTCCTCTTTTTAATTTTTTTTTTTTTTGGGGGGGGGACTGAACAAAAAAATAATAATGGAGACTGTCCCGACTTGTGGTGCCTTCTCAAACTGATTTCTAAATGTCTTTTTTAATGTTTTTTTTTGACTAATTTCTAATTCTTATCATTAGTGTCGATAAATGTCAATGGAGATACCATCTTGTATATTGAAAAAGAAGAAGAATATGAGATGTATATATTATACGGCATGAAATAGTATTTTATAGGCCTTATAACTGTCTTTATTTATGAACACTCACCTATTGTCACCCTCAATGAAACGATAGTCAGGGGGAAAAACTGAACCAACATTGCATTTTTCTTTCTTTTCTTTTATTTCCGTTGATTGAAGGTCTAACAGGAAAGCCGGTTATTAATAATGTTCGGCTGCATGGGTCTAATGGGAATGATAATTTTTATTACTGGTTATTTCCAACTTCCGCTGCCAGTGGTGTTACAAAATGAACTATCTCGTTCGTTTGATATGTTTAATTTCTCCAATTTAACTCAACAATGGACATTGTGACGTATTATGTTCGAAGAAGACCCTCCCCCACAGACACACACACACGCACATCCAGGCGCGTACGCAAGGGGGGGTTTCGGGGGTTCAAACCCCCCCCCCCCCCTTTTCGTTTTCCTTTTTTTTTTTTTTTTTTTTTTTTTTTTTTTTTTTTTTTTTTTTTTTTTGCTTGTCTCCCCAGAGGTCGGTCTGGTCAAGGAGTTATCGGGCAAGCGCCTGATAACTCCTTGGTCTGGTTACGGACAGTTCCCCTACCCAATAATGTATATGACAGCAATAATGAACAGAATCTCATGTTTCCGACGAAAAACACAGAAAAAATTTCCGCTCGCTTCGCTCGCTCCAGTTTATTATATCTTTTATTTCCGCATGTCGCCGACATGATCACGGTCGGTTAGCTCGCTCCGCTCGCTCGTAATAATTTATGAAATTCCATAAGTATCTAGTCTCCTGTTCAAGGCCGTATTATGAGTGTTACGAATAGGACATGTAGCATCGACTAATACTTGATTTACTAACAAACTATTGACAAGAAATGTATGTTTTGACGGGAAAACGCGAAAATTTCGGCTCGCTCACTCCGCTCGCTCGTAATCATTTATGAAATTTCTTAAGTTTCTAGTCTCTTGATCAAGGCCATATCATGAGACTTACGAGCAGAAGGACATGTATCATCAACTAATATGTAATCATTACCAACAAGCTATTGAGAAGAATTGTATGTTTTGACGGAAAAACGCAAACATTTCGGCTCGCTTGCTCCGCTCGCTCGTAATTATTCATGACATTTCTCAAGTTTCTACAGTGTTCTGATCAAGGCCATATCCAGGCGCGTAGCCAGGGGGCGGTCGCCCCCCCAAAACGTCCCCAAAAAGAAAAAAAAAGAAGGGAAAAAGGAGAGGTGAAAAGGAAAAGGGAAGGAAGGAAAGGGAAGAAAGGTAGCTTTGTGTTTTTTCTATTTAATCTCTATATTTTTCTCAAAAGAGAAACTCCTTCACTCTTTTTGCTTTAAATTCATATATGAATTTTGCTTCCGCGCTGCGCGCGGTTAAATGACAATATTGAAGTTCTCCATTGTTCCCCCACCTTTTCTCTAACCCTGTTTTTCCACCTCAGGTATGTGCTTCTTGCCAGTTAAAGTTAAAATTGTATACATTAGG
Source organism: Lytechinus variegatus (assembly GCF_018143015.1). NCBI lineage: Eukaryota > Metazoa > Echinodermata > Echinoidea > Temnopleuroida > Toxopneustidae > Lytechinus > Lytechinus variegatus. The sequence goes on along the minus strand of NC_054757.1, from coordinate 5,838,118 downwards.
GCATGAATTTGAGTAAGGTTAGGCCGAAGTAAATGTATGAAGTTATCTCTTTTTTTTAATTGATCGCGCAACTTCTGGTCTGGTCGGCTCCGAGCGGGTAAAAATCTTTATATCAGTTTCTGCCGTCACCTCCACAAAGTCAGCTTCTCCCGCTTTCAGCTCATTACTATAAACAACCATAATTTGGGGTAAACAGGTTCATAATTTAAAAAGAGGAAGGTATGGAATTCGTAACGTATTAAATAAAAAAGTACATTATTTTTTTATCAAATTGTATTAAACTTCATGTCATTTCCCTGTATACATTCATCTCCTGTCCTGTTTTGCGCCCTCAGTTTGAAATTTTGAATGACACTTACGTTTCTTTATATTCAAAATGAAGCGCTTCAGGATAAGTAAAAAAATAATCATCCTTTATTATATAGATAGATAATTTCAATAAATCACAGAAGTTTCAACTTTATGCGCACTATTTTCCTTGTAATGAAATTCAATAATCTTAGAAAATCAATTGAATTAGAGACGATTGGGTATTAGAGATATCTACATTTGATGAAACGTCCGCCCTTTGAAATTTCAGAGTTTCATTGCTTATCGCGGGGAGGAATATCTTCCTCTACCAATCTTCTCCTCTGTTTTGCGAGTTAAAAATATGCACTGATGCTAAATTGTTTGTAATCAAATCTGATCTTTCCAAAGAAAGTTTCAATATATCTTTGAGAATACCCTTTTCTCGGGACCCTTTTTATGGCAAGAAAAATTGATAAATCACTTTAGCTTCCGCGCTTCGCGCGGAGTTATTATCAATTTAATTTCCTCCATTGTATACCTCTTTTGTGCGTTTACAATCACTTTTGAAAACAAGGTTCAAAATCGCAATATAGTCAACCGAATTGGAGGTACTAGAGACAAGAGAAACGGCTCCTTTTCATTTTAATTTATGAAACACTAAAAGCTTCGCGCGGGAGGGGGAAACTCCCCCTCCCTGCACCCACCCCCTAGGGAGCGCGCTTCGCGCGCTCTGTAAGTGTTGGCACGCTTCGCGTGCATTTACCGCCCCCTCCAAAATGAAATCATGGCTACGCTGTTGGCCATATCATGAGTGCTACGATCCGAAGGACATGTAGCATCGACTATGATACCAACAAACTATTGACAAAAAGATTATGTTTTCAACGCAAAAACGAGAACATTTCTGCTCGCTCGCGGGTCATGACCGCACTGTTACATACCCATCCCCACTTAAATGTTATTGTCTTATTTGCAGCGCTGAAAAAAAAGAAAAAAAAATCATCACCCCCCCCCCCCCCCCCCGCTCATCACTTTTTAGAGACTGGGCGGGAGATTAAAAAAAAATCAGCTCGAAAACCCCCCCCTTTCAAAAATCCTGCGTACGCGCCTGCGCACATCCACAAACGCATAACCACGTACATACACCCTCATAATTATTGATTCTTAGATTCATTTCGAGTTTTTTTTCCGGGTGTTGTCACCGGGGGTTATCAATTACTCAAATTAAAATTCAACCTTGACAATCCATGGGTGAAGATCCCGGGGGCCCCCATCGTATTTCGATTTTTACAGCAGCTATTGAGAGAGATAGTCTCACTATTAGTACCCCCTAAAGTGACAAGAAATCTCTAGAATCCACCGCATATTCTAGAAATCACCCACTCCACCCACCTCGTCAAATTGCATGCAGATATCAATAGCTGGCGCTCTATCGCCGTTACAACGTAAGTTTGCTACTTTCATTTGCATTTTGCTTGCCAGAAAAGTTGTCTGCTGCCTGTTGCATGGAAGCCAGTAATGTGTCTTCTATTCCTGTCATATCCCCTCTCAAAAAGCTTGTTTTAAGATGAAGCTGTTACATTTCTTGTGTCGAATTATAATTGGATATACCATAGGAGTCACTTCAGGTAAGTGCAATATTGTAAGTTTAGTTATTTTCAGTTAAAACGTATGAGTAATGTAATGAGGTGTGCTCAATCTCTTGACCGTACATTGCGTGAGCCGCTCCCCTGATCTTTCGGCAGGAATATTTTAGGAATCGCCTATGACTCTGGCCGGTCCTCAGATGGAAAAGACGAATCGCATATTTATGGATGGCGGTAATTGCGATTTGTCATATTCCATTTGGGAAACCGTACACAAAAAACAGTATGTTAAGTGTTTAGCAGAGGAAGAATACAATTAAGAGACAGAGGGAGGGGTTTAATTTAGACAAATTTAGGCCGGGGGGGGGGGGGGGGTCGTCCGTGCCATTATATTAGCCCCCCCCCAAAAAAAAAGTTAAAATTCCTCCTAACAAACAGATTTTGGCTGTCTAGGTTGGCTATTGGGACTATTTCTTGGGTGATAATTGTTATGACTGATGATGGTAATCTGAGGTAATGGTGGTCCAGAAACCAGAATTTTTAGGTCCTGTGTGGTGATTGTGTGATGATATGATGATGGTGATGAAGATGATGGTGATGATGATGATAATGATGAGGATGGTGATAATGATGTTGGTGATTAGTATGATAATGAATATGATGGTGATGGTGATGATCATGATGATGATGATGATAACGATTGTGATGATCATGATGATGTTAATGATGGTGTTGGTGATCAGTATGATGATAAATATGATGGTGACGATGATGATGATGATACAATGATGATGATAATGTGATGATGGTGATGATGAATATATGATGATGATGGGTTGATGATGATGATGTGATGATGATGATGATGAGGATGATGATGATGATGATAATGATGATGTGGGTGATTATTATGATGAATATGATGGTGATGGTGATGATTGATCATAATGCTCATTGTGATTACGATTGTGATGATCATGATAATGATGATAAATATGATGATCTATATTCAAAATCAAATTATGCTTGAAACCTAGTGTCGCTTATCAAGTTTCATAATTCCTAAATTTGTAAAAAAAAAAAAAATGGGGGTATGTTTGAAAGTTTATTACAGTGTCAAGTGCATTAGGATGTTTAGACTATTTAGGCATCACCAGAAAGATCCTAGATTAGGAAAAATCATTTTGTAGAAGAAAGCAAATTTAACCTTCTTCAGATCAGCTCTTTGCTGCAGAGCGGCCAGAGCCTTAATGATCTACTGACAGGAAACACTTGAACATACATGTATGTTGATTTTTTTATAAAACATTCACCTAAAGAAAGTGATGAGGTACTTTGAATGAAAATCTTTACAAAGTTATACACACTGTATCTGAAACTTACAAATGTGGAATGGAAAAGCGATAATAGCTTTTAGAAAGAGAGAAAATCAATAACATACATAATGAGGGGATTTGTTTCACTTCCTTCTGAATTTTATTTTAGACAAAAATTTTTACCATTATGTCACTTTGATGATTATCGTGCCTTGTAGTTATTTAATGTAAATTACATAGGCTATCTGTGGAGCTGATTCAGCTTTTAAATCGCAGATACAGTATGTCAGTGATTGCATATTTTCTTTATGAATCTTGCAATCCCATTTTATTTATTGATTTGAAGACGGAATGCATCTTTTTCCAGTTAGAGGTCAACAAGTTCTGATTGCAGTTTGAGCGATCTTACCCAGGATACAATCAATATGGAATGAGTGTTGTTTTTACCTGGCATGGTGGGGAGATCGAAAGATGGAGTTAAAAAGAGAGAGACAAGAGAGATGGATTGAGGGGGGGGGGGGGGTTGTAGGGGTCATGATTTAATTAGCTTAATATCTCGGTTATTTTTCTTCAGTTTTGATGGAAAAGATAAGAGTTGTGGTTCCTTATTAATAATAATATGCAACATTTATATAGCGCTTAATACAAATGTTTCTACGCGCTGCATACCATTACCCCGGCTTTAGCACGGCTACCCTGATCGTGCGCATCGAGCATTCCAAGGAATTTCTTCCTACCGGGTACCCATTTACTACACCTGGGTCAAGAGTGGCAAAAGTGGATAAACGCCTTGCCAAAGGACGCTAGTGCTGCGGTGGGATTTGAACCCCGGTCCTTGTGGTTCACAGTCCGGAGACTTATCCACTGAGCCACAACACCTTTACATATTTCCTTCATAGATGTGTACAGGTATAGATGCACTTTATTATCATGTACATATGTTTTTTCTTTATTGAGGAGGCTCATGGGGGGGGGGTAATTGTATGACATTTGGATTTGGAGTTATGTAGGAATGCACATTTTCTTTTCTATTATATGCCTAGTGCAATATTAATTGAATTCCAAGCTTCATTAAATTTCCATCAAGAAATTATTGTTAGGTCGATTCAGATTCAGGTTAAGATTTTTTTCCAACAGAAATGACATAATATTGATACAAAATCATTTTCATACATTATAACAAATATTTACGATACAAATCAGTGTCATTCCAATTATATTAAAAACATCAATGATAACTAACATATAAAGATATATATACAAAATATGTTGCATTTTTTAGACAAATAATATATAATTTAAATAGAAAAGAGGTTATCTGTGGAAATTCACTCAAAAGCATAGCTTGTATAATGTGAACCTCCCTCAAGGAAGAAAAAAGACATATAATTAAATAATACTGATCCCTATGTCAATCTACTCCAATTTTTTGTCCCTCACCAGCAGAGTTTTATTCTGGAATATTGTGAACCAATGTGTACATATGCCAAAAAATATAAAACATGAATTCAAACATGTCCACACAGATATTCTGCTTTATTCCCACATGTTCAATATATTAGTTCATGCCTATTTTTACTCCTGAAAGGAAAATTCGGCTCAGCATTTATAATAGGGCTGGCTGGAGTCCATTTCACATGGTCAAACTGAATGGCTAATCAAGTAATCGACCCCCTGGAATTTTAAATTATATTTCACTCCACCTAGAAAGTTATACTGAGCCATGCAACTAAGCCAAGATAAAAATCCATTTAGAAGTCCTATTTTTAGACATGATGGATTTTGTTGTGTACTCGGTCGATCTTTCTTGACCCAGCCTTTTCTGAATGACCCAGGTCGATCTTTTGACCAAGCTACGATTCAACTATGGATTTATGGACTCTGATATTAGTGGGCCAAAACTCCTTGGACTATGATAATTCAGTTTTCATCAGGAAAGCTTTAAGAGCTGAATACTAAATGGATGGAAATGTATATATTCCTATTAATTCAGAAGAACTTCAGTTATCACCTAAAATTTTTGTCACTTCAAATCAGTAAACTCAAAACACATTTCACTCTACTGCACCCTGCATTCAATCTAATTCTTTCTTTTTGTCTTGCCTGAACGAAGTTCGGTAGAGACCTGGTTATCCCTATTCCTAATAGTCTGTTTTGAAAATGTTAAATGTTTTGTTAAATTTACTCCCATTTCTTTATTTCTGCATCAATTTAGTGTAAACTTGATTCATGTTATCCTTGGGCAATGTGTCCATGAGGGTGATGGGTCAAAGGTCATATAGGGGTCAAAGGGTCATATGATAATGTTTTAGCTTTTGTTCAACTTGCTCTTATTTCTTTATTTCTGCATCATGCAGTTATGTTGACTCTTGGTTCGTGTGATCCTTGGGTAATACCACATGTGTGTCCATGAGGATGATTGGGTCAAAGGTCATGTAGGGGTCAAAGGTCAAATTAAAATGTTAAAGTTTTTTTTATGTGCTCTTATTTCTTTATTTCTGTATCAATTATGTTGACACTTGGTTCATATGATCTCTTGGTATACCACATGTGTGTCCATGAGGGTGATTGGGTCAAAGGTCATACAGGGGTCAAAAGGTCAAGGCTTTTGTTCAAATTGCTCTTTCTTTAGAACTGCATCAATTGTGTTTACACTTGGTACAAGTAACCATTGGGTAATACTCCCGGGGGGGCCACTTACATTGACGAGTGGATACCATGCGCGACCAAAAAAACACGTAAAAAGGATGTCTTTTTCACGATAGGGCACGTTACGTACGTAACGTGATAAGGGTGTCAAAAACACGAAAATTATGAAAAAGGGTATATATTTCGCGAGGACAATTACTTGTTTAGGGTCGAATTTGGGGGGATGATTAAACATAATTAAAATGTTTTATAAAGGATGTCCTTTTTGCCCCAACACTTCGTGTTTAGAGTCCGATTTGCGCGAGGTGTAGAAGGTGGGGTCGTACTAAACCAAATAAGGTAAAGCCGACGACCGAAGGACCCGTAACAATAAAACATTCCTGTACTTGTTTAGGGGTTCATTTCAGGAATATTTGCCAAGAGTATTGATTTGTTTCCTATACTTGTTAAGGGGTGCATTTTCAGAATATGGAAATTACGTGTTTAGGGTGCTTTTCGAGACCCCATGGTCGCGCATGGTATCCACTCGTGAATGGAAGTGGCCCCCCGGGGTAATACTATGTGTGTCGCCGCACACATGAGGGTGATGAGGTCAAAGGTCACCTAGGGGTCAAAAGGTCATTTTTTTCTTCAAATTGCACTCATTTCTTTATTTTTGCATCAAACATAGTATAAATAACATATATCCATGAGGATGATAAGGTTAAAAGATCATATTGCATATAGATTGCGATATCAGTGAGGCAGGACTCGTGTTTTGTGAACCACCTTAATTGTTCTTTATGTCCACTCCCGCACCTTTGCATTTTAAGCAGTGTATATTTCACACCAAAATGGCTCTCAATTCTTCTCTCCTTCATAGAATTCAGCACTCTGTACTATGAATGAGTATCAGAAAAAGAAGTATATTTTTTTACACAAGGATAAGCTTTGCAAGGCATTGTAGGCTGACGTATTAAAATCTAATGCACAAAGCTTGGAGCTAATGTAAGTCTGTGGACTTGGACTAATGAAAACTCTGACAAAACATATATTCTAACGATCCATCATCAGCTCGATGGTGTTGTAGTCCCTCAGTCACCTCACATTGACCCTACGATTTGGAGGAGTGCCCAAGTTTGTAATTGTAGAATTATTCCCTCTCCACAAGACATCCATGAGAATAGCAAACAAGGCTTTGAATTTCGCCATGTACATACAAACCCTTCCCGTTGATGTTATGATTGAATCAGGGAAATAAGATCACACAGGGGAGCATTTCAGGTAACAGGTAGTCAGTGATTTCCACAGAAAAGTTGTTGTAAGCTACTGAAATCCTTGCATCGGATTGGCTCCCTGCAAAGGTCCTCATTGAAAATCACTGGCAAGATGCTACATGAAACCCTCCCTGGATTGAATTTGAATGGAATTCCTGTGCAGTTCTTGGATTCCTGGGAGTACGAAGATTGCATGTACTTGGACTTGAGAAGTAGGTTTTGCAGGTCATGCAATGAGAAATTGAATCTGTGTACGTCTAGACTAAAGATATGATGATGATTGTTGGGGGTTATTTATAGCAGAGGTGAGATCACTTTCCCCTTGCAGCATTAAAAACTAATTAGAGTCAAGTCACTCATACCTCCATGTGTTGATCTGTGCTCTCTCGTACAATCTATCACCACCGCCCGATTCTAGCTACCTATTGCTCAGTACACTCTGTCCTCAAACCTTCTCACAAGTCTCTTTTGCGTTTTTTCTAATACAAGCAGCAGTATGATATGGAATATGAGCATAATATTAACAAGAATATGTACAACTGGGGGAGGGGGTTCAAGTGTCAGCATCCCCCCCAAAAAAAAAAAAAGTACTTAGATTCAGGCAATATTTTTTTTTTGGATAACCTAAATGTGGACAGGTTCAGGTTGCTAGACAACCTTTATTCTTAATACTAATATTTGCCTGTCAGATATTTGTAAGAGGAACATTATGACTATTTTTTGGCAATTAAATCCATTTTTTGACAAAGTGAACCCCTCCCCCCCTGGAAAAAAATCTTAGGGCTTGAACTGTATTAACATTTTGATTGTGGTTACAATAATCTTAGTACCAAACTAATTATACTATGGAATTTATATGTACAGGGGTAGCAATTAGTATATTGGTCTGAGGGCAGTTTCACCCATGAAATGTTCAGAATCTGAGCATACCCCCAAAGTTGAGCTTACTAAGAGGTTGTACCCTGTGGAAAGTGTGATCTAGTAGGCCATCCCTGAAATGACTGACTATCCAACTGAAACGTAAGAAAACACCCCAATCATGACTTTAAAAAAATGATGTCATTCAGGGTGCTACATAACGTTTTAGAAGCACTTGCCTAGTTGGGCAAGTAAATTTTTAAATAGTACAAATATACTTGCCCAAAAATCTATTTAACTTGCCCGAAAAAATCAATGAAAAAAAAGTTTTACCTCTTCAAAAGAAAGTATTGTGGTTTTATAAACCATTTAACTTTTTCTCTCTTTTGACCTGATCTACCTTGTTATTGTCATCAGAATCGACCCTAATTTTGGTCATTGTACTGTGGGAATTTTGCTTGCCCAATTTGGGCAAGTACTTTTGGTCTTTACTTCAAAACACTTGCTTTTTGATTTTGATTGCCTCGGGCAATCGGGCAAGTGCTTATGTAGCACCCTGTCATTGTTTCATTGTTCTAATTTTGCTGCTTAAATTATTAAAATTTATTACCAGGGTGAACTTCCCCTTAATTTTTTCCTATATGTTTTAAATTTGTTGATATGCTGCATGAACACTTGATTTATCTTTATGGCTACCGCCAGTTAGTTTTTAAAACTTCCCTCTGAGGCATGAACCAAAAATCATGCTTGTATATTACAAAATAATTAACCTGCAAGCTTTTGCAAAGTGTGAACTCCACTGTAAGGCCTTTTTCAAATATTATTTTTCACTTCCCTACAATCACAGGTCTTGTGGATGTTTATTTGATAAGTGAACCAGCCCTGAATGGACGAGACAGGTTGGAAATAGTTTGAAGTAAGAAACAGCAAGAGAAAGTGTGGGAATGTAGGAGAGAAGAGAAATACTTTGATTAAAGAAGTGACATATTATTGAGGGCAGAACTAAAAAAAAATGACTCAATTAGAAAGCTAGGTCAGAGAGAAAGGGGTAAACAGAGAGAAGGGTTAAAAGAAAGAGATGGGAGGAGAGGGGGAGAGAGTAATAGAGAAGAGGTGTTTAGAGACAGGAGAGAGAGAATGAAAGAGGGAAGACCTCTCTAGAGTATGTACTTAAATTTGAAAAGATAGATAATAAGAGGGGCACTTATGATAGAATTTCTATTAAAAATTAGATACTTTTATTGCAATAAAAATGATAAATATCCTGTATTTAGAAAAAATAAGGTATATGTAATTTTGACAAAAATCTTCTAATTTTGATAGAAATTCTATTCAATGAGCCTCTAATAAAGTTATTTATTCAAATTTGAATGAATTATCTTTATTGCAGGGGGAGAGAGAGGGAGAGAGAGAGAGAAAGAGACAGGAGAACAGGGGGGGGGGGGCATGCTGAGAAGGGGTTGGGAGAGAGGGAAACATAATATGAGAGAGTAACATAGGAGAGACAGACCAATGCAGGAGCTTTTAAAGGGATTTGAAGGAAAAGAACAAGAAAATGAGAACCAGTGAAATGAAATGCAATAAAAACATAGCCAAGGGTCATTTCAAAAGGTAGTCGACCTCGCAAAGTAGGTTATTGAATATGGCTAATATAATGAGGCATATTAGTGGGCTTGGATTGAATTTCATATTGACATTGCCAGAAATCAAGGCACAGGTCAGCATTTGTTTTATTCCCACAGAAGAGAAATAGTGGTATTTTCCAGGGAATTGAAAACAAAGAATAGGAAAATATATAACAGTTATGGCAATTCAAGTCATTATGCACTGTTGATTGTGTATGAAATAAAATACAAAGGAAATAGTGAGCGTGTGACATCATCAGCCCCTAATTTGCATACTGCCAGAATTGTGCATATAAGCCTAATATTTTGGTGCAATCAAGCAAAAAAAAATCTTGAATGTCATTATTTTATTATTTGACACCTGATTTTAGTGATATTTCCATTGCTTTTTTTAATTAAAATCACAAAAGTCAACTACACACATTTCCACTGAATGCAATATAATAAAATCATCACCCATTTTTATAATAAAAAAATCATTGACAGTTTTACCTTAATGGCTGCAGTACTTATTACATACCTGTAGCATGAATGTAGATAAAATCAGATATGTGCCATAATGGGTTGATTTGTTTTTCACTTTACTGAAAAATGTGTATTAAAATGTTTATATACTTGTTCTGGTATCCAAAGAATAGTGTGTGACCATAGACCTATGGTGTGACTAACTCATGATATGTATTGCATTTTAGAAACTTTTCAAATTGAAAAGCAAGGAAAGCTATATTTTCCCATTTTATTCATATAAATCACAATGCTTTTGATGTCAATTTCAGTCGAATGCAAGTTATGAATAGCTTTACATGTCAGGTTAACCGTGCGTGACCTACAAATTGTACATTGCTGTTGTTGTCGCTTCGGATGTCGTCAAACATTATGATCAAGGGCTCGATGATGGAAGGGGTGGATGTTTGCTCAAAAGAATCCGAATGACTTTGGGACAAGTGACTTCTTTTTGATGGGATCTGACTGCGGTTTTGATCGAGTGCCATGAATGGGTGATTGTGGGTAGTTGGTTCAAGCGCGTCAATTCTCTTCTATTTGCACAATGAGTAATTTGTAATTGTAGCTAGTTTTAAGTGATATTATTTTTTTGACCTGTTTATGAAAAAGAGAAGAAAGAAGGTTGGGTTTGGGGGAGATTTTATGCTGTAACAGTATGCTGAATTTCTAACTGAAATGAAATCATGAATTATTACACTTATAAAGTGAAATTCAAATTTGCTTTATTTAATTTTCACAGAACTAAGTAAAATGGTTATATGATTACAAGGATTTTCACAGAACTAAGTAAAATGGTTATATGATAACAATGACTTAATATGCAAGTGAAACCTATACGGTACAAACAATAAAAAATTGAGGAAGGTGCAATGTATTTTTTTTTTCAGAAATAAAGCAAATGATTATATGAAAGAAAATTGTTTTCTCTCTCATCACCTTCTTTGGATGGTAATTGTTGCTTAAATAATTTTTATCTTTTTTTATTTCAATCAAGGCACAGTTACATAAAAATAAATCTAAACAAACCAATATTTGTTTAGGTATACTGTATGCCCGGAGGGGCCACTTACGTTGACGAGTGGATACCATGCGCGACCAAAAAAACACGTAAAAAGGATGTCTTTTTCACGATAGGGCACGTTACGTACGTAACGTGATAAGGGTGCCAAAAACACAAAAATAATGAAAAAAGGGTATCTATTTCGCTAGGAAAATTACGTGTTTAGGGTCTAATTTGCGGGGATGATAAAACAAAATTAAAATGTTTTATAAAGGATGTCATTTTTGCCCCAACACTTCGTGTTTAGAGTCCGATTTGCGCGAGGTGTAGAAGTGGGGTCGTTCTAAACCAAATAAGGTAAAGCCGACGACCGAAGGAACCGTAACAATAAAACATTCCTGTACTTGTTTAGGGGTCCATTTAAGGGAATATTTGCCAAGAGTATCGTTTTTTTTCCAATACTTGTTAAGGGTAGGGTTTCACACGCCAATACTTGTTTAGGGGTTCATTTTCGGAATATGGAAATTACGTGTTTTGGGTGCTTTTCGAGACCCCTTGGTCGCGCATGGTATCCACCCGTGAATGGAAGTGGCCCCCCCGGGACTGTATGTGTGTGAGTAGTATACGACATACTTTTGTTGTTTTGTTTTCGCCAGATTTTTTGTGTGTGTGCATACATACCCATAAGGAGCATGTTAGTCTTTTGATTAACTCTCATGGACACACATACCAGTTTGAAAACATGAGGTAATTGACCTTCAAATGATTTGAAATCACTTTGAAAACTGTAACCTATGTATTTATTTTCTAAATCATTTTTCTTAATTTCGCCTACAATAATAATAATAATAATAATAGTTACTTTTTATTAAGCACTTTTTCAAAAGTTACAAAGCACTGTACAAATAACAAAACAAATACAATCGGTGAAAACTTATACCAAACCTACACAAAATGAAACACTACTTGCAATATATTAAACATGTTAAAGCAAATGAGATTTAAGCATTTTCTTAAACACATTAATAGAAGAACATTGTCTACGTTTATGGGGTAATCTATTCCAATATTTGGGGGCAAACACAGAAAATGACCTATCACCTGATTTGAATGTCCGGGGGATGTGAAGAGGGATATGTGATGATGACCGAGTGTTGTACATTGATTGGCTAACTGTTAGGAGGTCTGACAGGTATGTTGGAGCTTGATCATTGAGACAGTTAAAAAAAATTATTCAAAAGTTTCCTAATAGGATGATAAAATTAATTGAAAATGTTCTGCATTAAATCATCAAAATATGACAGCACATGAAGGAAATTCATTCTGTTTTTTTTTTGAGGGGGGGGGTCAGGGGGTGGTATCTACTATTATTGCCCTTTTAGTACCTTATTTGCCATTTTGCAGAGATAGCATCCCTCTTCCATTGATAAGAATCTCATCTCTCAGCCCTTTTTCATTGCGATGGATGTAATTGCATTTTAACAGAAGCTGTAGAACTCTGAATCAATATTAGTCCGATCATCTCGCTCCCAGTTTAGAGACGATGAATATCCCCCTATCATAATAAACCGTTGCAGGGGTCCTTGAGGCGTGCCCTTGAACGTCACTCGTTGTCGGAAGCCTGGACAATAGACTCTGTTGCAGACTTGTGTGCCTTCTGGCCAGGGGCAGATCCAGGATTGTCCAAAAGGGGAGGGGGAATTTTATTTTTGGAGGAAAATTTTGACAAGCCCCCCCAAAGGTTTTCAACCACAAATTAAGGAAAATTGGACAAGCAAAAATAAAGGTCTTCAATTTCAAAAGGGAGGGGGCACACCTCAGTTTTTCTTCTCAAGGGGGGGGGGCACATGCCCCTTGTGCCTCCTCCTGTGCCCCCCTGGATCTGTGCCTGTTTCTGGCCCATCTGTATAATGTCATGGCTCCATTAGAGAAGAAAAATGTATAACAGATTTCATGTATGATTTGTGATTTTGCTAATGCTATTTCTTCACGCCTCTTCTTTCTTCTCCTACTCTATCTTCTTCTCCTCCTCCCCCATTTTTTCCCCTCTGATTCTTTTTCATCATATCTTCTTTGTTTTGTTCTTTATATTATTCTTCCTTCTTCTTCTTCCCCCTCTTCCTCTTTCTTCTTCATCTTCTTCCATCTCCTCTTCCTCCTCCTTGTTTTTGCTTTTCTTCTATATACTACTACTGCTGCTGCTGCTGCTGCTGCTACTACTACATGTACTACTACTACTACTACTACTACTACTACTACTACTACTACTACTACTACTACTACTACTACTACTACTACTACTACTACTACTACTACTACTACTACTACTACTACTACTACTACTACTACTACTACTACTACTACTACTACTACTACTACTACTACTACTACTACTACTACTACTACTACTACTACTACTACTACAACTAGTACTACTACTACTACTACTTCTTCTCGTCCTCCTTCTTCTGCTTCATCCTCTTCTCCTCCTTTTTCTTCTTCTTCATTTTCTTCTTCTCCTCTTTCATCTTCTCCTTCTTCTCCTCTTTCATCTTCTCCTCCTCCTTCTTGTAATCTTCAAAGGACTCTGCAGCCTCTCTTGAAAATAACATGCCTGTTTATTGAGGAATAGGGAGGGATAGTTTTAAGCTGATGTAAAATGACACCAGGGACTTACAATTAAGTGTGACTTCCAAATAGTTGTATAATTTAATTTCTTTAAATATGCATGTTTTTCAATTTCATTATCATACAAATGAGTTAAAATTATATTGTTACCAGCCAGAGTGGTAACAATGACCAATATCAAAAATGGGAAAGCAGAAATAGAAAGAATAATTAAAAAGTGTATGCCTATCATCAAAGAAATTGCTGAGATTCATGTACGGTTATTGTGCACACTTATTGAGCGTCAACAAACCTATCTTTATAGTTGTTTATTTTATAACGCTTGTTTATCTTTTCAGTGTATGCCTGCGAGGGAATACCGTTCTCTAATTGCCGAAGAGTTCTACCCTACAATGCAACAACCTATCCAAACTACCTGGATCACGTGTCAGCCGCTCAATCTGTAGCTTTATACTCAAGCAACCTTGAAATATACCAGATTCTGGGATGCCACAAGCTCCTGTTTTTCTTTGTATGTAGTCTGGTGGCTCCAAAGTGCGATGCCACAGGATTGAAGATACCGCCATGTCAAGAATTATGTTACATGGTCCGTGGCGGGTGCATGGGTCATCCTGATGTAAGATGTTCCGAGTTTCCCCTGATGGCGGATGACCCAAACTGCATCAGTGACATGATGGCGGAGCTGGTAACATCACCCCCGCCTCCTATTATCACCACGACCGTCACAGAGCCACGGACAATCAGGACAACAACAGGACCACACCAAGGACCTACAAGTTCTGGTCCTACGGAAGCCTCAGGTTCTCCTCCCACAACTGTGACTGTGACTGTGACTGGTAATCCTAAGATGATATCCCCGTCGTCAGAGACTTCGGAAAATACTGTTACATACAGAACTCAAGGAGTTGATATTGAGGTCAATGATGAAACACTAGGTAAAACAAAATTCTGTGGTTATTTTTGTTGTATTCATTTAGTGACTGATCATTGATTAATAGATTTATTGATTCATTCATTCATTCATTTATTCATTCATGGATTTATTTGTTGGTTGGTTTATTGATCAATTGATTGATATGATGAATTGATAAATTGATTGATTGATTGAATTGTTGCTTGGTTGATTGATTATTGATTCATTCATTCATTTTTATTCAGTCATGTGGTTGATTAATCAATTAATTTGTTGGTTTACTGGTTGGTTGGTTGATTGATCAATCAATTGATATGTTTGATTGATTGAATGATTTGTTGGTTTGCTAATTGATTTATTGATTGTTGGTTGGTTGATTGGTTGATTGACTGATTGATTTGTTGGTTGATCACTTAGTTGATTGATTGGTTAATTTATTGATGGACTGTTTGATTGATAATTATGTTGATTTTGCTTTGTTGATTGATTGATTAATTGATTAACAATGAATACCTAGAAGCCCAAGCCCTAAAATGCATGTCAGTGGAATGATAGAAAGGAAAATGAATTTATTCCATATCCATATCATTTGCTATTTCTTGACCTGATCATAGTTTTATTTCATTTCAATTGAATGTTGAGAAGCCATCGGATTTATCATCTTTTGCTCACATTGATAGTAGGGAGTTTTCACTCTGTGACACACGACAGATTGATGAATACAGTAAATATATTGAAAATCCTGTCTAAATGACAATGAACAGCACTGCAGTTTCATCCCAAGTTTCAGAGCTGAGGAAAAGTTGCACAAAATATGTCATTTGTCAACGTGGAGCGTTGTGGCCCAGTGGATTATTCTTCGGGCATTGAAACAGAGGGTCGTGGGTTCGAATCCCAGCTATGGCGTAATATCCTTCCACAAGAAACTGATCCACAATGTGCTGCACTCAACCCAGGTGAGGTAAATGGGTACCGGTAGGAAGTAATTCCTTAAAAAGATGTGTGCGCTATGAACGCCTAGCTTAGCCGGGTAATATAGGAGCGCCTAGAGCACCCAACAAGGTGGATATGTGCGCAATATAAATACCCTATAAATTATTTGTCCAGATTCCAAGAGGAAACTGCTGTTTTGATCCACCAATTGCAAAAAAGATTTCTTGGTTTTTCTTTGTCATGAATGGTATGTCACAATACATTCTCTATGTTCAAGAATCCCTCAGGCATTGTGGGGTGAAAACTTTCTATATACCAGAATTGGATGAGCTTTAAAGGAGCAAAAATTTACAAATGGCTTTTACTTCCTTTAATTTTTTTTTCTCCATCGGACATAACAAAAATCTTGTGTTGCACTCTGCAGATGAAGGGAAGTCTTATGAGGTACCTGCTGGTGTCATCCTGGGAGTTAGTATTGGAACTTTGGTTACCATGGTGATGCTCGTTACAATGTGTGTCTGTTGCAGGTGAGTAAAAGCTCTGGAGAATTTGATCTTCTCTCTCCTCTCACCCCCTCTTTCTCTCCTCTCCCTTCTGTACGTCTCTCATTTTCTCTCTCTGCTTTCACTTTTTTCCTATATCTCTCCCATTCTTTGTCTCACTTTTGCTTTCATCCAACATGTTATCTATCTTATCCTCTCTGTCTCTTTCTTCCATTTCCCTTTCATACTCTCTTTGTTTTCTTAGTTTCTTAGTTTATTCCTTTTCTCCTACAAGTCCTACCTCTTCCCTCCCTCTCTGTCTTCCTCTGGTCAGGGACAACTGTCTCCTCTCACTTCCTCTCTCTCCCTCTTTTTTGTTGGTACCTTTTTCTTATTCAAGTTCTCTATAACAAGAGGCGGTGCTGCACCAGCCCGAGTTTGCTCAATCTCGAGATTTTAGCCCGATCTGCCCTCTTCGCGATTAATCTCGAGATTCAAGAAACTCTGTCTCCAACATCGCAAGAAGAGCAATTCCTGCTCGAGCGAGGCATCGATGCATTATGGTCTAACACCGTGAATGAATAATCCCTAGTACGTCTGCACCTGCGAATTAGCAGGATAATTCGTAAAATAGCGTGCTACTTTGCAAATAATCCCAAGTTGACTTGGGATTGCAATCTTAAGATTAATCCTGCGAACTAGTCGATAATCGCATGTCCATTACAAATAATCTTGATATTGTTCAGATCGGGATAAGTTACCAGATCAGAAATAGCCTGCTAATTTGAAAAGTCGGGCTGGTGCAGATGGCCCTAATTAAATATTTTTCTACTGCAAACAAGGAGAGGAAATGTACAAAAGGATAGATGATAATCAACGCCCATCTGAAGCTTTTGTAGTGATGAAAAAGTGTGCACTGTACTTTGATACTTTCTAACATCCTGAAGTCTAATAGCCATTGATTTTTTGGGGGGGCTGATCATGAAAAGGAAAATTGTGAATATTAAGTTATCTAGCATCCTGTCTGGGGGTGGGGATTTTGTCTTTAAGAGTTGCCTTATTACAAATTTTGAAACATATCAAATTTTGAGATGTGATTTGATATCAGGAAGCTTCATACAAAGAGTATATCCTGAACTTTTCAGCCTGTTCCATCTTTGAAAAGTGATTTCATATCACAAATAGATAAATACCCAGCTATTTAATTTGATTGGCTCTTATTGGATCAAGATGCATTTTATTTATCCAATAGAACTTATTGTAATTTTATATCCTTCAATAGATATCACATCTGTTTTAGAGCATATACATTCATGTAAGTTTACGGAATAGAAATTCATATAATATAGAAATGCACTGGAGTAGTTTCTGGAAGAATTTACTTAGAATATACTTTTAGTTGCAAGTTATATATTTTGTCACGATAATTGCTTTTTCTTTCCAAGGGTTACTCTGCTCATTCAGTTTATGGGTCTTTGGCTTATCAAGCTAATTAGTCTGTTATCTGTGTTTATATTGTCCTTTGCTGTTTAAAGCATTACCTGTGTGGTATATCACTAGGGCCGTCTGCACCATCCTGAATTTTCAAATTAGCGCACTATTTCTGATCCCGGAAATTATCCTGATCAGAACAATCTCGAGATTATTTGTAATGGACACGCGAGTATCCGCTAGTTCACTGGATTAATCTCGAGATCGCGATCCCAAGTCAACTTGGGATTTGCAAAATAGAGCGCTATTTTACGAATTATCATGATAATTCGCAGGTGCAGACGCACTCAGGATTATTTATTCAGGGCATCAGGCCATAATTCATCCATGCCTTGCTCGAGCAGGAATTGCTCTTCTTGCAATAGTGGAGATGGGGTTTCTTGAATCGCTTAATCGCGAAGAGGGCCGTTCGGGCTAAAATCTCAAGATTGAGCAAACTCGGGATGGTGTATAGCACCCCCTACTATGTATTAAAAAGATGCACCATCATCTTGGCTTCATTTTGCTACTATTGCTAATCAATTGGACAAGTTTTAATCAGTGTGTACTATTTGAAATATAGTAAAGAATGCAAAAGAAAAAAGTATTTGGCTTTCTTCCAATTACTGTTTTGAAATTTGGACTTTCCTCTGTTTGCCGCATATTTTTCAAACTTTATATTTAAAGCTTACTTGTGTTGACAGCAATATTTTAGGTCTGAAACTACTTAGAAATAAAGATACATTTGCCAAATCAGTCTGCAATTCAACAGATATTTGCTTTCCAGGTGAAGCTAATCTCTATGCGACTGTGCACATTGAGGAATTATTTCCTTGTCCATGTTATCAAGGATAAGGCTAAAAGGATTTGACATATATTTGCCTCTCGTTCATTAATTATTTATCTTGGTGATGAGGAAACAACTCCACAAAATCCTACATTTTTCTTATAACTTACAATTCCTTTTTATCATTTTTATAGTCCTACCTAAACTGGAATTGGTGTTTATAATTTGTTGTACATATTCAGGTATAATTCTTCCTAGATTGATTCATATCCTCTATACATAGATTTGACGGTATCTTTATTTAATACATTCTGCATTTTAAACATAATAGAAGTTAAGTGTTAGAATCAAGTAATTTGAGAAACAAGTTAAACATTAAAGGGGAATCCAACCCAAATAAAAACTTGTTTTTATAAGAAAAAGAAAAATCAGACAAGTTGATAGGTGAAAGTTTGAACAATATTGGACAAACAACAAGAAAGTTATGAATTTTTAAAAGTTGTAAATATTGGTAATCACTATATTCATGGAGACTTCAAATTGGCCGCATATGGGATGTAATTGTGATGTAAGGCAAGGACTACTCTTTCATGTACTCCACTACATATTATGGCTAAAATGTCATTTTTCCCAAAAGTTTTATTTCAAATAATATTTTTCTTTCATGAGGACATTAAACAATATACTACCTGGGTTATATTTAGATTACTGCCCCAGGGGAGTGGGTACTTAGGAGAAAACCACAAATCCCTGATAATAAAGTACATGGCCTATGGGAAAGTTGTCCTTGCCCCTTGTCATAATTTACTTACCCAGTTGCCAATTTGGAATCTACATACTATTAGTGATCCCAATTTTTAAGCAGCTATAACTTTCTTATTGCTTGTCCGATTTCTTTCAAATTTTCACCATTCTGTTTCATTTATTTTTCTCCTTCCCCACACAACATTTTATGGCCTAGGCTGGATTCTCCTTTAAGTAATTTTAACACTGTAGACATGGCAAACTGTTATGTACCATACAAGTAGAGTGTTTTTGTTGGGGGGGGGGGGTCAAAGTTTGTAAAAAAAAAATTGAGGGCAAAGTAAGGAATTAGCATGATTTTGTTTTATTACACATTTTGATAATAATTGATATGGACTGCATGAATTATGAAATTAATATGAATGGTAAATTTCACTCTTGCATAGTATACATTTAGAGACTGAGCAATAATAATGATGTTGATGGCTTGCCATATTCAAGTAGTAAACCCATTGGTCCTGTATAAGCTACAATGTCTATGAAGGTTGACACTAAATCAAATCCTTGTGAAGTATCCTATTAAATAAGTAATTAGTGCTCATTGGTTTTGAAGATGCTTCTAGACCAGAATTAGACTCATGATGATATAAAGTACGATTAAGAAGAGACTTTTTTCTTCCTGGAAAAATGGCTAACATTAGTATTCGGAGGGTCTGATGCAAGCCTCTCATGTTAGCTTCAAGTAGGGCATGAGCTTTGCAGGATTCTGAGGAGCATTTCATGAAGACTTATTCAGTGATTTTTTTCACTGCATAATACACTCTGAGCCAATCAGATGCAAGGATTTCTGTAGCTTATAACAGTTGTCTGTGAACTACTTGTGTCGTGAAATGTTTCTCTAATGTAATTTTCCCAGGGTCTTGCTCTATACAGGGAAACCTGAAGATCGTCCCAAGATGGATTGAAGATGGACAGAACGAGGGGGCGAGGAGGGGGCTTGGAGGGGTAAAGAGATGGAAAATGAGATGGAATTACAGAGAATGGGTTGATGACTGAAGGCCTGTGAGGTAGTTGGTGATGGGGATAATGATTTTACTTGTATTGCACCTATTCTATTTGTTTAAATACTAAAGGCACTTTGGAAGAAGTAGGAGAAAAAGAAAGAGAAGGAGAGGAGAAGGAGAAGAAGAAAAGGAAGAAGAACTTGAGGAACAAGGAGGAGGAAAGAAAAGAAAAAAGGAGAGGAGTCAAAGAAAAAGAAGGGAAAGAGAAAAAGAATAGAAGGGGGAATTAAACTGAGTAGTAAAGTAAAGTATGGTTTCTGTCAGGACAAACAGTGAATGTTAGGGTTTGTATACTGATTGAAAAGAACATGGTATACACATCACAATACATTTGAAAGGCAATTTATTATAACTCCAGTGCTTACCCTCTACAGATATTCAAAACAGTGTTTTGTTCAGAAATTCTCCCAAAATGAATAACCTCAAACACTCGAACCCAAGGAGATGAAATGGTTGAACTTGTTAACCAGAGCACAGCTAGTTTTTAGGATCATTGGTGAAATCTCACCCCCAATCGCTAACAGATTTGATTAGAATGGTCGTGAGGAGGAATGCAAACGGATGCAAGGTGGATCGTTGAATGCAAGATGATGGTCGTGTTTTAAGAGTGACCCTCCTACTGTTTTGAGTGTTGCCCTTCTTCTGTTACAAGAAACGTGATATCATGGATGCGAAGAAGAGCATAAGAGGATGAGGGCGGATGGCATCAAAACGGGATGGGTTCCGGGATAAGGAGATGTCGATATTCTTGGAGATACACAACGTGGAGTCGAATGGGTGAAGATTGGCATAGATGTATCTAGGATGATATCGATAGGAAAGAAGTTAATGAAAAATAAATGATCTGCGATAAATGAAGGGAGAATGACAGGTAATCAGAGATTTAACAATGCAAATTAGAATAACTGTTAAACAGTACATACTTGAGATTGTATTTTGAAGAAAAAAAACCCACAAAAATGAAATGACTGAGAATTGTGCTCATGGTGAAAAGAAAACCTGAATAAAAAATAAAGTACAGAAAAAAAATGTAAGCAAAAGGAGATAAGCAGACATTTTAGGTCTAATACCCTTTTCATAAACCTATCCTCCAATTAGCCGCCTAAGAGTAATGCGGATAATTCAATAAAAATTGCGTTCATAAACTCCGAAAATAAGCCGCATTATTTTTACGAGCGCCCGTCCTGAAAAAGGCGGATAATCACCATGACAACTGGACACGCCCCCTCCGATGCGGTTGTGTTGGAAAAGGGTGACCTTGTGACCGCACCATGGCAATTATCCGCATTATTTGGAAATGTGTTCATAAACTCAAAATCTTATCCCGATGCCGCTATTATGCGGATAATAGCAGCATCAGAGTAATGCGGATAAATCTTGTCCTCCTCCAATTTTACGACCAAATTATGCTGCTATTAGCCGCCTAATTCATAGTAATTGGGTTTATGAAAGGGGTATTAGAAGTTAAGAAATTAAGGTTCTGTTTGAAATAAGTCATTCTTGAGAATGTATTCTGTTGGAAACATAAAGGAATGACATTTTTATTAGATTTGCACCAATGGAATAGATGATGAATGAAAAACAAATGAGAAAAAAATTTAGGTACCCAGAGGTACAATGATTAGATATTTGAAAGTAGCTAACAAAGCAAGGTTCCAATTAAAATAATTCAGAGTTGAGATTGTTATTAAGAAAAAACATAAAGAGAATCATATTGGAAGATGGTATTACTAGGGCCGTCTGCACCATCCCGAGTTTTCAAATTAGCGCGCTATTTCTGATCCTGCAAATTATCCTGATCTGAACAATCTCAAGATTATTTGCAATGGAGACACAATTATCGCACTAAGTCGTAGGATTAATCTTGAGATTAAGATCCCAAGTCAACTTGGGATTATTTGCAAAATAGCGCGCTATTTTACAAATTATCGCGCTAATTCGTAGGTGCAGGCGCACTCGGGATAATTTATTCACGGCGTCGGACCATAATGCATTGATGCCTCGCTCGAGCAGGAATCGCTCTTTTTGCGATGGTGGAGACGGGGTTTCTTGAATCTCGAGATTAATCGCGAAGAGGGCCGATCGGGCTAAAATCTCGAGATTGAGCAAACTCGGGATGGTGCAGCACCACCTTCCATGATTTTAAGTTCATGCTTGTCTCTGTAAATAAAACCACTTGGGGTATTCTGCAATAGAAATCCTTAAAGAATGTGACTTTGACTGTGTCATTCACCAGCATCTATTGTAAAGGTTTAGAATTTATGTTTGATGTATCAGTATGTGTCACGGTTTGACCATGCATGAGGAGGTTCAGTTCTCGGTCTGTCCCCCTAAGGATGTGTTAGAAGATGAAATAGGAACACTACTCTCAGTGAATTGTCCCTTGCTGTAATTGATCCCAGGAAGGTATAATTCCTATTTTGGAGGTTTTGGTTCTTGAAATAGATTATGAATCCTCTTAAAAAAAAAGTCATCTTGGTCGTAAATCAGATTCTCTCTGGTACTCTGTCTATATCTGTCTGACTTGATCATGTCGATCTCACTCTCTAAATTTGCTTTCTCTTTCTACCCCCTCTCTCCAGATTAGATTCTGTCTTCATCCATAATACTTTTCATGCTCACTCTCTACAGACAACATTTTGATAATATTTCCCAAAACTGACAATTGGTAGGTTCATTGTTAACTGTCTCTTAAGACTAAAAGAATAAAGAAATATTATCCCTCTTGCATTTGTAGCTATATATACCTATACTCCCACCTCTTACACCCCTCTCTATCTGTTTATATTTATGTTTATATATTAATTTGTATAAACCTTTATGCATTTGTCTGTTATTTACATTTTCATGTTTTCAAGATTTGATATGAATGTATTTCAATCATCAAGATCAATTCTATTGATTGATTTATTGCTTGCTTTTATTTCTGCATTCAATGCATCAGATATAGGTTTACAAAATAATATGTACAAATGTAGTATACAAAAATAATGAAGTACAAGCATTAGATAAGCTAAAAGACATTTAAAAGAATGCAGGAGACCTCCATCGTGAGCAATCAGGGTTGATAATGATGGTGGCCTCATAAAATTTATTTATGTACAGCAAAATTAATACAATACAGTAAGGTTGGTGACCTCGTACAGAGTAGAACTTATAAAAAGTACTGCTGAATGTTATCTGTTGGCTGTTTTTTCTTTTCAAACTTTGACCAATTATTGCCGTTGGCATATGGCTTGCATAAAAACCTAAATATATAAAACAGTTGTTGAACTACCTTCTATAATTTTCCTAATAACAAATGATTATTTTGCAGTATGAAGTAAATGGCTTCTTGAGTATCTACTGTTGGATACATTAATGTTGAGACCTGGGCCCTCTATTACAAATCTCAATGATTGATCAGATGACTTATTTTACAATTGATTGTACTGATCATTACATGGAATTAATCGTACATATTGACCTTAACATCAATGGCCGTGCTCTGTGTTTCTGGGACTTGGAGTTGATGTGGCATTCATGTCGAATCATTCCCATTTGTACAGAACAGGTGCAAGTATCTAGTTACTCGTGTGCAAGCGTGCAAGCGTTTGGCGCAAGACCATATTTGAAACATTAGAAATGATTATTCATGTCATTTTCTATGAGAAGGGGCCTATTATTATGAAGATTCTGAAGATGTTTACTATAATTATTTTCAGATTAACTATCTTGTTCAAAAATGCAATTACCCCCCAAAATTGAATAAGAATTGATATTTTTCTATTTGATTAATAAGACAATTATATTTGATATTTTTGGAGTGCTTGTATCCACCAACAATAATATTTAAGGTACATCAATATTACCCTGGCTAAATTCTGCAATTTCGTTAATAGGGATAGTTAATATGCATATTTAATACTTTACCCCTTATCATTTATAATCAAAGTAATATTGCATGTGTTTTGTCTATGTAGTTTTCATCTTGCACTTGATTTATATAGGGTTTTTTGCGTTATTTTTACAGAAGGGTTGTTTATCTGGTATGTTTTGCTTTTAGAAATGAAGAGTGTAAAATAATAAGTTAATTTAGTTGATATATTCAGTCTCTGTCCCTTGATCTGTGCTCAGTAAGGGACTCGTTGACTAATAATGGACCAAGTAATTGAACTGCATTAATGAATAGGTGGCATATATGAATTAAAAACCCTTGGAACTGGGGATTTTCACGAGGATCATGCGAGTATATCAGTATCTCCATGGTGCAAGTGAGACTTGTAGTTAGGCTGGAGAGTGGAGGATCAAAATTTATGATCTGTTTCCATGGCAACGGACATGACCTGTTTAGTCCTAGGGTCTTATAGCGTTTATATTTGCTGTGTGAGTGACTAATGGAAAATCAATTTCTATGAGCTATGAGATTGATGTATATGATACATGCTTTTGAAATTTTGAGGTTTCTGAAAAATATAAGGCAAAATTATGCTGAAATTAATATATTATCATTACATCTAGGCAAAAGAAGCAATATCCTTATTACTGGGGGCCATTTCATAAAGCTGTTCGTAAGTTAAGAGCGACTTTACGACGACTGGTGATCCTTTCTTACGCACAAAACCATCGCTAATGAATATACCATTTGCCATAAGAAAGGATCACCTGTCATTCTTAAAGTCGCTCTTAACTTACAAACAGCTTTATGAAACACCCACCTGGCAGAAATACTTTTTTTTTATTATTGTAGCAATTTGCCAATAATATCTTATATTCCATACAATTTTAATGCATTTTCAATGTTACACTTGTTTGAATTTCCATATGGCCCCCCCCATCTTTTGATATTCTCAGTTTTCAGAAACCAAAATTAATTTTCTTATTTCTTGTCAATATCCTTTAGCTTTTTAGCTTTCCAACCCCTACAGAAATTTAAGCGTGCCGCTTGCTAGTAACTAGCATGCGACTAGTAGGGCGCTCGCTTAATAAGCGAGTGCATGCTTGCGAACAGTCCCTGCTCGCTAAAAGATCGCTTAATTATTACTCTGCATGCATATTACACGCTTATTAAGCTAGCCGCATGCTAGTTACTAGATTGCGCAAGATAGTCGCACGCTTGAAAATTTCTGTGGGGGAAGATTATAGTTTTCTTATTTTTCTCCTTTCCTAAGAATAACTTTATTTACCAAAGTCACAATTCCCTTTAATTCAAGAATTTTTTTTTTGGGGGGGGATGTGGTACCCATGGTTATCCCAATGATATTTGTTTTTTTAATCCAGAAGAATTAAATGAATCTGGTTACCAGTGTTTAGAAATCTTATTTTCAAGCATATTTCATTTTCTTTTTTAATTTCTTTTTATTCTCTAGATTCTACACTCAGTGCAAATCCCCCAACGCCAGGGCCAGACCCGCACCGGAAACGTATGGTGGCTTCTATGCAAATCCAGCTTTTGAAAATACTAACAGTGCTGACTTCTGTACACACCCTTCCACAAATGGTCCCAATCAAGTGAGTAGTAGAAATCAGGACCTTGTTGTATAAAATTTACCCTCATTATAATTTTTCACTCTAAAAAATGAAATGTTGAAGGTGTACTCCAGGCTGAAAATAAACTGAGTCGAACAGATAAAGGAAAATCGGACAAACAAAACACTGAAAATTTGATCCAAAACTGACAAGGTATAACAAAGTTATAGCATTTTAAAGATTTGCATTATTCCAGTGAAACAGTTCAAGGCATGTCTTCATGAATATTCAATGAGCAAACTGATGATATCCCCATTTGTTCTTTTGTATTTTATTATATAAATGAGGTTTATTCACTTCTTTTCTACCAAGAACTAAAAAAAATGGATTGACAACTGATTGAGTACATTCTATATTCATTGTTGGAAGTTATTTCATTAGAGGGAGATATATCATTCACGCATGTATGCAAGAATGAAACAATTATGATTTCATGTAATGACATAAGAAAATGGAAAGTTGGGATGTGACATAATCTGCCCATCTAATGAATATTCATGATGATGTTGCATATAATTCTTTTCTCAAACTTTAAAATTCAATTTAGACTTTGTTATTTGTCAGATTTTGATGTAATTTTCAGCATTTTGCTCTATGAATTTCACTCTATTTACTTAGATATAAATATTTTCAGCCCGGAGTATCCCTTTAAATCAACAATTGAAAGATTGGAGGAGTGAAAACCTTTTTCCAAATGTCATGTCCAAACCTGCGTAAAGCTGAAATCTACATTTTAAATGTTAGGTTGAAATATTTAAAGCGGTAAATGCAACATTTAATAGATAAGGTTGGCACTCCTCCAACCTTTCAAATGTTGATTTAAGGGACAAGTCCACCCCAACAAAAAGTTGATTTGAATAAAAAGGGAAAAATCCAACAAGCATAACACTGAAAATTTCATCGAAATTGGATGTAAAAAAGGAAAGTTATGACATTTTAAAATGTTTGCTTAATTTCACAAAACAGTTATATGCACATCCTGGTCGGTATGCAAATGAGGAAACTGATGACATCATCCACTCACTATTTCTTTTGTATTTTATTATATGAAATATTAGATTTTCAAATTTTCTCATCATTAACAAGTGAAACAACAATTATTCCCTCCCTGAGTATGTGGCATTAGCATTTTTTATTACTATATGGATCAGTCAAGTTGGTCCTTATTGTCAAATCTGTAGAAAATAAAATATTGTATAATTTAAACAATAAAAAAAAAAAAAAAGAAATAGTGAGTGAGGGACATCATCGACTTTCTTATTTTCATGTCACTGAGTTGCGCATATCACTGTTTTGTGCAAAATTGAGTGAAACCTTAACCATTCATAACTTTCTTATTTTACACATGATTTTGATGAAATTTTCAGCGTTATGCTTGTTTTATTTTTTTCTACTCTTTTGGGGTGAACTTGGCCTTTAACATTTCATTTTTCAGAGTGTTGTTATCAGTGATTACTACCATGGTAACAGGCCTCATCAGCCAATCAAATTTGAGCTTTCCATGCATTGAAATTACCACAATGTCAAATTTACTATCATAGTATAAGTTTTTATGCCATTAAATTCATTTTTGTGGTGGGGGGGGGGGGTTGGCCTATCTCTTTCACTTGTTTTCTGTCATTTTATAATTTTTCTTTTCAAAAACCTTTGTAACTGTAAGTAATACCTTCCTGTGAAAGTTTGTTTCAAGTTCACACAATTTCACTACAGTTTATTGATCTCATGCATCCTCTTGATAGCCTCATCATTATGATTTAGGAATATCGATCTGTATTATGCACAAGTATGTTGACTATTTATTGCCTAGATCTGGTTTAAAGAGCTCAACGCTCTTTGAGAGAAAGTTTGGTGAGAGGTATGTGGCTGTAGAATAAATATGTGCTTTAAATGCCGCTAATGCTGCTGCTATGACCAAATGAAAATTCTCTTTCATCATCATCATCATCATCATCATCATCATCGTGATCATCATCATCATCATCATCATCATCATCAACATCATCATCATCATCAACATCAACATCATCATCATCAACATCATCAACATCATCATCATCATCAACATCATCATCATCATCATCATCATCAACATCATCATCATCAACATCATCAACGTCATCATCAACATCATCATTATCATCATCACCATTGTCATCAACATCATCATCATCCCATCAATTCAAGCATGTTATCTTTTATAATTTAAATGATCAGCTAGCAGTACATGAGCATAGAGGCTGTACAGAGTGGCCGAAAAAGCGGAACGATGGATTTTCAATACTTTCGCTTCATTTTTTTTGTTATTATTTTCATCATTAATGTAAGGCATACTCTCATGATAAGAATGATACCAAGAAAATTGAATTTATTTGAATGAATTTGATTGTGTTCCCTTTTCTTGAAATTCAGTCATTTTACAATTTGCAAATTTGAGAGACAGATTCAAAAATAATTGTTATGAATGAAATTATTATTTTTTGCTTTAGGCTGCTACAAAGTGACTGATTTTGGAGATGATGGAATGTTATGCCAAGTTGATTTGGAATGTAATGCTGAAAGTGATTGGTTAACATTGGTTTGACTTTTAAAAAATCTGAGCTAGAAGGTCACACTTGTCACCTGTGTCTGTGATATGTTCCAAAAATGAAGCCCAGAAAAAATTGCGTTCGAAAATGATTATTTAGTGCTTCTAAAATTGAAATATAAAGTAATCGGAAACACCATCTTAATTTCATCATACACTTATGTGTATTATTTAGGTGTCTATAAGACGCCTATTTACACGAATCGGGGTTTGCCTTGTAGTTTTAGCTTTTCATTCTCAATAATGGCTGTTTTCAGGGTTTATTAGTTCTAATACATGCACTTGTACACATGTTTCATCTTGGTTTGAGAATTTTTTAAATCAGCTGCTCACAAAGTTTTTTTTATTTTTTTTTTTTTTTTTTTTTTTTTTTTTAATTATGTGTTTTATTGGTATTCAAAATCACATATAATCACAATATTTACAGGTAATTGGAATGATTCAAAACAGTTCAAAAGCAGTAAAATCACAAAACAAAGATGAAATAAAAATAAATGGAAAAAAAAAATAAAAAAATAAAAAGGGTGACATAAATCAAAATAAAACATTGGACGATACAGGTTACTCTAAAGGAAATACACATCGAGATAAATTTACATGTATAATCGATTGTAGCCTACTACTCTGTGCATTGTACAAGTCTCAATTTAAGATACAAAAACAAATAGAATGGAAAATGGGGAACTACCTGTATCTAAAATAAAAATCATATATCAAATCGCCACTTCTTAAAGTGTACAGTGAGTTTGTTTCTTTTCTTGGCTAGGTGATGCTCAATTTCCTTTTGTTTCTTCACAAAACTTTTAAATAAATCCACATTTGGTAAGGTGTTCTTGAATTTACAAATATAAATATAATATTTGGCCAATAGTAAAAGGTAAGTAACAAATCTATCCGTTGATACACCAAACAATTTTTGAAAATTAGTGAGATTGAAATCTGAAATATGTTTTTTTTATCGTAGTCAATAGAAGATTCCAAATTGGGGTTACCTTATCACAGTCACAGAACAGATGAATTATTGATTCCTCTTCATTATCACAAAATGTACAGTTTGGTAAATCTTTCCTATTGATTTTATACAGAAATGCATTTAGAGCTATAGTATTATGAAAAATCTTAAAGTAAAAGGAACGGAGTTTAGTATCGATAGTACAAAAGAAATTGGCTTTATGTACCTTTTCCCACAAAGTGGGTACAGGGATTGATAGGCATTCATTCCAGTAGTTGTACCGTCTATCTGGAAGATATTGCACATTCAAAATTTTATAGGCATAACATGGTACTTTTTTCGCAGTAATCAGTTTAGTAATCAAAATATCATGAACGTGTACATTAGTCAAAACTGTTCTATTAAACCACTCCATTGGAATATTTTTCATTAAAAAATTGTATTTTCTCCTATCAGACACAGGAATATCAAAATCTAAAATAAGTTCTTCAAACAGTTTATGTCCAGGATGAGGTGGATTCAATAAGTCTGAAATTACAACAACATTCTTCTCATGCCAAGATTCATAATAGAAGTATTTTTTGGATTTTGATCGAATTAATCTATTAAACCATAAGAATTGGCAATGCCCCATCTCAGAAAATTTACAATGAAATGATTCTATAGAAGCATATTCTCTGAAATAATACCATGAACGAAGCGAATCTGCAATTTGGGAATTACCTAAAGATTGTAAAACGGTTTCTGGGGCATATGATTTCCACAAAATATTAGGATCACTATGAAATTTTTCTAGAGCCGAGATTTCAATTGATTTCCAAACAGACTCAAAATTATCATCAAGTAGGTGTTTGACCCATGTCATTTTTTGGGATAGAGCAAATGAATAAGGATCAATCATCTTTAGTCCACACTGAGTATAATCATTACACATAAATGATCTCTTAACCCTATCATTACCACCACTCCAAATAAATTTAACAATACGGATACCTTTAAACAATATTGGTCTGAATTCACAAACGAAGGCTTAAATCATAGGTAACCTGATAAAAACTCACAGTATCATGCTGTTGGATTGCTCCCCAGGGAGTGGAGACAGTGCACACATTGTTTGCGGGCATGCCAGCGAGGATCTAATGACCAGGGTAACGATCATGCGAATATCTTAGAAATGTCATTCGACGTATCGAGTTCTTTATAAATAGTATGCAGAATATCCAGTGTGGTCACAATTTGAAAATGATAAGATTTGTTAGATAATTTCACACTGTAGACATTTCTGCTCACAGTGTGTTCACAGAGACTCATAGAGAACTCTTGATGTGAAATTTGAGTGTGCATGAAGCTGTTTTCTCTTAAGGTGGTTTCAGACCGCCTTAAAGTTCGTCAGTTCCAGGTATTCTCTGATTAGGATATTTACCCCGATCAGAAAATACCAGGTAATATCGGCAAAGTGAAAGCATATTATGTGTAATATCCCCGAAAGAAAATATAGTGGCACTAAATAGTAGGTACTTGTCAAAATTACAAGAACTTTCGCGGGGATTTTTCCAAAGTTGCAGGTATTTTGGCAATGTGAAAGCAATGTACAGGAACTTTCAGCCCAGCGTGTCATTTGGCGTGGGCGCCGTGGGTGACTGCTGAGCTAGTGATTTTAAATCTCGCGCCTTGCCTGCTCATCAGACCATACTGTGCATGCTAGTAACTTCAGGAAGTTACCCAGAAGGGTATGTTTCAGGGCGGTGTGAATGCAGAAATAATTAATGGGTATTTTTCAGCCTAAAAAAGTTCTCGTAATTTAACGGGGATTCTTGTGATCAAGGCGGTTTCCGGTTTGAAACCATGCACCTATAGAGAACTCGTGAATACGAGATTCACAATGTGAAATTTGAGTGTGAAGATGTTTTCTCTTTAGGTGGTTTCAAACTGCCTCGATCACAAGAATCCCCGTTAAATTACGAGAACTTTTTTAGGCTGAAAAATACCCATTAATTATTTCTGCATTCACACCGCCCTGAAACATATCCTTCGGGATAAGTTCCTGAAGTTACGAGCATGCGCAGTATGGTCTGATAAGCAGGCAAGGCACGAGATTCAAAATCACTAGCCCAGCAGCCACCCACGGCGCCGCACCCAACGACACGCTGGGCTAAAAGTTCCCGTAATTTGCTTTCACATTGCCAAAATACCTGCGACCTTGGAAAAATCCCCGCGAAAGTTCTCGTAATTTCGCCAAGTACCTACTATTTAGCGGGTATTTTCTTTCGGGGAAATTACGCGTAGTTTGCTTTCACATTACCAAAATACCTGGTATTTTCTGATCGGGGTGAATTTCCCGATCAGAGAATACCTGGAACTGGCGAACTTCAAGGCGGTCTGAAACCACCTAATGTGAAATTTGAGTGTGAAGATGTTTTCTCTTTTTTGTCCCATGCTCTGAATCCTGTGTGACACCAAATTCTTTTTACCAGGGAAGAGTTTGAGTTATCAGCAGTTCTCTGAAAGAAGCTCATGTCCTACACCGCTGAATGCACAATTTTGATATGAGAAATCAAATCATTCATTTTTAATTAATGTGTTTTAGAGGTCAAGTACACCCCAGAAAAATGTTGATTTGAATAAACAGAGAAAAATATCAAACTAGCATAATGCTAAAAATTTCATCAAAATCGGATGTAAAATAAGAAAGTTATGACATTTTAAAAAGTTTCGCTTATTTTTTCACAAAATAGTGATGTGCACAACTCAGTGACATGCAAATGAGACAGTCGATGATGTCCTTCACTCACTTTTTTTTTTATTGTTTGAATCATACAATATTTCATGTTTTTACAGATATGACAATAAGGACAAACTTGAATGAACCATATAGTACTTGACAATGCTAATTCCAGAAGTTCAGGGAGGAATTAATTGTTGTTTCACTTGACAGTGAGGAGAAAATTATAATATTTCTTATAATAAAATACAAGAGAAGTAGTGAGTGGATGACGTCATCAGTCTCTTCATTTGCATACCGACCAAGATGTGCATATAATTGCTTTGTGAAATTAAGCAAAACTTAAAATGTCATAACTTTCTTCTGATTTTGATGAAATTTTAAGTGTACAGGTATGCTTGTTGGATTTTTCTCTTTTTATTAAAATCAACATTTTTTGTTGGGAGGACTTATCATTTAATGCTTATCACGTTAAGCCAGTCCCAAGACATGCCTTTTAAAAACACAATGATTTGTATTTATATATTCCCCTTGATTTATTGAAACTTCTGATATTAGTAATCAGATCATTAAATATGGATATTGCAATAGAATTTTATCCATACTTAAAGTAAGTCTGTATAAACTCTTACAAATAATGCAGTCAAAACATGTTCTCTAAATGTAATTTGTGATCAGACAAATTGCCTTCGACTGATTTTAGAATTAGACGCCAGGGAAATCAGGAAAACATCAATTTGTTTTCATGAATTGTCAGCGTCACTTTTATTTTGCCCTACTGAATAGACACACATTAATTGAAATTGCCGACAGCACTTCTTGTATGACATATGATTGATAAGGAGAAGAGGATGGGGAGAGAAAAAAATAAAAATGGATTGGAAGAATTCTTTCTTTCTATATATTAACTCAACTTTTAAAGAAAGGAGAGAAAACAGACTGGATGAAGATCTGTTAAAGTATTAAGTTGACTGAAAACAAATTTATTTTTCAAATAGAAAGTAAAGATGTGTGAAAGAAGGAGTTAATGATATGGAAGAAATAATTCATCATTGATCCTGAATTATCATGCATTATACCTTTTTATTTCAGACTTTTTATCAATAATCATTGGTTTCTTTTATTTTCATTTTAAAAAGATATTTCTTTGATAGTTTGGAAAAAGCATGACAAAGTTTTAAATAGCTTAATTGTGCCTGGACTTAGAGATGAAAAGGGATATTTAAAGAGAGAGAGAGAAAAAAACTAATGTTATGTATATATGTAGGTGACATGACGGGAATGTTGATTACTTGATTGTCATATTGTAGAGCTGGTTTTATGCTCTTGTAAATCAGTATTTAGATTTCATCTTCTGTACCATACACTCTAAAAACAAAACAGACTAAAGGGAGAGACGAGTTACAGCGTTTTCCATCTCTTAAAATTCTGTTTCTCCCTCAGCTCTTTCAAGAGGCAATTCACCCCTTTCTGACTTTTTTATTTTTAGTTGTTAATTCATGTTTTGTATATTGTCAATCTTTCATTTTTATCTGCCAGTTAATGAAAAAATTCAATCATTTTTCCAAACTGTACAATACCTTTTGACATCACATTTAAAGGCCAATCAGCATGAGCAATATACGGAAGTTAGGGAAATACAGACGATACAGCTTTGAGGGTAGGCCTACGCTAAAAGAGTTGGATCACATGCTAAATAGTGAAGGTTGGACCAGTGAATGTCCAATGTTCTTTTAAATGCATTTATATCCAACAACAAATAGATTTCTCTAAAGATCTTATTTTAAGGGCTGATTTTGATGAAGTTTTTAGTGCAATAGTAGTGTGATTTTTTCTCTTTTCTTCAAATCTACATATTGTTGGGGTGTACTTTAAAACATTACTCATTGTTTATCACAGCATTCATGTTCAGGATTTGCATCATTCATGCATGCACAGTATCACATAGGGAGAATGTTACAACATCCTGAAAAATGAACTAATCTAATTAGGGAGAGGATTGTTTTAGATCTCAATAACAAGATGATAGAAAATAGTATGAAGGCTATGTGATTAAACTTGATAATTGAACCATATTAAAGGACAAGTCCACCCTAACAAAAAGTTTATTTGAAAAGAGGAGAAAAATCTAACAAGCAAAGCCCTGAAAATTTCATCAAAATCGGATGTAAAATAAGAAAGTTATGACATTTTAAAGTTTCGCTTAATTTCACAAAACAGTTATATGCACATCCTGGTCAGTATGCAAATTGGCAGACTGATGATGTCACCCACTCACTTTTTCTTTTGTATTTTATTCTACGAATATAAAATATTCTAATTTTCTCCTCATTAAGTAAAACAAAGTTTTATTTCTCCCTGAAAATGTGGAATTACCATTATTTTAACAGTTTATGGTTAAGTTAATGTGGTCTTTATTGTCAAATTTGTAAAAATTGAAATATTGTATTATTCAAACAATAAAAAACGAAAGAAATAGTGAGTGATGGACATCATCGACTCATTTGCATATTGCTGAGTTGTGCATTTAACTGTTTTGTGAAAAATAAGCGAAACTTAAAAATGTCATAACTTTCTTAAATCCGATTTTGATGAAATTTGCAGCATTATGTTCGATTTTTTACTATCGATTCAAATCAATAATTTTCTGGGGCGGACTTGACCTTTAAGGGGAGGATTTAACGGTATTTTCTGATATCCTGAAAAATGAACTTATCTTAAGTCCTATAGCTGTCACATCATTCCATTAAAGCCTTGCATGCGGCTTGCGAATGACTATTTTTGCTACCCATAGGTCACCTGCATTGACCGTATCTTGCATGTTGTTGCCGCAGGAGCACACACAAGTCTGCTTTGCACATAGAAAAGCTTTGAACATGCTCAAAACTTTGTTGCGGTTGATTGCCCGCAACTCTCCTGCAAGGAACCAAGTGATAGGGCCTTAAAGGAAACCAAAACCCAAGAAGAGAAGTAATCTTATTGGAAAGAGCAAAATGAGAGAACAATTTGAAAAAAGTCTCATCAAAATCGGTTATGAAATAAGCAAGTTATGGGAGTTTGAAAACTCTTGAATTTTCTATGGGCATCCTCAAATTGGCAAATGTGCTTCAAAATGGCTGATTTTGTGGACAACTCTCCATTCGTTTTGTACACAAATATTCAGATTTCCCTCATTATCTTTCAAATTGCATCTTGCCTCCTTCTGAGCACAACATATGTCATGGGAAAATATAATCCACACCATATATGTCAAGGTCAGGAGGAGATAATGTGAAATATGTAAAATAAAGGGGAAAATCTGAAAATATGTGTACAAAACAAATGGAGAGTTGTCCACAAAATCAGCCATTTTGAAGCATGTTTGCCAATTGAGGATCCACATAGTAAGTACAACAAGACTTTTTAATCGTCCATAAATTGCTTATTTCATAACCGATTTTGATGAAACTTTTTTTAAATTGTTTCTCTCATTTTACTCTTTCCAATAAGATTGCTTCTCTTCTTGGGTTTTGGTTTCCTTTAACGTGGAGATGATTGTTTTAGATCTTAATAACATGATGGTAGAAAGTAGTGTGAAGGCTTTGTGATTTGTGATGATTGAACCATTTATACGGTGAGGATTTGTTGGTCTTTTTATTCTTAAATTGTCAACAGCCATGTTTTGTGTTGATTTAGCTATCAAAGGCTGAATTGATCGCAGAATAATCTTTGAATTGACAATCATGACATTCTTATTTGCTTTAAAAACACATTTCACTTAAGTAGGTTTAAAGGATCATGGAATGCTCTTCAAATTTGCACCAATTATATTCTCTTTTGTATTTTGGCTTTCAGATTAATAAAAAACAGAATTGAAAAAAAATCTATCTTGGCCAAGTTGGTCACAGTATTGTCTTGAAACTGGCAACCATGTTCTTTTCCCAAATATTGATAAAACTGGGATTTTTTATAGTTTGAAAATGTACAATTTAAAAACAGAATGTCCCCATTTGGCGACAATAGCTACTATTTCTTTCATATTTTCAAAATAAACAAGATATCAATATAAGATTTTGCAGCCTAGATTTGTCAAAATTTTCATTTATTTTTTTTTTAGTTTGTATACACAAATAAATTGTTTAATTCAAATCACTTCGAGGAATGTCAATTTCAATGTTTATTTGCTTGTAATCCAATTTATAAAATGTGGAATATATATTTTTAAAGGGAGACAGTTTAACCAAACCTTTTTAATGTCTTTATTTTTGCAACAGCATGGAAGATGTGTTGGAGTCTTTATTTATTTGGGAAGGGGGGGGTGGTAAGATGTTTTGTTTTGACAGAACTAAAGAAAATGATGTATTGTAATTTGGCATTGTCAAGTTCAATTGCTTTATGGAAAGTGACAAAGACTGAGGATGTGATTCAAGGGAGGAGATAAATTAGAAACAGATTTTCACTTTCTAGTTCTACATCAAGAGAGCAATGATAAATCTGGGATTTGGGCTTATTATAGATGAGCTCAATGCATCGGAATATTAGATGGGTAGTAAATTTGGCGCATTTAATATTTTTCAAAAGGATTTCATTTTCATGGCTGAATGAACATTTGTTTCATTGAAGTGCCTGCTGTTTGTGACAAAATAGACATGGCCAGAAATATTAGGTGGAGTACTTTTGCCTTGTCTACATGAGTAGTGAATACCCCTAATTTCTGGGGGGGTTTTGGAGGGGGAGGGGCATATCAATTTGTTGTGTACAAAAAACGCTCCTCTTATAAGGCATAGAAATGGGATGTTTAACGCACAGTCACTAATATGCGCCGCTGTCTTCGCATCGTGCAGGCAGACTACGTGTATAGTGGCGGGCTGCTACATTGCGGTGCAGGGGTGTTCAACTTACATATCGTGAGCGCACTCAGCTGCGTGTTTTCACTTCTCCTTTCTCTCCTTTTCTTGTCATTTTTCCTCGCATTACTTGTTTTCATAAATTTCCCTCTCACTTTCCTTGTTTTCTCACTCCCTTCAGTTTTGTAACTCTTCTTGATCACTTGCATTCATTGGCACACCCCTGGTCAAAAATGGTATGGTCCTATCCAACATACACTCAAGTCGTCGCTGTACGAATAATGAAAACGTGCAAAATTCTTCACGCGCTGCGTTGCCTAGCTATGCGTGTGTACTGTGTACACACAATGCCATCGGCTGAACCCGCCAAACTATAGTGACCAATTATTGCAAAAGCTTTTGCAAATGTGAAAAGTGACAGAGGTTTTTTTTATCCAATCAAAATCATTCTTAGGTATTCGCAATCTACAGCATTTTCTGCAAAATGTCTTTTTTTGATAGGGTCTATTGTGACGTATATATTTTTTTACAACAATGTGAAGTCGCACCAAACGTTTCGTTTCCCGCACTTGCCCATTGGCTCATGTACAAATGGATTTCCAAAATCATCAAGAAAGGTTCCAAAAACCTCAAAAGTGACAGAACTTAATTTGACTAAAATTAAATGAAAATCATATCATGTTCAAGGTGAGAATCTGCTCTATTCTATTCTGTTTTGATAGATCACCTTGTTGACGCGTTTGGGAGATATCTTAGCAAATCCCTAAAAAACGGCGTATTTTCTATTCTCCATAGGGAAATAATTTAACACGCTACACACTGCAAAAAAGGAGCGCAAACAAATTGATATGTAGACACCCTTTTTTCTTAAGCATTGTAAGTTCCATTGACTTCCTTCATTATCTTGCAGGTGTAGTCTATTTGTAATCCTGTGAAAAGAGATAAATATATCTATATTTTTGCTCAGTGCACTCGCTCGCTCACAACATCCACACACCCAAGCCCTCAAAATTTTGCCTAAGATCTTCCTGTCACCAGTGACATACAACCCAGACATCAAGAACGATCATCATTCTCAAGCCTTTTAAAAATACCTTAAAGAGAAATTCCAGTATTTGCAGTAAACACTGATTTCATGAGAAAGTCTGTAAAACAAGTCTTAATTGTCAGTATATCATCGAGGATCTAGATCTGGTACAGTTACATTAATTGAACTTTGTGAAATCTTGAAATCTACGCTGAAAAATGTTCACACCGAAGATCCCCAACACAGATAAGCGCACGTGGGACAATGTATAATTATTGCTTAGGGCGTCGGGCCCGACGCCCTACCCGATTCCTGTGCTTATTTACTGATTTCTCAGCAATTACACAATTTCTTCCAGAATTCTTTGGCACATGCGTTTTATTTATGCAACCAGACACTTTGGTGGTCATTTCATTGATTTCTGTACGAACTCATTTTGATATCGTTACCAAAACTAGCATTTACCTTTAAGTTGATACTTGCACATTTGTTACCATCACTTGATGAAGCACATGTTGAAATTTGGATGGTTGATCCCTATAAACATGGACCTATTAAAAAAATGCTTGAAGAGTGATTCTTTTGAAATGGACTTTTCTTGGCTTTACATTCACATACTCTACTTGCGTGATCAGCTGTGCAGCTAAATTTATATTGCAGTTTTCCAGTTCAATTTAGTGAAGATTATAGCTGTGTATTTTGGGTATAATTCACTTTGTATTGATTTGAAAGATGACTAAAGAGGAAAATCTGTCTCCCTACGGTCTCTCGGGTTAGTTCTATAGATGAATCATAATATTCAGGGGGAGGGGGGGCTAGTATCATCGTGAGTGCATATCCCGTAAACACAATTTCGCGGTGGTTATTGTCTGATTTCTTCAGCTCTCAGGTCCTTATTATATTCTTGTTTCTTTCCTCATTTGGCTGGACCAAGTTTTTGACTAAATCCATGCATATTGTATATATGCCAAAGTTCAAATTTCAAAGGGGCAACTATACAATGATTAGGAGTTTGCCCCTACAGAAAGCTGCATGTGTCGAGACAAGATTCATCCATGTTCCGTTCATGTCTGCATGTACATGGTATCAATCAGGTTTGCTTAAATGAGATAAGTGTTTACAAGGTTTATATCCTAAAGCTGGGGATGATCCCATTAAATCCCCATTGATCCATTCAATCTATGCTGTATCACTCACAGGATGAGTAAAGGAGATTAGAAGACTCTCTAGTACCCTCCCTTCCCTCTCATCTCATATACCCCGTCTTTCCTCCAACCTCCCCCCCCCTCATTCGATCCATTTCAGTTTCCTCCCCTCCTCCCTTTTCAGCTGCTTTCTCCTTCCCCCACCCCATACCTGTATCCTGATTCCGCGCCCCCTCCTCAGCACTACCCTCTTTCCTCAACCCCAACCCCACCACCGCCTCCTCTCCACTTCCCTTAACAATACTAATATTAGCTGGATTTTTAAAGCGCTTTTTGCCTGAGGATACAAAGCGCTGCAACTATTACCGTGGCCTTAGCTCGAGCTACCATCACCGGCGCTCAGTGCATTCAAGGAAATAATCCTGCCGGGTAACCATTCACCTCACCTGCGTGGAGTGCCGCACAATGTGGATGAATTCCTTGCTGAAGGAATTATGCCATGGCTGAGATTTGAACCCACAACCCTCTGTTTCAAAGTCTGGAGACTAATCCACTGGGCCACAACTCTCCTTACCCCCCCCCCCCCTCACCCTCGAACCCTCTTCATGCACCCTTCCCTTTTCCCTCCCGTATAACAGGCATAACACATTTTGAACTTGTAAAAAGTCAAATTCAGAACCATTGACCTATTTTTTTTACTTCCATTAATTGCATAATAGAGGGCAATTATTCTCTGACTCTGAGTCAAAACAACATTTTTGGGACCAATTCTAGATTTATTGAACATCCGTGAACTTAATTTAGTAATATCTAATTGGTGCATGTATTTTTGATTTGATAGACTTTCCTGCATTGAAAAAAATATTTTTTACATTTATATTTTTATTCTCTATCAAATAATTTCCTGTTATATAATTTACACTGGCTCCCGATTAGACAACGTATTATTTTTAAGTCACTGACTACTCCTTGTATACAAATCACTCTATAACCAAGCCCCAAAATACTTGTCTGATTGTTTAGAAATTTACGTCCCAGGTAGAAGAACTAGATCCTTTGAAGACCCACTTAAATTAACATATCCAACAAAAATTCAATTCAATTCCTTTATTCACCATATAAAAATATTTAAATACAATGTAAAATACCATAATATATAAATGCATAAATATAACAACGCATACAACAAATAAATATACAACAAATAAATACAATTTATACATTCAAATAAAGGAAAAATCAACATATGGTAAGAGGCAACCAAAAAGATTAAAATCTTGTAGGCAAAGAAAACAGACTGGAGATGAACATTCACCGTTGCGTCCTCAATGGAATGGAACAAGCTCCCTCTCGCAATAAGACAATCCCCAACAAAAACTCTCTTGTTCTAGGCAATTGCCTTCATTATAATAATATATCATTCTGATTTTTGTTTGTATAGATATGTTAATTGAAATTGTGAGCGCTCTGGGCCATTTGGGAAAAGCGTGTTGTAAATATTGAGTATTATTATTGAGTATTATTAATTTCACTTCAACAATATTGTAAAAATATCCTTGTTTTAAACTGAATTTTCAATCAATCATCAATTTTCATGATCCCAACGTACTTGTTTCATAGACTAGGTTGGGGGTTTGACAGTTGTGCCAAAGTTTATTGAAATCTCAATCAAGAATAG
Source organism: Lytechinus variegatus (assembly GCF_018143015.1). NCBI lineage: Eukaryota > Metazoa > Echinodermata > Echinoidea > Temnopleuroida > Toxopneustidae > Lytechinus > Lytechinus variegatus. Next base: position 5,797,570 of record NC_054757.1, on the reverse strand, counting down.
ATTTGTCTGTCATCTTCTGATCCGTGGTTTCATATTTTTCAATCAATAATCAGTATTGTTATGAATATATGGGGGACTACACCCAGCGAGGGGATTAGCAACCAAGAATTTATCCAAGGAAGTGAATTAATCGGGGCTAAAAATAATATTTCAGTTGCAATGAACACCCTGCTTCCAAGTGGTCATTCAGTGTCTTGGTCAGTCATAACAAACTCCAAAACTCTTGTCATAAAACCAGTTGACAAAGGGATAGAAAGGTAGTTTCAAAAGCCTTTTCCATCCATTTTTTCAAATTCAAATTCATTCACATCTCTTAAAAACAGGGTACAATATAATAGTGAGTTAATTTAACTGAGTAAACACAACATTGACAGTTGTACATTATTTAGACAAAATTGACAACTGAAGACAAAATATAAAGTATATGAATGGGATGTGAGGGAGTAACAAAAAGCCATTGGCCTATCTAGGCTACTCCTTTTTACATTCATAACTGATAAGAAAACAAAACAAGTGTGTATGTGCCACAAAAATCATGCCATTGAAAGTCAAATTCGACCTCACCAAAATAATAGCATTGATTTTTCATATAGTTTGCATTTCTTTACATTTTTTTATTATAATTTATCTATCAAGTGTACTGATAACATTGAAATTTTAAATGAAAATTTTCTTCTATGTCTTTTTGTTATAAGTTTGAATTTCATAGTTGTTTCATTCAGAAGAAAGACTTGGAGCAGACAACAATATGTGGGTCGCAGAATTGCCAAGTGTTTTAAGTTGTAGATAGACCATCATCATGAGAGATAGCAAGCAAAATAATGCTAGTAGTCCATTCTGAATTGCAAGTGAGTAGTTGACACATCGTTATTAGTTCCCTGCACACTAACTTTCTTGGGAGAAATAATTAATCTTATGTATCTACACTCATGGTTCTTTTTTCTGTACCAAGTTTCTTCATTTCAAGAGTGTATAAATACTGATGACGCTCTAGAATTTTCAAGTTGATGATGAGTTTTACCTTAAAAGATGTTCCATTTTCACTTACACTTACACTGTATACCATTTACATTTACACATTCACTATATACCATGTTCCATTTACACTTACACTATATATTGTGGAGCGTTGTGGCCCAGGGGATTAGTCTTCTGACTTTGAAACAGAGGGTCGTGGGTTCGAATCCCAGCCATGGCGTAATTTCCTTCAGCAAGAAATTTATCCACATTGTGCTGCACTCAACCCAGGTGAGTTGAATGGGTACCCGGTAGGAAGAAATTCCTTGAATGCTTTGAGCACCTAGGCAGCCCAGCTAAAGCCAGGGTAATAATAATAGCAGGGCCCGCTGGGAGAACAGTTTTGGGAACTGAAGCGGCTTTCCCTGGGTAAATATACCTATATTATTATTATCATTACTATATGTAAAAAAATATGTTCTATTGTTTTCAAATAAAAAGCATACATTTACTTTTTTTGTGGTCAAATGACTGAAGCGATGATGATGATGAAATTTCAATAATTGAGCGTACTTGATTAAGATTGCTAATGTAAAGAACACTGTCCAACTTTGGAATCGTGAAGGTCATATTGGAAGTTGGGTTTCAGATTTGTAACATACAGTTTCTATTTTTGATGGAGAACTAATCCCTGTGAACTAGATCATAATGTGTTGAGTGTTTTTAATTAATATCCCACACCTGTTTGTGAATTGGTTCTATTTGGGATACATTTCAAAGAATTCTGCGGAAGATTTGTAATTGATTACAGTCATAATTGGCGTAATCGTTGTATTAGTCAGAAAATGGGTTGGTTTAGTCTGCAAGCACAGTCTCTAATTGGCTTATTTCGAAAGGGTGGGTGCTGTCGCGTTAGGGTGCGTCAACGCGAACGCGAAGATTCGTCCAAAGCCCCCCCCCGGTTTGGCCGAAAGGGTGCGTTGAGAGCGCCCTTTCGTCCAAAGCCCCCCCCCCCCCGGTTTGGACGAAAGGGTGTGTTTAATAATAATGAATAAATAAATACAAATATTTATAAGAAAGCTGAATATAAGGTATTTTGTCAAACATTGCCAATTTGCATGTAAAATAGTGGATTTTCAATCATTTAAAGCATTGACAATTTAAGGAAAAGAAAGAAAAGTTCAACTAAGAATAATAATGATAATAATAATAATGATAAATCAGATACCCACCCTTGCAATATGCCACTTGGCGCCAATTTTTCACTCCAAATTCATTTCCATAAATTCACTCTTTGGGATGAAAATTATTATTATTATTATCATTATTATAAGTATTATTATTGTTATTATTTTCATTATTATAAGTATTATTATTATACAAACAACACGCACATATTATTATTATTATTATTATACACACAACGCGCACACATACACAACAGATGCATCTCACAAAATATACTGAGGCAGGGTCTCAAGTGTAAAATATAGTAAGGTAGGGTCTGAAGAGTTAAACGTTGTGAATGCTGACCCGACATCAATTTTGGCCTTGCCCTTCCAGGACACATCTGCCGTAAGTTTTATAATTTGGGGGACACCAAATATCTCCAGGTATACAAATGTTTTCCTTTGTAATAAATACACACCTGCAAAGTATAAAATTGAAGGTAAGTTACTTTTTTTATTTGAAAGAACCTTGAAATCAGTCATAATTTTTACATGTATCAATATTACACCATAAAACATTTCCACCGAAAAATCCTCATGCAGCATGCCGTCATTGTTTTTTTTACCTTAAAAAGAATGTTTGTGCCATATGATGATTTATGTTCCTATGCAAATTTCACATATCACTCGTCTTTTTTGTTTGTTCAGCTTTCTTATAAATATTTGTATTTATTTATTCATTATTATTAAACACACCCTTTCGTCCAAACCGGGGGGGGGGGGGGGCTTTGGACGAAAGGGCGCGTTCCAGTGAACGCGACGCGACGTGCCGCTCCAAACGCACCCTTTCGGCCAAACCGGGGGGGGGGGGCTTTGGACGAATGTTCGCGTTGACGCACCCTAACGCGACAGCACCCACCCTTTCGACATAAGCCTCTCTAATTTGATACTTTAACACAATGATGTTGAGGTGGGTGGAGACTGGCTCCAACCCCAATGGTTGAATCTAGTCTCACTACTTCAAGTTCATTTATTTCATTCACCATAAAAAACATGAATACATACAAAGGAGAAATATTATAAACAATTAAAGGTAATAAGAACAAAAGAAAATACAATTACATAACAAAAGGTTTTATGGGAATTGAGGACGACAAAAAGAGCTAAAAGCCTTATAAACGCCGACCTCTTATACAAAGTTAAAGCAATGCGTTGTATATATACAGAGTAAGAACAGCAAGAAATAAACAACAAACAGATGGATGGGGGGGGGGGTAAAAACAAGAATTGTATCTATTAAAAAAAAGGGATTACTCAATCAAAGTCATGCAAACTCAAAAGATGGGATTTGAAATGTTTTTTAAAACTCTTTGAAGAAGGGATATTTCTTATATGTATTGGGATATCATTCCAAACTATTGGACCTTTAAAATAAATTGAATTTTTTTGCAACATTTGTTCTTATCTTGGGTAAATGAAAATTTGTGGCAATGCGAGTGTTATATTCATGAAAAGTATTATTGAGAGAAAATTTAGAAAGTATATATGGTGGTAATAATCCTTTGGAACACATAAACATAAATGAGGCAATATTGAAAACATTTGTGTCATATACGTTCAACATGTTCAACTGAATAAAAAGAGGTGATGAGTGGGCATTGTAAGGGGCATTGCAAATTATACGAATGGCCTTTTTTTTAAGTATAAATAATCTAGAAATAAAATAATCATTCCCACTAGCCCATGCAATAATAATTTATGTGTGATAGAATCATTGAATAATACAACATAATTAAAATATATCGAGGAAAGTGTTTAAGTCTGTAGAGAACACCCACACATTTTGCAATGCGATTGCACACGACACCAATGTGCTCATGCCAAGTCAGTTTATCGTCAATATACACACCAAGAAATTTAACCACAGAAACACGGGATATGTTTTGACCATTGAATCGTAAAATTGGATTATTAAGGTTAATTTTTCTTTTTGTGAATATAATAAATTGTGTTTTTTTTACATTAACAACTAGTTTTTTGTTGATCAACCAGTCATTCACATTGATCAATTCATTATTGAATGTGTCTATCAATGAATTTGAATTTGGACTTGACATGAACACACTGGTGTCGTCTGCAAATAAAATGAAGTGCAACAGTTGCGAAGAACTAATAATATCATTAATATAAATCAAAAAAAGTAGTGGGCCAAGTATGGAACCCTGGGGCACTCCGCATCGAATCAACTTATATGAAGATTTATGGTTATCGAAATCAACAAACTGAAAGCGATTAGACAAATAATTTCTAAATAAAGATAACAAATTTCCATGAATACCATACGTTTCTAATTTTTTAAACAAAATATTATGATCTAAAGTATCAAACGCTTTACTTAAATCTAAAAATAAACCAATCATGTAATCCTTAGAATCTATAGAATGTGAAACTTTATCAATGAAATCGAGAAGAGCCATCGATGCAGAGTGACCCGAGCGAAATCCATATTGATTACCAAATAAAATATTACATGAAGACAAAAACTTATATAACCGTTTATATAAACATTTTTCTAATATCTTTGAAAATAATGGAAGAACAGAAATAGGTTGATAATTTGTCATGTCACTGGTATTACCGTTTTTGAAAATTGGTATAACTTTTGCTATTTTTAGTTTGTCTGGAAATGAACCATTTGAAATAGATGAATTGAAAATAAAGCAAAGGGGAGCAGAAATTAAATTGATTATCCTTTTTATAACATGAATATCGATACCATCATATCCTGCACTTGTTCCATTCTTTAAAGCAGACACAATATTAACGATTTACTTGCAAGTTACAGGGGAAAAAAGGCAGATTTATTATTTCTAACTATCTGGTGGTGGGATCTAATATTACAATATGTATCATTATCTGTTAGATTAAAGCCAATGTTTACAAAGTAATTATTAAATGATTCGGATATATCAAGTTTATTTGTAACCTCCTGACCATCGACGATTATTTTATCAACTCGTTGCTTTGAAATAGAACCAACTCCTAATGCTTCATTGATTGTTTTCCATGTGGCTCTCATATTGCCTTTATTATTATTAAATCTGTTCTTATAATATTGATATTTAGCTCTTTTAATTTCACAAGTGACTCTATTCCTATACTGTTTAAATACACTCTTTCTGAATTCGGTTGGCTTTCTAATGAATTTTTTTATACAATCGATATTTCTTCTTTACCATTTTTAAAAGGTCATAAGTAATCCAAGGTTTGTTTTTACGATTATTTTTAATATTTATTTCACATAAAGGAAGGCATTCATCATATATACGTAAAAACTTATCCAAGAATTGGTTATAACTAACATTGGGGTCATCAGATTTTAAATTCCAACTAACGTTGTGCAACCGCTGAATTAATACATTAATATTATTATCATTAATTTTTCTTTTGTATATACGATTTATTTTTTCAAATATCTTATAACAGGAAATACTGAAAAACGTGAAGTGGTCACTAACATCTACTACAATAACACCACTAAACTTGTTCATAATGTCATTTGTAAAAATATGATCCAATAATGTTAATGAGTATTCTGTCATCCTAGTCTGGTGGTGAATAAGCGGGTACATGGAAAAGGTTGTAAACAAATTTAAAAAATCATTAGATTCATGGCAAGAAGTGGCAGTAAGCAAGTTAACATTGAAATCACCAATGAAATACTATATTTTATTTTCATTATTAACAACACTAAGAATAGATCGTAATGTATCACAAAATTCGAGCAATGGTTGATCAGGAGGCCTATAAATGACGGCCAGTTTTATGTTCTTACCAGATGTATTTTCTATTTCAACAAAACCTTCAAAAACATCACTGTCCACATTCAAATCATGTCTACGTTTAAAACATAATGAATCTTTTAAGAAAACGCCAACACCACCGCCTCTTCTACCTATCCTATTGTTATATACAAAATCATAACCCTGGATATGGCATAATCCTGTAGACATATCATCTTTTACTTAAAGGGATGGTCCAGGTTGAAAATATTTATATCTTAATACATAGAGTAGAATTCACTGAGCAACATACCAAATATTTCATCAAAATCGCATAACAAATAATAAAGTTATTGAAGTTTAAAATTCAGCAATATTTTGTGAAAATAGTCGTCATGAATATTCAATAGGTGGCCTGATGATGTCACATCTCCACTTTCCGTTTTCTTATGTTATTATATAAAATCATTATTTTTTCATTATTTCATACTTTCAAGTGTGAATAATATGTCTCCCTAGTAATGAAATAAGTTGCAGCAATAAATATCTAATGCACTAAATCAGTTGTCAATCCAATTTTTCTAGTTCTTGGAAGAAAAAAATGGAATAAACCTGATTTCATATAATAAAATACAAAAGAACAAGTGGGGATGTTACATCATCAGCCCACCTAATGAATATTCATGATGACTGTTTTCACAAAATATTGCTAAACTTTAAAATTCAATAACTTTGTTATTTGCAATCCGATTTTGATGAAATTTTCGGCATTATGCTCAGTGGATTCTACTCTATTTAGTAAGCTATAAATATTTTCAGCCTGTACCATCCCTTTAAGACTCTGCCTTAAATTTACTATGTGAAAACCAAAGTCCTGTGCATGTAGACTAAGTTGGTATGTTCATTCACATGCAAACACCTATCTACGAGAAAGTGATACTGAATTTCAATTTGCAGTTTGTACAGTTAGAGCTACTTTTCTCAAAAAGCTTCCTCTTGTCATATTATTGTAACACCCAACATCCCCTCCACCTACAAAAAAAAAGAAAAAAAAATATGAGAAAATTAATTTCAGGCATACATAAAGCATGTTTGATATGAAGAAAGTCTTGAATGATTTTCAAACTGAAGGGTGATGGCCAGGCCAATGTTCTAGATATCAGAGGGAATTTCCTTTCAGCTTATGGGGGGTTATCTTGTCCTGCAGAGCTAGGTTAGAGGAGGCAATGAAGATATCAGTGAGAAGTGGCTGCATCCTTTTTTTAGGGTGGGGATGGCAGTATAGAGAGACAGAGGGGGGGGGGTGGGAGATGCAAGGAGAGAGAGAGGGATCAAGAGAGATGGGAGTGGGGAGGGGAAGATAAAGAAAGAATAAGTAGGAAAGAAACAACTGGGAGGGAAGGGAAGGGGGGGGGGGCAAAGGGGAATAGGAGAAAGAGAGCAATGGAGGAGAGAGGAGGGGAAGATAAAAAAGAATAAGTAGGAAAGAAACAAATTGGGAGAGAAGGGAAGAGAGGGGGGCCAAAGGGGAATATGAGAAAGAGAGCAATGGAGGAGAGAGGAGGGGAAGATAAAAAAAGAATAAGTAGGAAAGAAACAAATTGGGAGAGAAGGGAAGAGAGGGGGGGGGGGCAAAGGGGAATAGGAGAAAGAGAGCAATGGAGGAGAGAGGATGGGGGAATGATAGAGGGGAGGGGAAGATAAAAAAAAGAATAAGTAGGAAAGAAACAAATTGGGATAGAGGGGGAGACCAAAGGGGAATAGAAGAGGGAGAGAGAGCGAGCGATGGAGAGGGGGGGGAAGTGAGAGAAATAAAAAGAGAGGGGAGAGATGAAAAGAGAGGGGATGGAGGATGAGGAGACAGATTGGGATGGAAAATACAAAAAAAAGGATTAGAGAGAGGGGGGGGGGATATATAAAATGGGTCACAGAGAGGAGATGGGAGAAGAGAAATAGAGGAGAGATCAAGGAGCACTTCATAGACCAAGATAACTTTCTTATCAATGATTAATTTGATCCTAGCCAATCTGAATTCCGTTTCCTAAAGACTTGTTATAATATCAAATGCAAGATTTCTATTAACAAATTGACTATCAGCCAATCAGAGTGAGGGATTTCAGTAGCTTTTAACTGTTATTGTAAATTTGTTATTAAAGGACAAGTCCACCCCAACAAAAACTTGATTTGAATAAAAAGAGAAAAATTGAACAAGCATAACACTGAAAATTTCATCAAAATCGGATGTAAAATAAGAAAGTTATGACATTTCAAAATTTCGCTTCATTTCACAAAAACAGTTATATGAACGAGCCAGCAACATCCACATGAGAGAGTCTATGATGTCATTCACTCACTATTTCTTTTGTTTTTTATTGTTTGAAATATGAAATATTTTGATTTTCTCGTCATTGTCATGTGAAATGAAGTTTCATTCCTCCCTGAACACGTGGAATTCCATTATTTTAACATTTTGTGCTTCAGGCAAGGAGGTCCTAATCGTAAAATTCGTAAAAATTGAAATATTGTATAATTCAAACAATAAAAAACAAAAGAAATAGTGAGTGAGTGACATCATCAACTCTCTCATTTGGATGTAACTGGCTCGTTCATATAACTATTTTGTTAAAAATAAGCAAAACTTTTTTTATCCGATTTTGATGAAATCTTCAGCATTGTGCTTATCTGATTTTTCTCTATTGATTCAAATCAACATTTTTCTGGGGTGGACTTGACCTTTAAAACAAGTATTATGAAATGGACCCCAGATGCAATCCAACAATTTCACTCACTTCCAGTTGTCAATGAAATCACTGATGAATCTCCTCTTGAAATGCTCCCCAAAGAGAAATAACTACATCCTTAACTCTTCCAAGGGTAGGCATAGGCGGCGGAAGGGGGGGGGGGAAGTCCCCCAAAATATTTGAGGTGGGGGACAGTCCCCCCTAAATGTTTACCTGATAACCTTTTTTTTTTATTGTAAATTTTGTTTCCTGTGTCCCCCCAAAAAAAAAATTCTGGTGGACCCCCCTTCAAATGTCTCTTGTCCCCCCAAAAAAATTTAAGTTGATGACCTTTTTTTTACATGTGTCCATCACAAAATTTCAGGTACACCCCCTTAATTTTTTTGGCTTCTGCCGCCAATGAGGGTAGGTGATAGATGAATGCATCATTTCATGTAGCTTTCATGAGTTCCTTACTCTTTCCTTATCTTCAGTGCTTTCAAGTGCCCTCCAAAGCTGTCACGTTGCACACTTAATTTTAGGATATTTCTCACAAATAATCTTTCTGCATTTATTCAGTTCACAGATTCAAATAACAGCAATCGTCTATGCAGATTATTCTGCAATTACATCTACTACTTGAGGCATTCATGTACATATGTTATTTTTAATCGAAGAATCTTATTGTGTTTTAATTAGATTGAATTGCAGATATGAATTATCTTTTTTTTAAATCCATACCACTTTTATGTATGATTGCTTAATGGAAGGAATGGTTGGGATATTTAGAATCCCATGATGGATTCATGTGTTGGGTCTTGCTTGGATTTCCATTTCTGGAAAGATTTGACTTTATGATGTAAGGAAGTTATTTTGTATTTCATTTTGGAAAGCATGATCATGCAAGCATGAAAATAAAGCATATGGCATGAATTGTAGAAATGCTGTTTAAAATCTTAAGCACGTATTTGCCTGTCACTTTAACAACAAGTTGTTTAAAAGAGGTTTAAACAATAGTTTATAAGTTTAAAGGGATGGTCCGGGCTGAAAATATTTTTTATTATCGCTACTTGTTATCCGATTTTGATGAAATTTTCAGCATTTTGCTTTGTGAATTTTACTCTATTTATTGAGATAGAAATATTTTCAGCCTAGAGCATCACTTCAAACAATGGTAGTTAGACTGACTGGCTTAAATAACATGCTTAAAAATGTAAACAGTGTCTTTACAGTGTAATACCCACTTCATTTATTCATTTTTAAATAATCTGTATCAGAATAATGTGGTCGTACATCAGTTTGTGCATGAACTATTTGTGAAATAATCTAATATTTTTTGACAAGCTATTAAGGTCGGTGCCATTTGTGTTTGTTCATTCTCGGATGCGATTCCAATGCACCTAAAGTAGCATCAAATCAAAACAATGGAGATTATTCTGCTCCTCGTCATGAGGAATAACAAATTTTCTTCACTATTAAAGTATAGGGAAAGAACACAGGAATTGTAAGAAGCATAGAATGCAAAAACAACATTTTGACATTTTTAACTTCCCATAATTTTAGCAGAGTTATGCCAAGACCTACATGTAGCTATTTCAGTTAAACTAGACTTCAGAAAACATGCCAATAATACAGATATTGTACCATTTGGATTGACAATATCAATCAAGAATAGGATAAGTTTAGATATTTTTATGGAAGGCACATGATAGAATTTTTGCTGTTTTTCTTTAAAATAATTGAAATACAAAAAAAATAATTAAATTTGTCAGATGAGATTTTCTATTTCAAAACATATAGATTAAGATCTTTCCTCTTTTATTTCATGGAAATGAAAAGTACATGTTCAGAGCTGTACAAATAAATTAAGTATGCCATCGTGTACTGAATGTATACTGTTCCTCTATAAAGATTTGTTTTGATATTGAAAACAACCCTGATGCTGCCAGCTTTGCAGGCAATGAATTTTCAAACGCAAACTATGTTTTGCAAACTTCACTTGTCTGTCCATTGGTGGTTTCAATTATTTTCACTGACCAATAGCCTGCAGGATTTGATCATTAGTAACAGGAAGTGTCTTACTGTTCCCTTTTATTTTATCTGTCCATAGGGAGGTCCTATAGTGAACTCAAGCCAGACGAACACTCGGATTGCTGCGGAGCTTGCCATCACCCAACTACCCCCTCACCCGGCTTCGCGGCCCCTCCATACTCTCCCTGTATGTCAACCAGGGCCTCCCACCAATGGGACCTTGCGTCAAGACCAGACACCAGATTCCAACAAGACAAGCACCTTGCCCCAAGGAAGTCATTCAAACCCCTATCAACACTCCCAGAGGCGCAACACGCTTCCTGCAAACTCATCCCCCGCAGGCGCTTGCAATAGTGATCAGCAGTTAAAGTTGCCGGATACTGCCCAGGATGTGCCGCTGTCGCTGAAAGCAGGAACCCTGCCCCCGGAGAAGGTGATCAAGAACACCGGATCTACCCCTTATCAGGAGGGGAGCGCACCGCACTACTGCACGCTCAATCGCAGGTTCGCCAACAGCAAGAACTCGCCCAAGCGATTCAGCAGGACAAGCTTCCTGTGGAGGCACAACTCCAGCAGAGGAGGGAAGGACGTTGCGCCCGATCAATCATCAACCGAAGGCACACCGACCCGGTTCCAGTGTCCTGCGCAGGATCTAGTCTTCGCCAACCCTGCAGCCAAAGATGAGGATTGCAACAAGAATGGTGTCTTGACAGAGATTGACCTGACCGATGACACTCGGTCAACGATCGGTCAGACCAAACCGAAGATAGATAATAGAGATGACGAGAACAGGTGTGACGGACACAAGAAGACAATTGAAAACTGTAGTCCAGTCATTGCAAATATGTCAGACAAGAACTGATGAATTTCAGTGGATCACTAGCCTACCTTATTTCAGTGTTGATCATTAAAGTTTGGTAACAGGAGAAATTGATGTAGCCCATATCTTGCATTAAACATGAAATGAAGGCCGTGATGTTATAGTAGTCGAACCATTCAAGAGTTTGATTTATATCAACTTCTTTTTTAATGAAATACATACTGTATGTGTCGTAACAATTTGATTGTCATGGATATGATTAGAGGTCTTTTTACTCAACTTTTGATATCTATCCTAAGGCTAAGATTTATGTTTAGTATTATCCATCAGAGGAATGATTCTGATCATAATGAAGTAGATTAAGACTTGCAATATGATTACAACTCTCTCTTTATTATGAAATTTCATTTGCTAGATAAAGCTGTATCGGTATTACGTAAAAAAAATCTTGCCCAGTGTATTGATAATCATTATGATCAAGTTGCTTGCTTGCCTGGCAGGTGTGAACTAGATAAATGAAACACCCACCAGGTAAGTGTTTCATGAAACTGATCATTAGTCAAGAGCAATTTTATGAATGATTGGTGAACATTTCTTATGCGTGAAGTAATCACCAATGAACATATCATTTACCACTGACAAGAAAGGATCACTAGTCATTCTTAAAGTCGTTCTTAACTTACAATCAGCTTTATGAAACGGGCCCCAGGTAGGTGTTTCATAAAGCTGTTCATTAAGTTTCGCATGACTTTACACACGACTGGAACATTTTTTTAGCTCATAACTCAATTATATAGGGATATCACATAGCACAAGAAAGGATCACCAGTCGTACATAAAGTCATTTGTATCTTACAAACAGCTGCATGAAACAAGTTTGAATTAAACCGGTTTTCAGCATATGGGTCATAGGCTTCAGTGGCTCTGGTCACGGCTACAAGTGTCCTATATGCTAGGTTTTTTTTAACCCCCCTTCCCCAGCCCCCCCCCCCCTAGAATTATTGATGAATGCAAGGGACATGCAGGTCCCATATTCAAAACAGGTGTTTGTAATATGATGTGTAATCTTCTATTTTTGTATTTCCCTCTAGGTGTTTCTAGTCATTGCCAAAATTTGTCTGGATATATAGTGTATATTTTGTATTCCTATTTGCCAATAAATTTGCAATCATGCACTTGAATTTTGAAATTCTTTGTAAATATATTTATGTAATTGCAGGCATCAAATGCCAAGTATTACATGTTACTCTAGGCATATTCACACTTGCAAAATCAGGAAAATTTTCTGATCGTTATTCCATGCATTTGAGTCTGCCAAGGCAGGGCAGGTTTTGTACTTAAAGGTCAAGTCTACCCCCAAAAAATGTAGCATTAAAATCAGAAAAATCTAATTTCCTTTAAAAAAATGGTGTGGATGGATTTTCATACAGTTGAGATTGATCGGATCAATCGTAGCTCTTTGTAAGATGGGGGCCTGCTAAATGATGCACAACAGACTATTGACAAGGGACATTAGAGGGGTACGCCAGGCTGAATATCATCTAAGTAAAATGGTGAAAATTTCATTAAAAATCTGCTAAAAAAAAAAAACTTGAATTTTACAAGTTTGTGTGAAAACAGTTTTTATACATGCACACCATCATTAATAATAGGTGGGCTGGTGATATCATTTCTCCCACTTATATTATTATTACATGAAGTCATAATTATTTCATATTTTCATTCATGAATATGTCTCCCTTGTAACAAAGTATGTTGCAGCAGTGATTATCTTACACATTAACTCTGTGGTTAATCAATTATTTAATTCCTGGTGGACAAAATTTGAATATCTAATAACTATAATTTCATATAAAATACAAAAGAATAAGTGGAGATAGGACATCATCACCTTGCTCATGAAGAAATGCAAAGAACTGTTTCACCAAAATAATGCAAAACTTTAACATGTCATAACTTTGTTATTTCTTGTCCGATTTAAGATGAAATCTCCAGGGTTTTGTTTGTCTGATTTTATTTTATCTGTTCAAAAAAATGTTATTTTCAGCCTGGAGGTAGATCTTTAACTGACAGTCTTTTCTTTTGGGAATAATGTGATCAAGGGATCATTTCCAATTCGTCTAACGCAGTGCCATTTCGTCCAATTGCCAACTTGTCTCCTATCATTTGGTCCATCAGTTCGTCCACTCACCACATGGTTTATTTTCATTTAGTCTAATGCCATTCTGTCTAATAACCAGTTGTATATATACCATTTGGTCTAATTGGACTAAGTGTTAAATTGTGCAACATGAATGAATATCGAATAGATATTAGACCAACTGGTTATGAGACAAAATGGTCATAGACGACATGGTGATTAGACGAAGTGATGATTGGACCAAATGGTTAATGGACCAAATGGTTGTTAGACGGAATGGCATTAGACTAAATGAATGTAGACCATGTGATGAGTGGACGAGTTGGCAGTAGACGAACTGGCAAATTACCTGAACAAGTACTTTGACTTCAAACTAGCAAAATACCAGGGGCCGATTGCACAAAATGGTCTTTCCAAGGACCGTCTTTCGTGTCGCCCATCTTTTATGATACGCTATGAACGGGGTGTTTCTGAAATTTATGATAAAGATTAAGATTCATTAACTTGCTTTTAAATCAAATTTTATAAAATTTCATGATATATCACATTTTATAAACAAATGTTTTATTTTAACGGACGAATGAAATATGTTTGCAGATAATTTATCTAAAATGCGTTTCACATGGCGCATCATAAAAGATGGTCCTTCATAAAAGATGGTCCTTGCAAAGACCCTTTCGTGCAATCGGCCCCAGGTATTTTCATGATTCTGCAGGTGTGAATAAGCTTTTGAGGTGTTGATTAGAGTGTGACATCAGTCAGAAAATATCCTTGTCAGTAATTTGATGTTTATTCTGTTCTATATAATATGTCAATGTAATTTGAGAGTTTTTTTATTAGATGAAGATGTGGAACGATGTGTAAATCTGGAAAGTTGACAAATAAATATACTGTATGTGAACATTAATTCCTGTTGTTTTTTTACATTTAATGACAGGTCAGTTTGTATGAAAATTAAACATGAGAATTATGGATTGATCAACGGAAATAGGCAAGCTCGGTTGAAGGCTTATACTAAACACTTTTCATGACTCCAATTATATCAAACACATTTTCTTAAAATTTTCTGCTTCTCTGAAATATGTAACTACAATCCAGTCTGTATTTGGTTTATGAGTCAAAGCAGGATCAGGACAACTACCCCCCGGACAATTACCCCTCGGACAACTACTCCCGGACAATTACCCCCGAGGCCAATTACCCCCCGGGCAAATACCCCGCCGTACAACTACCCCCGGGTAATTACCCCTGGGGGTAGTTGTCCGGGGGGGTAATTGTCCTCAGGGGTAATTGTCCTAGAACCAAAGCAATTTTCAGATTAGATAATGCAAAGCATGTGTGATTCAGCCTTTCCTCATAGAATTGGAACAGATGGGCATTTCATAAAATTTTTCGTAAGTTACGAGCGACTTTACGCACGACCTGTAACCCTTTCTCGTGGTCAATGATATAGGTACACCAGATTTTCATAGGTGTTGATTTAGCTCACGAGAAAGGGTCACCAATTGTTTGTATGTTGCTCGTAACTTACAGGCAGCTTTATGAAACACCCACCACATTTCTGAAATCCCGAGAGATTTTTTTTGGGCAGATATACATTTGTTTGTTTTGTTAAAATGTGGAACCAACATACCACTTGGGAAGGTACGGTAGTTTTTTTTTCAGTTTAGGTTAATTAAACCGGCTGTGATGTCAGAAATGACCCCCCCCCCCCCCCCCCAGGAAAAAAATGGGAAAGCTTTCCCACATTTGTCTATATTTTGTATAACATGTTTCTTGTTTGGGCATAAGACTTGAATAAAGCAGTGGAAAAAAATGAAATTGTTTAAATTTGACTAACAAATGGGATGTATAAAGTGGTGGTTTATCGATTGATAATTCGCTTGCGTGTACAGCAATACAGTTGATTGGGTCATTTAATCCGATATTTCAATTCATTGCATCTGGTGCTTTTAAGAAAAGGTGAATTGCCAATCGGTCTACACTCGACTTGTCTGCTTTCTACAAACAGTTGTCAACTAAATCATTTCGGCTAATTTAGCCTATTTACCATTATCTATAATTCCAGTAAGGCTATGCCAGAGCTGCCAATCTGAACAAGAACATTTCAGTATTTGAAGTTCAAGTCCACCCCAGAAAAATATTTATTTTAATTAATAGAGAAAAATCAAACAAGCATTGTGCTGAAAATTTCATCAAAATCAGATGTAAAATAAGAAAGTTAAGACATTTTAAACTTTTGCTTATTTTTCACAAAACAGTGATATGCACAGCTCAGTGACATGCAAATGAGAGAGTTGATGTCACTCACTGTTTTTGTTTTTTGAATTATACAATATTTCATTTTTTACGGATATGACAATTATGACCATCTTGTTTGAACCACAAACTGTTTAAACAATCAAATCCCACATGTTTAGGGAGGAATGAAACTTTGCTTACATGACATTGACAAAATTCAAATATTTCATATTTCATATAATAAAATACAAAAGAAATAGTGAGTGGGTGATGTCATCGGTCTCTTCATTTACATACTGACAAGGATGTGAATATATAATGGTTTTGTGAAAATAGGTGCAACTTCAAAATGTCACAACTTTATTTTACATCTGATTTTGATGAAATTTTCATTTATGCTTGTTGGATTTTTCTCATTTTATTCAAATTAACTTTTTGTTGGGGTGGACTTGTCCTTTAAAAACTCAATATCAGCATTTTGGTGGTGAGATGAGTATGCTTGAAGAAATACCACAGGACAACACAAACTAATGAAATTTTAGAAATCAGTATTTTTTTTAACTATCACATTCTTCTCATTTTTGAGTAAGAATGATTGAAAATCTGTATCATTTGGCAAGTCTGCTATATCCATTCCATATCCATTTGGTCTAACACCACTAAATGGTTAGATGAAATTTCAATTGAACGAAAAGTAAAAGATAATACGTGTATAAGTTGATAAAGTGGAAATTAAACTTGTGATTTGGCATAAGATAAAGAGGCCAAGTGAAGTGTAGATTATTCTAAACTCGGGATTGAATTAAACCCTGGTTTATATTTTTGGTTTAATTATGGAGAGCCAACTGTGGCACGAATCCCTATCATTACACCTCCAATTTATTAACTTGACACTCAAATTGTCTGTAAATGTCTGTGAATGATATCTGAAGTATTTTTCTTCATTATGAAAGCAAAAGGATACAAAATAGTTAACATAAGAAATATACAATATAAACAGAATTTTTGGCTCCCCATAATCTTAGTAGAGTTAGACAATGGTCCAAGTTAAACCCGACTTCAGAATACGGGCCAGAGTGTTTATTCCATTAAGTATAAGGCTATGTAGAAAGTAGACTAATTACTTAGTAGACCACCAGGGGAGGGTTTCATTAAGTATTTTTCATCTGACAAGTTGTCAGATCTAACAACTTTCCTTGATTATGATTGGCTGAGAAGTACCATTACCATTACTGCACCATCCCAAGTTTGCTCAATCTCAAGATTTTAGCCCGATCGGCCCTCTTCGCGATTAATCTCGAGATTCAAGAAACCCGTCTCAAAGAGCGATTACTGCTCGAGCGAGGCATCGTTGCATTGTGGTCTGACGCCGTGAATGAATAATCCCGAGTGTGTCTGCACCTGTGAATTAGCAGGATAATTCGTAAAATAGCGTGTTATTTTGCAAATAATCCCAAGTTGACTTGGGATTGCAATCTCGAGATTGATCCTACGAACTAGTGCGATACTTGCGTCTCCATTGCAAATAATCTCGAGATTGTTCAGATCGGGGTAATTTGCCGGATCAGAAATAGCGCGCTAATTTGAAAACTTGGGATGGTGCAGACGGCCCTAGTGTAAACTGTCTGATAAAATGTGTGATAAGTCCTTTCATGAAACACTCCCTTTTCGTAGAAAAAATAAACATAAAAGAAAGTAAACAAAGGCTCAATAACTGATTTCAACTCCATAGTTTCTTCCATCAGTGGAAACAATTACATTTAATAAACTTTTGTTGTCTTTTTCTTTTTTTCTTTAAGATATAAAATACAACATACAACATTGGCTCCAAATTCACAGCCAAGATACACATTCATTGCTAATTAGCTGTACATTATGTACATTTTTTTTCTTATTTTTTTTCATTTACGGTTTACCTTACACATTTCTTCTCTAAAATGAATTGAGTAAATACAACTCCCCTTCTAACGGCGAGTTTCTAAAAGAATACACAACTAAAATAGTAAGTAAATAAAATATGCAAGAGAAACTCTTATTCCCCACAATAAATAAAACAATGTAATATCCACTTACCAATAATAAAAGACAGATAAGTAGCCAATATTATTATTTGAAGGAAAACCAAGTTACACAAATATCATGCATCTAAATATCTTTGAAAGCCGATACATAAGTGCAGGTGATAAGTGATGAGTAACATATAAATAATTTACCCTCACTCTTCAATTCACAAATACCTTACTTTATTTTATGAATAACATAATAAAACTTGTTTTGAAAAGAGTTAACAAATCGTGAATCAATAACAACCTGTGTGTATTTTAACAAATCGTGAATCATTGTGGATAAATGTTACCCAATACTCAAAGAAGGAAATTTCTTTGAAATAACTATGGAATACATGTACAAATGAAGTTTTTTATCTTGAGAATCAAATGGCAGACAATTGGAATTAGAAGAGAGATAAATCATTTCATGCAAATTCAATTGAGATACCTTCATTATAAGCAGGAAAACCAAAATATAATTACCATGGTGATAATACATACATATCTGGGCATTTCCGCAAATTTATCAACATTTTTGTATGTTGTCGTCCTTCCCCCATTTTTCTCCTTACTTCAATTCATGAGCTACCCAAGTCATGATCGTTTGAGAGCACTGCAATTGTTCATTAGAACCAGATAACGGGGACAGATGATGTCAGGGAAGGTCCTACAGACAGAGGGTCGCATTTCATGGAATTGCTCATCTGTAAAGCGCTTAGAGACATTGTTCTGATAAAGCAGAATATTTTCATACCTGACAACCCTGAGGGCCAAGGAACTTATTACTAAAACATGCTTTTACTAGGAACATGTTTTAATTTCCTATTCAATACCAAACAATTTTTTATAGAAATAGGAACACATGGGTTAAAATGGCAATATTCTTCTTCCCAAAATAGGAATGTTCCTATTTAATAGGAACACTTGGCAGGTATGAATTACTGTTAACTCTTAAAGCAAAGGGTGGATAAGGTATGAATTACTTCTTCCCCATGGTGACCACACACTTCCAAGCCCATCACGTATCTGTAGTTTTAGTGAACAATTCTTTGCCCTGATCTTTTTTAGATAAGTTTTCAACAGTTGCTGCATCAATGACACCAGTTTTGGTTTAACAGGACCATTGGAGACATTGCATTCCGGCTTTATATCGATGCCTTCCATGGTCACGATGGTTCGATAAAGACCTGGGACCCGTTGCAGAAAGAGTTGCAATCAACCGCAACTCTAAAAATCATGCGCAACTTGATTTTCAACCAATTAACAGCGCGCATTTTTGAGTTGCGATTGATTTTTTGACTTGCGTTCAAACGCAACTCTTTCTGCAACGGGCCCCTGTTATAAATAACAAATAACAATTTCCATCACAATTTTACTATCAGCCAAGCAGATTAAAGGACTTCAGTAGATTTTAACTGTTTGTGTAAATTTGTTACTATAACAAGATTTATGAAACAGACTCTCTGCAGTGCAATCTTCCTCGTGTTTCTTACAAAATAATGCTATTCTTTGATGAAACTAAAAATCAAGATAGATGCAAACTTAACCGTTGATAAAAATCTTTTTGCATTTTTGTCATACTTGTTTCTCTCAGCTGATAATACCATGTAACAACATTCCAACTTCTCCATTATACTTCTGAACTCAAGAAACAAAACTTCAGATAATATTCTGCAATTCCTAATTTTTTTGGGGGTATTAAATAAATCTTTTTTGTAAACATATAATTGACTGTAACATGCAAAATCTTTTTTTCTTCATCACACCTTGATATGAAAGTATTGAAGCGTTCATTTCACATAAATTCATGTAATATTTAGAATATGAAAGAGGACTCAAAAGCGAGTTAAACTCGAGCTGAAAATTCTTTCAATATTCTCTTCCAAATACAGCCGCATCAAATGGGTGAATATATACAATTACATGCTAATCTCAAACAGAACTATAAATTGTAATGACATGCCTTGGAGGATAACTGATCAATATATTTCTGTGTCTCAACGAGCCGAGGTTTGAAGGGTACACGTCTTACAAGCCACCATAATCATCATTCTCAATAATAAACACACTCTTATGTACAAAACAATCCTATAGCAAATGGTAGAAATGCCTGCAAAGTCCTATTCAAAGCTCCAATCTCTCCGCCCAACTCTCCACCTTCACACGCTATCCCTTACAACAGGGTGACAGACTTTCAAGGATGGAATGGCACTTGGCTATCTCAACACATAAAAGGTATGAATGCTGTATCTGTTGCTATGTCAGACAAATCTTGGGTATTTCCAGTTCCCAGTGTCATCACTGGAAGTCAATGCACATACTTTAGAGTGCAGAAGTTCCATCATCGATGAACAGAGAAATGTAACATTAATAATCATCGATCAAAGACATCATGGATTTGATCATTCACAATCGTATGATGTACTGTCTGCCATTCCCCAAGTCTTGCTAAGTATTTCACAATACTTTTCCAACAGACCAATTTAACATCCCTGCCAACAATTCATGCCCAGATAGCGATAACATTCATGTTTACGGTTTTGAACACAACTCTATTCTCGACCTTATACCACATGCATTATTCCGATCCCATTCTACTATTCCCTCTTTAATCCAAAAGCATTTATAACAACAGTATCTCCACGTCGAATCTTACAAACTATGAGCTAGGCTCCTGACAAATGAAACAAACAAAATATCTTGTCCAACTTGACAATCTTATAAACTAAAAAGCTGAAGTATACAAGTAAAACTTGACCATGTTGACAACATAGAATCGAATCATTGCATGCTATGTACAGGAAAACATTGACATGGGGGTCAACGGTCACCCAAAAAAGAATATTTTTCAAACTTGCAATAGTGGGGAGATCTTGTGCATTGTATTAAACTTAACTCTATTGAATATGATTGTCTTTCACTACATCGTAGATATGTGGTAAGATTCTGCTAACAATATATCTTTTAAAAAGTTACAACCAATGAATTGTAATAATGATTGCATCTCTGTACTACAGGGTTCAGTGACTTGAACCTTACTACAAGGCAAATCTGAAACATTAGATAAGCTTGAACATTGCATTGAAATGAGTTTTTTCCTCAGGGATATCGCTACGAGCCCCTAAGTAAGTTTTGTTTCCTGCAATTACTTCTTCCCAATGGATCCGGAAGTTATGTACCAAAGGGTACTGGGCGGTTCCATACCCACCTCATGCTTCTACAACCTACATCCACTTCAAAAACTGCCTAATCCATGATTATTTGAGAGCATCACAGCTTTTCAAATGAATTAAAATAGAGATATAAATCCTTTCAGGAAGATCCCAGATGCATGGGTCGGACATAGATACTTCATGGCATTGCCCTATTGTGGTATGGTATCTCTAAATAGTCTTGTCTACAAAATACAAGAAAAGTAGTCTTCCTAATTTTGCAGATTTCTGTGGTGCATGGTCTCGGGCAGGTGCTCTTTCGCTAAAGCAGGATTGTTTGTGGACCTGGGTCCAGACCTGCCAACCATATTGGTGTAAGTTTTAGGAAATAGAGACATATAGAGTTGATTTTTCTAAATAAATTACGATTTTTGTAAAAAAAAAATATATTTTTCCTTATCAAAAACATATTTTTTAAAGAAAAAACGTACTGCCGTATTTTAGTTGCAAAAACGTACTAAATACGGCTAAAATGTACTGGTTGACAGGTCTGTGGGTCCTGTCTTATAAAGAGTTGTGTTTGATCTAATTAACCTCAACTATATGGAAATCCATCACGGTCATCGTTTTTTCTTTCCTACAGGGTATTTGCACAATGTCCAAAGAGGAACATACTAAAATATCAAGAAACTTTATAAAGGTATTAATATACATCACATACCGTATGGGCACTCGTATTCAACCCGGCATAATTCAAAGATTTGGAGAAATTCCCTCAAATATTTAGAAATAGGGAATTCATCCTAATTTCATACCTTTGTTATTTCCAGGGTAACCTGTTGTCGGTATTTTCTTTATTAATCTCAACTGTGCGCGGAGAATCGAATCATGCGGCGATGGCCTTTTGCACTGAATTGCACTAGTATTCAACCTAGTGATGAGAGAAAGCAAATCTCGAAAGGGTTTAGATTGCTAAACTAGATCAAGATCTATGTAAGTCTCTGGCTTTGACCAATTCCGTTTGGTCTCATCTAAAATGGTCTAGTCCATAGTCGTATGAGACAAGGGCAGATTAAGAGACAGGGCCATCTTTCATCGCTAGGTTGAATACTAGTGCCAAAAACCATCGCCGACAGGTCTGAAATTAAGGTAAATTCCATATTTCTATATATTTGAGGAAACTTTCCAAACAGGTTGAATACCAGTGCCCTTACGGTACATCATATCAAGAAAACATTTTGAACAAACTTGTATTTTCGATGCTGATGTTGCTGGCTTTCCATAGTTGTGGTTGATTGGATCACCTGCAACTCTTTGTAAGACAGGGTCCAGGTTGAAATTTTATCTCGATACATATTGGTTGAAAAAAAAGGTAGACCACTGAAAAATATTCAGAGTGAGAGCATAGTTATTTAGGTACGCATTAAATTTCAATTAGGGAGCATGAATTGGCCATTTGGCAGAATAAACAACGTAGTTATGAATGCAAGACCAAATGTGAAGTTCTGTGTTTTCATACATTGAGGTGTGTTTACACTTTAACAGGACCATCTGAAGAACAATGAGGGCCTAAAGAAGACAAATATAGATTATCTGTATATGAAATGATGGGTTAACCCTCACCTAGATTGCATCACAATAATACAAGTTGAAAATCAAATCAAAGTGTTTGGCAAAGAGAATTTATAAACAAACTCTTCATTTTGTGGTGATATTTACAATGATTTCCCTATATATTTACCAGCACATAATACTCATACGATGAGAAATATTTTTGGCGAACACTTGATTTAGGACGCAGATTGTTCAATCTTAATATTGGAAATGGAAATAAGTGGAAATAATATTGAAGCAGCATGTCATTCATACAAATAACACAATCAATAAAACCACTAAGGCAAAAAGAGTGTTTCGCAAAATTCAACTCACAGGCCTTAAACATTCAATGCACGCAGAACATGAAAATGCTGATATCTATAGTCAAACACAAGAAAAAAAGAAACTCAAAAGGATGTATTGGTTATGCAACATTGCTGCAAAATCACAAATCTATTGGACTTTAAAAGTTACAGCTTATATCAATCATAAGAGAATAAAACCCAAACAAATTGGATTATGTTAGAAAAGCTCTGCCACAGTTGGTGAAAAAGATAAACTTTCTTTTGCCTGTATAAAGCTGTGACACTATAGAGAAAATAGCTGGAGTTACTTGCAACCTCATCTGCAGAAACTGTGACACTATAGAGAAAATAGCTGGAGTTACTTGCAACCTCATCTGCAGAAACAGGTCATAAGTCTCAATAATCTTATTTCTGTGTGTACATCATGCCGCATGCAGAGGCATTTACACAAGCAGGGGGTTGTCCCATGATATAGAGGGGGTGATGCTTGTAGTCGTTGGGAGTGTGGTACACGAGGCAGCGATGAAAACGGCGACGGATCTCGACGGGGTACGGAGAGACGGACACTTGGTAAATGGCGAAGGAGGGTGGAAAGGGCGTGTATCATACAGTGTAGAGACTCTTTGCCATAGACCCGGTCTTCGTCATTGTGTCTTTATGTGCCTGGGGGTGAAAATTGTAATGAGATGTAGAGAGAGGAAAAGAGAGAAAGAGGGAGAGAAAAGAGAGTGATAAAGAAAGAGAACGAGGAAGAGAGACAATGGAGAGAATAAAATATGAACACTGCATTCAACAAGATTTGATAAATAAAAACGGACCTGTTAGAAAAATTTGAATAAAATGTGAGGAATGCTCTTTGAGTATTACATATACACTTTGTATTTGATTCGTTCTTGAAATCACATCTGATCACATCATTTTATCCAGCAAATCATTAACCAACTTTCGATCCATGTACTCAGACATCACGGCCCGTATTCTGAAGTCAGGTCTAACTTAAACTCGGGTTTAAAATTGTGGTTAAGTATGGGAAGCCAAAAGAATCTTTTTTTTTTGAAGTTGAACGTTTCTCATGTTTACTGTGCTCTTTCCTGATTCATCGATGGAGAAGACAATCATCTCTTTATACTTCCTAGACAATTATGAATGATTTGAGAGCCAAATGAGTTGAAATATATCTGTACCATTAGTGATTTATGTAACAATTGGCTATCCATACTTAAACCACAAATTTAAACCTGAGTTTAAGTTAAACCTGCTATCAGAATACGCGCCATGGTATTCAGACTAAACAGATGCTAAAGACTCCTCAAAAGAAACGAGTCTGCAACATTTCACCTAGAGCTTCTCAGAAAAATATTAAGGCTCTCTCTCCACCCCTCCCCCATCTTTTTATGTCCACAAGTGAATGCAAACTTTTGTCAGAGGGTTCGTGATTCACGTTTATTGCCATGATTTGGAGCCAAGGTTTCTCTAAATCAACTAACGTATTTCAACATTCTCTGAATCAGGCACATTTCATGCTTGAAATCTATTCAACCCATGATTTCGATTCTGGTTCAAATCCAGCTTTATGAAAATTTGGTAATAAAAATTGACAAGTATCATGAAAATGGCCCTGGCTAGCACATGACTTCACCCTTGTAAAGAGAGGAAGGATGGCTTTCTTCAAATTGAACAGACTTACCTCAAAACCTATTGTGTATTTGTGTGGGAGACCTAACCTATCTTTGAATTTTCGTCTGAAAAGAGAGAAAATAAAAAAATAAAAACAGTTATTCAAAGGCATGAAATGCAATGACTGATACAGTGTTTTAAGAATCTTGTTATCAATTGCAAGTCATTTTCAGGTCCCAAAATAGGTGAATTGCCAATTCGTCTTCTGCAATCTCGTCCACATGGTCTAATTTCATTTAGTCTAATGCCATTCCATCCATCAACATTTCGTCCAACACCCATTTGGTCCAATCATCACTTTGTCTAATCACCATTTCGTCTTACAACCAGTTGGTCTAATATCCATTTTATTTTCATTCATTTTGCATAATTAACACTTAATCCAATTTCACCAAATGGTATTTGGACTCAATGGCTATTGGACCAACTGGTTATTAGATGAAATGGTGAGTGGATGATTTGGCAATTGGACCATGTGGATAGTGGACAAACTGATGGTAGACCAAATAATAGTAGAGGTTGGCAATTGGACGGATTGAAAATTAATAAATAAATCATAACCCCAAAATATATTATAAGTTTCACAAGTGATTGCCAGCTTGTAATTGATAGCTGTCTACTTCTTCTACTGACAACTATATTTGATTTTCTTCAGTTAAAATTGTTCTATCACTTGTAAATATGTGACTGAAACTTGTGATTGATTGCAAAAACTTCTAGCAGCAACACCCCCTTAGATCTATGAATAAAAATCATTTACAATACATTAAAAATAGTTTAATCATTGCACTTAGAGAATGTACATTTATTCCCAGTTTGTGAAGCTAAAAAAAGTGGTCTAATAGCATAAATTCAACTAAATCACCTATGTGAGACATCATTTGACATTCAATACAAGTAATTGATAGATTCAAAGCAAAACAATATTTCACAATGATCACAGCCTGACTCCTGTGATTTTGCAGTTTCTTGCATAGAATGTACGGACAGATTGCGTACACATTCATAGGAATGGAAATCTTGCAAGTTCTTCACGAAAGTGGCTTTGAGCGAGATCCACGTACAAGACATTAAGTTTGTATTTTATAATACAAGATAATAATATATTCAAGCCATTACGAACCAATTTTACTTAAAGAAATGTTACCGGTGTTCCAATTTTGAGTCTTAACGTCAATACATAGTCATTTTCATTCTAGCTGCCAAAGTAATTAAGTATGCAAAGTGCAACCTCTCCCACTCCTTTACATCATAATTAAGACTGACTCATACGATTTTAATAAGTGTGAACTCACCCTATATTGGTTATTGAGTCTTCTTTCCGCCAGTCCCCTGTCCACATTGCGATCTTATTTCCTTTACTTCTAATGTTGACAACTGCACCGTTGACTAAATCTGAGTCATCATCGAAGCTCTCTCCTATCATTAGCAACATCTGAGGTATGAAAAAGAAAGGGAAAACTTCAGTTATTAATTGATAAGACCACAGGAAATAGAGTAATAATGATGATGCACAGCATTTGTATAGCGCCATATATATATAAAAGGCGCATTGGAGGAGCCAGCCAATCTGGGTCGCCAAGGAGGGTGCGCACACAGAACTGTGACCCCCAGTTCTCTCCTGATAACTGGTTGGTGAATGCAGGTGGACCACTACACCCGGGTTTCCCCCTACTCTTATTCGAATAGTGCAGTGGGTTCTTATCGTGCAACGCTGGTGATTCTCCTTTACATGGGGTCACCATTAAAAGTCCTATCCGAGGGACGGAGTGTTTTCCACTGTAACATAGCCCGGGGTGGACTCGAACCCGCAATCTTTGGTTCGACGGGTAGACGCTTTACCGACTGAGCCAACTTCGCTCTTAAATAATATATCTGTTAAGCAGTATGAACAAAATTAAAAGTGCATTCCCTAAACCAAGTTAAAACGGTCATGAGAATAGAATCAATAAACATCAATTCAATGTTCCATCACAATAGTTAAGTCTCCAAAACTTTGAAAAAATGTGTTTTACAGAAATTGCCCTTGATAAAAATGAAAAAGTGATAAAAAAGTGAAACAAACAAAATTCAAAACATTGGTTTTATAGCCGTGGTTTATAGCATTTGCATGATTTTCCCTTAATTTAGCACACCATAAGAAGAGTCCAATGTAGCATGTGCTCTTTCATTACAGACTGCTAAGTTCACACATATTGCTTTCGTATGAAACCAAAGTTGATACTAATTAAAAGGATCGTTTCACTTTGCGAGCAGCTGATTTAAAAAATTCTCAAAGTGAGATGAAACATACGTAGGAGTGCCTGTATTTGTCCTCAAAAACCCTGAAACAGACCACAATACAGGAAGAAAAAAAACTTAATTTAGATACAAGCAGCAATTTATTAGCCTGATTTTGAGAACCATCTGGTAGACGGGTTAGCTTATGACCAGTTTTATCCAAATTCAAAAAGTCTGTTGGATGTGTTGATTGCTTCTGCTGTGTGTCTCCTATACACACACTATTCTTAGCTGCACTGTACATTCAGTGTATACCTTGTACACACTGTATGTAGGTCATGCTGTGTTCATCTAGAGTTAATGTGTTGTGTTGCACAGATTTGCTGTATACACATAGTCATTGAAACCAACTCCCAATTATTTTAAAACATTGGTTTACATCTCCAAAGTTTGAAATACATGTAGTTCCTGTAGATACAATACTTTGAAACTTTTGGGATGGTATTTTTACACTATAAGCCTGATGTTTAGCCCATTTTTAAGAACCAAAATGAGAATATTTTTAAAATCAAAACAAAGTGAAATGATCACTATAAATGAACAGTGGTCTAAAATCATAACAGCAACCTTAAAATTCAGTCTCCTGTGACCATAAAGCATGCGTTCATTATAAGACTCTTTATTTTAAAATTATCATTTATTTGGAAATTAAAAAAAAAACACTTTAATGGCTGAAATACATGTAATCAATATGTGAAATCTGCATAAACTGTAGATCCAACCAAAGGTTTCATAATCCTTATTGCAATGCAAGCCACCACCTTAATTTTTTTTTTAACATTCACAGCTAGAATAATTGTATACAGTTGAGGCCAGAAGTTTACATACACCCATGGAATTCAGTGAAATTTGTTCACTTGTCAAACATCGTACAATTTATTTTACTAGAAATCTTCGGAAATAAAAATGCTACCATGACGAATTTGGTATCAAATCTAAGGACATATCATGCTTTTTAACATGATTGGGATTAACCCTATCTATGCCGCGGTATTTTGGGAGTTCATATGGAGATCTCGGCCGTCGACCGCGTGATCGCGTGATCGCGCCGAAAATTGGCACGCGGGTTGCCTGGGACATGATCTACAATATTGTATAGTAATTTATTTCATGCGAATTGCTTTTAAAAAATTATGCCAATTTATGCGTAATTAGTATGCGAAATCATACTTTTTCCTCTAACTCCATAAATAAAGCTCCAAATGTACAAATTTTTGGTATAGAAACTCTTTGTGGTGTTCTCAGCAAGTGTACATGAGAAAAATTGCAATATCAAATTATTTTCTTATGTATTATATTGTTTTTTGCAATTTCTTATGTATTTCTTTGATTTTTTTACCTTTCATTTTTCATTGTTTTTTCAATGAAATTTGTGGGGGACTCTTCTGTGATCATAAAAAGCATAAAATAATAAATTTAGACCAGCAAAACTAAAAAAAATCATGCATTTATGAATTTTGGTTGAAAACACAATTTGCATTGACTTTGTACACGAAATCACGTTTTTGAGCAATTTTCGGTCTGACATGCATTTACATAATGTTGCATAATTTCGGAACCACGTACCCGGGAGACGCAAAATTGGTCTCAAAAGTTGCGCAAGACTTAAAAGTAAAATGACAGTGAGCAGCGCGGTCAAAAAATTTCGTGCTGCAAAAATATCGCCCGATTCGTTGAGGGGGGCCTCCAAGGCCCCCCCCCTAGATAGGGTTAAAGTATATTTCAGGTGAAATTTTCTTTTGAAGGAAAAACTTAATATTCATGCCAAATGTATGCTATTGTTTGTTATTATATTTTCAAACGTCATTTTATAGAAATATATAAAATCAAATCTATGATTCACATTACATCTTCTCTCATGATAAGTCACCACTGAACAAAAAATTGTAATCCGAAATGTTTGTGTTGAAGTAACTAGCGCAAGTATGAAAAGTTTTCGTCAAGTTCTTATTTTTAGTTTTTCTAAAATATGAAAAAAAAATGACACCTAAATATTTTTCAGCTCCTGATGACAAACCGATGTGATGAACGGGCATGACATTCTTATTTGTTTGATATCAAATTCGTCATGATAGCACAAACATTTCATAAGATACAGTAAATTTTATGATCTTTGACAAGTGTCAACTTTTGCTTGAATTTCCTGGGTGTATATGAAATTCTGGCCTCAACTGTATCTCTAATAGATCTAGATAATTGAATCTTACCGTTTCTAACCAGCATCTGTCTATGTCTTGTGATTTTGATTTGCGATCGAAACCTATCAGCCACCTGCCACCATCTTTGTTCTTGTCGTCTTCCCACATTGGTTTCACACCATCCTGGGTGGGGGTGGGGGAGGGGAGGAGAAACATGAAGGGATACATAGATTTGGAACTGATTAGAATGACAAACCATTGAAGCAGCAAAGACAACTACATCAGGGGCCCGTTGCATAAAACTTTTTACCTGAGAAAACTCAGGTTGTTTTTACCAGAGTTTTTTCCCTGTGTTAAAGTCAATGGCAGAAATCGGACTAACCTTAGTTTTCAGTTTTTACCAGAGTTTTCTCAGGTAAAAAGTTTTATGCAACAGGCCCCTGGACGACACCATAAGTGGATTATATGATGGAAAATTACCATCTTTATGTACATGTACATAGAGCTAAAGCCGGGGTAATATTAATAATAACAACGCGGCTCGGAATAGAATATTTCTAGATGGCGCTATATAAATGCCTATTATTTATTATTATCATTATGTATCCTTCAGCATTCTTTTGTTCAAAATAAAGTTCTACCGTGTTGTGCTTTTAAAGCATTACAGTAAGTAAGAGATTGTCGCAGAGGATTGCCCAACCATGACCTCTCGGTGACAATATTTGCTCAGTGACAATTGCTCAGGGCTTTATTTTGTGTATAGGTTTAGGGTTGCGAGGGTGAGGGTTAAGTTTAGGTTAGGGTATACTGTTAAATCTAGTCATTTGATTAGTGGAGAAGATACTGTATATCAACTAGGACTTGTTTCGACCCTCTTGTAAATCGTACAACAAAATCAATTTCATGATTAGTTACAATACAAAGATTTGGCCCAAAGAACATAAAATGTCCTTATATTTCATATATAAGGGGGATATTTGTGTCATTTAATTCACTGTGTTATTCCATGAGATGAAGAATCATATATTTTTTAAAGAAAACTGGAGGAAAATATTACTTTCTTACCTTAAATAATGAGTAGTCGCATCCTGACGCTAATCCACTTGCAACTTGAATGTAATTATAAAGTCTGGAGAAAGAGACAAAAGAAGTAATCAAATACATTTGATATCATTAAAAAAAAATCATATTCTGAGAATGAGAATAAGTGTAAACTTGCTTAAATCAGTAAGTAAAAGCAATTATGTATACCTCTTTGAAATCAAATTTCTCTAAAGTTGAACAAATTTCTTTGGTCTTAAAAAGATTTAAGCGAGGCAAAATTTACCATCATTCAACCAAAATACATACATGAGATTTTTAAATAAACTTTGTGGAGCACCTCTGGCAGTCCCCCTGCAACACATTATTCAATAGCAGCAGTGCTAACTTTAAAGATGAGCATTTTTTTTCAGAAAGCCAGAAAAACATTCATTGGATAAAAGAATTGAAGTTAATCAACCTCAAAAAACCTTTGACCTTGACCATGATATGACCTGAAACTCATACAAGGTGATCAATGATACTTAATTACCCTTCTGTATGTCCAAGTTTCATGAAAAGGGTCCACATACTGTCAAATTTGTTCAAAAACTTAGCCTTGGTTAAAATGTCTACATGTACATTGATACCCTAAACATGGTAAATCTTAATTCATCCAAAGCTTTGACCTAAGTAATATCACCTGAAACTCATGCAAGGTTAACAAAGATCCTTGATTACCCTTTTGTCAATGTTTCACGAAATAGGTCCATATGTTTTAAGTTATTTTTCAAAAACTTAGATTGCTTGAGTTTTCAATGTTCACAACACCAACGTCGGAAAAACAGAGCCTGAAGTCTCGCTCTGCTTTGCAGGTGAGACATTACCAAAAAATAAAACAAACTGTAATAAAACAAATTATTTGTTGTACAAAATCAATGATTACAAAGGCCACTCGTCTACGGAAACGGCACTTGTGATTTCCCTTGTATATATGGTTTAAAACATGTTCACAGGGGCATCACCGGAGCATGTCTAGAGCCTTGTCACAAATAGGGGCGCAATTTCATTCAATGCTTCTAAAAAAAAAACAAGTAGAAAAATGCAAGTCTCAAATGCAAGCATCTTTTTTTTTTTAAATAAACTTGCAATTTTTTTTTCAAGTTGCAGTAAACTTCTAGATCACCTGCCTAGTATAATATTCTTGTTCCCTTCAGTCATCTTTCTCCATTATGCAGTGGAACCCAATACAGTGTCCGGTAATACCAAGCTTAGTGAATTGTGGGGCTTATTTGTACGATTGATCTAAAGGCCTGGTCACACCGCCTGAGCGTTTTTGGAGCGGTCGTGGAGAGAAAAAAATCATCACCGCTCGCTACCGTTCACCATTTTCGATTTCGATTGTTTTTTTTTTGTTTTCGATTTTTTCCCCCAAGTTTGTGAGCGAAATTCGATCCTCTCTCCCTACCGCTCCAACAACGCTCGGGCGGTGTGACCAGGCCTTTACACGACAATCAACGCAATCAATCACAGTAATCAGCCCCACTATTAATCGCTCAGCTTTGTGTCAAGGGCCACTGCAGACCACTTTACCCAGGGTGCTACATACGCACTTGCTCGATTGCCCAGGACAAGTAAATGATAGAGTCGGCAAGTGTTTTGAAGTGAAGACCAAAACATTGGGCAGGCGAAATTCTCACAGAAGAATGACCAAAATGAGGGTCGATATGATATTGACCCTAATTTTGGTCATGGCAATGACAAAGTATATCAGTTTATGTCAAAAGAGAGATAAAGGTCAATGGTTTATAAAACCGCAATACTTTCTTTGAAGAGGTAAAAAAAAAAATTTCAATGATTTTTGGAGCAAGTGAAATAGATTTTTGGGCAAGTATATTTGATCTAAAAATTTACTTGCCCAACTGGGCAAGTGCTTCTAAAATGTTATGTAGCACCCTGCTTTACTATCGATGGCCATACTGGGTGGGGGGAAGGAGGGAGGTTTCGGCTTCCAAAGAAGAACAAGGTACTTCCAGTCGGATTAGAGCCATGTGTGGTGCTAGGTCAGCAGATGAATGATCTTTTCCTGGCCTGGCCATACTAGAAGCCCCCCTCCCCCAACTAAAATTGCCATTATTAAAAAAGGAGCCCAAAGAGAATTGGAGGTCTATGGATACTTACGACCAGAAATCTTCTACTGTATCAAAGGCTGTGACAATTCTAAGGTTTTCTGTCCATGATTTGGCTTTGTCATTCTTGAAGAACCACATAGACCATCTCCTCTGTAAGGGATGTTTGATAAGACTTTCTGGATCTACGGCTTGTAGGTCGCTATGGAGATCTTTTTCATGTTGCTGCAGATGCTTTACACCCTTTCCATCTTTATTAATATCCTGTGAGAGTTTCAGAGAGAGAAAGAGAATTGACACCAACAACATCACACCAGCATTATCTATGTAATTAAAAATAAATTCCAGTTGCAACGATTTCAAAATGAGTTCGTACAAAATCCAATAAAATGACTACCCAAGCTTCTGTTTCGTATATGTGCTACAGGATTCTGGGAGAGATTGTGCAATTACTGAGAAACAAGCAATAATAGAACAGAGAGATTATCCGAGTAGTGAATCTTCACTGCGATCGCTTTTAGCTTAGATTTCATGATTTCACAAAGTTGGTTTAACAGAGTTATTCATGAAATCAGTGATGAGACTTGTGATTGGTTTGCATCATTACCACATCATCACCATCATCATCATCACCATCATCATCATCATCATCATCATCATGATACATCATCAGCATCATCCCTGCCACCTAATCATCATACTCATTAAAGATGCTTCCTAAAGGAAGTTTAAACCTCTTATGTACAGATCCAAGTTCTGTCTCTCTTTAGATGATAATCATGATTATGATGATCATCATCATCACCAATATCCTCTTCCCCACTCTAATCCTGTCCTGAGCACTTTCAATCTTTAAACCTGTTTGAAGAAGTGGAAAATGTTTAGATAACTGCTATTTATGGTTTGTATCATCATTCATCACCATCATCATTATCACCAACATTTCATCACCATCATCATCACTGAAATAAATGCCATATTCTTCAAAATTCAAATCCTAATCATATTCACATTGCAGATTTGCCACTAAATATTTGTTAAATTTCTCCAATCTTATGACTGACATAAGATACAATCTCTTAAATACTTCTTTTTCTCCACATTACTCATCAGCGTGGTTTCCTAAATTTTAACAAAATTTGAGTTTACCAAATTCTATTTTTTATATGCATATTAATTTCAAAATGCACAAGTTTGCATATATAATGTATGATATATATGCCTCTGTTTCTGTTTTCATATTTTCACTTTCCATTACATCCCTCTTCTACCTCCAGCTTTCACCATACTCTCCCTTCATCTCATATAACTTCTCTACCTACCTAATAATACTAGGCCTACCATTTAAAATTCAAATTTAAATATTGCCTAGAGATTTACTTCCAATCTTGGATAAAAATGCTTAGGCCCTACACGGAGAACGAGAATGGTCAGATGACTTCCACTATTGGCTTGTATCATCACCATCTTCATCATCACCATCAATCTCCATCACCAATGATATCAGGGACAGTATGAGTAGGATGGGGGGGTCGGGTGTCCGGACACTTTATCTTTTTGAAGCCTTCTTTTTTGTCTGTGGATTACACTAAAAATATGAATTCATTCCTTGTAATCATCTTCTATTTTGTTCTTTATAATATTTCCTAACATTTTGTACTAAAAATTGATGAAACTTCGCTTGTAAATTTTTCCAAATGACTTAAAAAACTGATCATCCGGACACACAACAACTGGGTATATAACCACCACCAGGGCTCGAATTAAGAATTTAAAGGGGCAAAGGCCATTTTTTTAAAGGGCACTTAAGGGAAAGGGCCCGGGGGGGCCACTTACATTGACGAATGGATACCATGCGCGACCAAAAAAACACGTAAAAAGGATGTCCTTTTCACGATAGGGCACGTTACGTACGTAACGTGAAAAGGGTGTCAAAAACACAAAAATAATGAAAAAAGGGTATCTATTTCGCTAGTAAAATTACGTGTTTAGGGTCGAATTTGCGGGAATGATAAAACAAAATTAAAATGTTTTATAAAGGATGTCCTTTTTGCCCCAACACTTCGTGTTTAGAGTCCTATTTGCGCGAGGTGTCGAAAGTGGGGTCGTACTTAACCAAATAAGGTAAAGCCGGCGACCGAAGGACCCGTAACAATAAAACATTCCTGTACTTGTTTAGGGGTTCATTTCAGGGAATATTTGCCAAGAGTATCGTTTTGTTTCCAAAACTTGTTAAAAGGGTAGGGTTTCACACGCCAATACTTGTTAAGGGGTGCATTTTCAGAATATGGAAATTACGTGTTTAGGGTGCCTTTCGAGACCCCATGGTCGCGCATGGTATCCACTCGTGAATGGAACTGGCCCCCCGGGGGAAAGGGCAGGCAGTTTTCACTTTATGGGACATCCAAGGCCACCAAAAAAGGGGCATCAATAATAAATGCATTTTTCAATGGGGCACATGCACTGGATTACCGCAGGGCACCAAGGCCACAGCAAAAAAGGGCAGTTATTTTGGCCTTAAGTCTACAAATATTTGAAAGGGCATCAAGGCCATTTCTGAGGGCATCTAAGGCCATGGCCTTGGATTAATTCGAGCCCTGCACCACCATCATCATAACATTCCTTTTTCTCATCATCATCATCTTAATCTCCCAGTAACTTATCACCAGCATCCTCTTCATCATTATGATGCCAGCTTAGCATTAGCCTTAATATTTTTAACCTACTTTTAATGCATGTTACTTTATCACTTGCCAAAAGTTGGAATAGAAAGAACAGGATTAGGAATAGGATTGGGATTCATGTAATGGAAGGAAACTGAACTCTCTCAAGACGGCCAGCTTAACTGACAAATGTCAACTTAAATTTCCACTTTTTTGTTTCAGCATGTTCATGATGTTCAGGATGCTCTAACGTCACAAGTGTTACTTCATTCTCTAAACCCGTCTCCTGTTTTGGGGGTAATGAAAGCGTGGATTTGGGGGAAGACTGCAACAGCCACACAAAAACTTGGCTCCACAGCTCAGCCTCAGCACAACACACGAAATTCACTCCACTCCGACCTCCAGCAATTCAATGTACGTGGCTGCACAATGGCAATGCACATGTTTCACTCAACTCAGGCATAGCAGCGCAAGACAACCGGCGAAATTATCACCGCGAGCCTCTTTACTCTTTCGCTTATATCTCATAAAATAATAAAAACCTCGACCATACACAGTGGAAACGTAGCATATGATATCAGGAAGCGATCATTAATCGTTAACTCAGTTAAATGGTACAGAAATGCAAGAAAATTACCTCGAGATTGACATGCTTTGCTATATTCACGGAAGCCATTTTCCTTATGTTCCAATTTTGGCCTTCTGTCGTAATGTCACGTGGTACAATCAGGTGGAAATAGAATTGATAAAGTGACCACCAAGTAGAACACAAACGTCACACAAATTTGTCTTGGGGATCGTGCCTAATCATCGATGGCGGAGGAGTGCAAAAGAAAAAACAAAAACAAATAGGGCCGGGGGGGGGGTAGTGTGTCAGATCTGCTGTATTTTCAAATAAACAAAACAAAATGAATCGACTATAAGTAGAATTGCGCATATGCACATCGCATGCAAATGACAAAGCCGATAATGTCATATATGTATCCATAGGCAATTAGGCCTACACAATATTTAATTTTTCAGATTTAACAAGAATGGACCTGTTGATTGAATCACAATCTTACAATAACATGACAATGCCATATGCCAGGAATCAAACTCCATATCATGGTTTAAAAAAAAGGATCATTCATAATTCAAAAAATTGAGGGGCAAAATATAATGTGTACATCCGCCGGAAACTTCCATATCATATGAGTTGCAAGTGAAGCGAGGGAGCATTAAAAAATGACATTTAAAATTAACTGATTTTATGACAGATTTTAAAATATCAAGAAAATTTCCTCATAGTTTTACCCAGGTAAGCCCTAGTTAAAATTTCTATGCCATTTCTTTTTCTTCCTCATTAAGTTGGGGGCGGGGCAGGGTTTAGCAGCCCCCATCTGTACACCACAGGGGCGGATCCATGCAGCCTTCGCCAAGAGTGGGGGGGAATATTTTTCAGCCACATTTTTCCCGATCGGTCACTCGAAGTTGATTTTTTTTTGTTTCTTTAATTTGTTTGTTTCTTTGAAGGGGTAGTCCTTAATTAGTTACTTCTAAGCTTTATTCTTATTAATCAACATAAATTAATTCTCATTTGAGTAGTGCCAGTTCGAAAGGCGAGCTATGTTTATATTTCATGTATTTTGTCCAAAAATTTAAACATTCTGGGCAATGTTTGTAATCCTAAACAATGATGAGCAAAAATACGTTTTGATCTGATCAATAAAAGGATCTGTTATCGGCTGCTTGTTAGCCATCAAGAAGACGTTACATATTTCAACAATCAAATAATGCCAGCGCGATGCGCAAGCTGTAAATTTTGACATTTCTACCTCAGTGAAGAATGGAAATTATTCTAAACACTTTTTGTAATCGATAAAAGGGGAAGTATAACAATTGATGAGGGTGCGAAGCACGAGCGGAAAATTTAAGATTTACACCTAAAAGTGTATATCTTTTCATGTTTTGTAAATCATGAAAAATGGCTTGGAAATCTTCCTACATCAATAATGCGAGCGCAAAGCGCGCCACCTATAGAATCTGGTCATTCTAAATACCTGTTTTATATCATGAAAATCAATAATGCGAGGCTTGATATATTTTCGATCTGAAAAGGGGTCACTTTAAGCTCTGTATTTCAAGCATATTGTAGGAAAATTGTGAGGCGGATATGGATCACGTTTTAAAAAGGCTGACTCATGCATGTTACATAACTATTAATTTGAGTTTTGACATAATATGACCGGGACATTCTAAGAACATGATGTCATTTTGTGATGACTATCTTTCTATTTCTCTTCCTAAGCGCGAGATGAAACTTGTCGATATTCCATTCTGAAACTGGGGACAGTTTGATTATTAAATTAATATCTTATTTATTAATCTAATTAGCCTAATTAGAGCGCGACTTTTGTCATGGTCTGAAAACAGGGCCCCGTCTAATAAAGAGTTGCGATGGATCTTATCAACCACAACTATGGACGGCCAGCAACATCAAGATCTAAAACGCATGTTTGTTCAAAATATTTTCTAGATCTGATGTAAAATAATAAATTTACTGTTTTCTTGAAAATTCAGGGTGCTTTTTATTTGCTTACAAAGAAAATTGTGCAAATTTCCTGGAAAAAATGTGACATTGCTGGATTTCCATACAGTTGAGATTGATTGGATCAATCATAACTATTTTTTAAGGTCAAGTCCACCCCTGGAAAATGCTGACTTGAATGAATAGCGAAAAATCAAACCAGCATAGTGCTGAAAATTCTATCAAAATCGGATGGAAAATAAGACAGTTATGACATTTTGAAGTTTCGCTTATTTTTCACAAATAGTGATATGCATAACTCAGTGACATGCAAATGAGTCAGTCGATGATGTCCATCACTCATTTCTTTTGTTTTTTAATGTTTGAATTATACAATATTTCATTTTTTATAGGTTTGACAATAAGGACCAACTTGACTGAGCCATATAGTATTAAACAATGCTAATTCCACATGTTCAGGGAGGAATTAATCGTTGTATCACTTGACAATGATGAGGAGAAAATGAGAATATTTCATATTTCATATAATAAATACAAAAGAAATAGTGAGTGGATGACGTCATAGTCTCCTCATTTGCATACCGACCAAGTGCATATATATAGTAACTGTTTTGTGAAATTAAGCAAAACTTTAAAATGTCATAACTTTCTTATTTTACATCCGATTTTGATGAAATTTTCAGTGTTATGCTTGTTGGATTTTTCTCTTTTTATTTCAATCAATTTTTTTGGGGGGTGGACTTGTCCTTTAAGACAGGGCCCTGAACATTTTAAAGCACTTTTGTAATTATGAATACCATAAATACGATGCATGAGATGAGTTGATTTATTTTCAACAATCAATGCAAGTGCAAATCGCGAGCCGAAATTTTTGATGAACTGCCATGAAATTAGGATTTTAGGTAATTGTTATATATTTAAAATTTAGATATAACTCACCCATCAAAATTCGGCGTGCATCGCTATATGGTACGTTTGGCAATCTGACCTGAACAGGGCCGTCACCAGCTTTTTTCTAGGGGGGGTGCTTTTTATGAAAAAAAAAACACAAAAACACAAAAAACAACGTATTAACTCAATTTCATGCAGTTATATAGCCCGCCGGCCAGATCTTTTTCAAAAGAGCCCTCAAGTATCCCTACCCCTCCCCCCTCCGGTTGTTTGTTTGTTTGTTTTTTTTTTTTTGATTTTTTTTTTTTTAATTTTTTTTTTGGTTCTGAAGGGGGTGCGTTCGCACCCTCCGCACCCCCCTGGCTCGCAAAATTTGTCAGGTACTTATTTTCCTGTATTTCATATAAAGTTCTCAAAAATATCCCTATTCAGTGAATAGGGATATTTTTGAGAACTTTTTGAGAACTTTATATTTCATATAAAGTTCTCAAAAATATCCCTATTCAGTGAATAGGGATATTTTTGAGAACTTTATATGAAATACAGGAAAATAAGTACCTGACAAATTTTGCGAGCGCGCAGTGAGAGTAGAAAATGTTAATATTCAGACCATAAAACATATATTTTTTATACAGAGCAGTTTTAAAAATCAATTTATAAATCAAACAAAATAATGAAAGTTCGATTTACGAGCCAAAATATGTTTGGTACATATTGGCTTCAAAATTGGTTTAAGCTCCATAATTATATGTAAATCACCTAAAAAGGCAAATTTATATAGTGACCTGAAAGATTTATCAATTATTTTCCCTTCCCTTTCCTTTCTACTTTTGTATTGATTTCAAGTTTTTGTTTAGTCCTGTAATCTTTCTTTTCTGCTGCAATATCACAACAGCTATAGAGGAAACAAAGGTAAACTGGAATCGGGGGCTGAGTGAAAAGAAGTGAAAGTGCGAGGGAAAAAAGTTCTGCCATTCCCTCTTATATGATTCCCGTACACTCGTTTGTGTATTTTTTCTAATTTTTACCAATCAATTATTTTGATGTTGTATTGAAACGTTATTATGATACAAATTATCAAAAGGAAATAATGTATTTTCACTCCGGATTTTCACTACTCATATGCTAGGGGCATGTTGCATAAAATTTTCGCCATAAACAACCTCTGGCAAATGAACCAAAAGTCTGGCAAAAAATTGCAGGAGTTTTTTTTTCTTTTTTGCAACATGGGTGCAACATGCCCCTAAAATAAAACAAACGACTCGGTGAAAGAATACACTCTGTTGTAGTGCGTGGCCTCATAATTTGCAGAAGGACGGTAGCAGAAGACCACTCGTGCTTGTAATTCTCTCTAAAAAGATTAATTTTTACTGATATTCGGGTGACATCTATACGCTCAAGATGGCAGACGGAAGCGAACAAAAGTCTTTACCAATTTATACTGTTGATGCCTTTGCAAGTGCTCCATTTACGGGGAATTCTGCTGCGGTGTGTCCTATTTCAAGCGCTGAAGAGGTAGGTATTTCGCGCGGAAACCCAGGCTGAAGGCACCCTTGTGGTCTCGGGGTGATCTCTTACTCGAGTCGAAGAGCGAGCGCGAGGTGCATTACTGAGGCCTGCACGGTAATTGGACAAAAGTTCTGCGAGCGTTTACGACCACGCCCCTCTACGTCAGGATGGGATCTGAAATCTGATAAAAAAAAAACAACATCAATTATTACATTAAACCATTCTAATGTAAAATCAAACATTTTCTAGTACTAGTAGATCATGTAGATGCTTGCTTGATTGCTTGGTCATTCGATCAATTTAGCCTAGCAGGGGGTTAAAGGGGAAGTTCACCCTGACAAAAAGTTTATTGTGATAATGTAAAATTAGCAGAAAAAATAATAAGAAATATTGCTGAAGGTTTGAGAAAAATTCATCAAATAATTAAAAGGTTATTAGAATTTCAATTATTTGATTTGTGACGTCGTATGCGAGCAGCATTCCTACATAGCGAATGGTAAAAAATCAATGAAATGTCATTTTCTCCGAAAATTGAAAATGCATGGTTTTCACTGTACCTTTTGTATATCAATAGACAAATCATTTCACAACCGATCATGAATAGAAAGCAAAATTAAGTCATCAGGAACCATACAAAATTTGAAATTTATGTATTTTATATTACATAAGTAACACATGGGGCAGCAGCTCGTTTATGACGTCACAAATCTAAATTTTGAACTCTTATAACTTTCTTACTCTTTAATGGATTTTCCTCAAACCTTCACCAATATTTTTTACTATTTTTTCTGCTATTTTTACAACAAAGTTTTCTTCAGGGTGAACTTCCCCTTTAATGGCTAATGCAGTATATAGTCGCTTATCTATTATTTTTAGGTGCAATCTTTCCCTCCCCAATTTAAAAGTTAATGTTAGGAATTTCGCCTCATTCCTTCTTCTAAATCAGGTTGATTTAAATCATTAAATCACTATAATTTTTTTTAATCAGTGATTACATCACTTCCATTGAAACATGTACAAATGTGATTGACAGGTTTTTTTTATTTGTGGCAGTTTTATTTTTACTCAAAATAGAAAGATTTTATCAATTTTGTATCATCAAAACATAAATAAATGCTTCACATCTACTAAAAACAATTGAAATCAGGTTGATCTTGCAGTGTAGCCTATAAACGGTTTAACACTTAGGCCCCTACTCCACTATCACAATGATTTTTTTTTTATCATTGATTTAAATCACTTCCATTGAAACATTTACAAATGATTGACAGTATATTTATTTGTGGCAGTTTTATTTTTTTACTCAAAATAGAAAGATTTTATCAATGTTATATCATCAAAACATGAATAAATCCTTCATAAGTGGTTAACACAGCTCCTTACTCCACTTTCACTCTGATTTTTTTTTTAATCATCGATTTTAATCACTTCCATTGAAACTGGGTGTTGTGGCGTGCGCCTGTAATCCAAGATGCGTGGGGAAGTTACAAATTGATGCAGAGGTTCGAGGTTAGAACCCTGGTCACGTCTTTCGGATGGTGAACTACATATTCTTTATAAATTCTATTTTGAATGTCATGAAATAGAATAGAAGTTAATTATTTTAGTTGTGAAATGTATGGTTTTGAAAATGATTTCAGTGAAAGGTTTATATTTTTGGTGTTTCTGCCTTGTTTTACAAAATATTGTTTAAAAAAATCAGATTTGAATTAAAAAAAACATTTTAAAAATCGCCAACCCTGGATGTAATTTGTATTTAAAATGTGTTAACCATAATGAAGTGGATTCAAATCAATAATTTGAAACATTGTTTTTGAAAAATAACACATTCAGGAAATTTTGTGGTGGGCCACTAAATTTTTATGCAGATTGAATCCTAAAATCTGTATGAGAAGTAATAGTTTGAAAATCATTCACATAGTGTACTTATTTCAATTTTATCAGTGTTTTTCTCACAATGTTGAAAAAAAATAATGTTTTTAGAAAATAAGATCACTGAAATCCTTGAATTGGACAGAAGTCTGTCCTTGAAAATTACAAAATGTCTAAGTTTGATTTTCAATGTATTGATGTATTCTCTATTATCTTAGTTTCATAAAGTTTTTCACGTAAATTTTATACATGACTTATTAAGGCAAGACTGGTTATCCTTTATTGTGCTAAATGAGATTCCTATTTTCCCTATTTTAGCTTAAATGGGCTGCATTTGCTTTAACCCTTATCTTTAAAAAATGTTGAATTTTCCATTGTTATACTTAATTATAATGAGAATTTAACAAAGATGGAATTTCAACTGTAGATGTCACTGGTCTATGGCCAAATTCATCATCATGCCCAGCCACCATTTCATCCGCCAGACCAAGTGAATTTTTGTCAAGTTTTTTGTCTTTTTTCTTGTCGAAATTCAAAATCGTCTAATCTAATTTCAAGGAATAAATGCGAAGTACTGTTTTCAATTCAAAGCTGAAAAAATATTGAATATTAGCCAGGAGAGCAGAGGTTTAACTTGTGCAGTAGACTACTCAACCTAGAGAAATTCACAGCAGAACCTAAAGGCTTTATTTACACCTCCATACCTCCGCATCGCTCTGTAATTTTCAAGTTTTTTTTCTCGATGTCCGAGGCAGGATTATTGCCGATTTGAGGATTGTTGGGCTACCAACATTTTGGTGATTTTTAATAGTACTGATCATTTTGAAAAATACCCATTATAAATGATAAATAGAAAGAAATTTACTTTTCCTAAGTTTTACCGTAGTTTGTTGATTTCTTTTTCTATATTGATAAATACAGGACATCCCAGATGATCTGAAATGCCGAATCGCCATGGAGATGAATATATCTGAGACAGCATTTGTTCATCCAGCTAAGTCGGGAGAGACATTCCAAAATGGTAATACACTTTATAAAGTCGAAGTTTACCCTGATGAAAAGTTTTTTGTGAAAAAACAGAAAAATGATAAAAACTATTGCCAAAGGTTTGAGATAAATCCATCAAAGAATTAAAAAGTTATTATAACTTCACTTATTTCATTTGTGACGTCATATGCTACCAGTATTCCTACATATATTACATGTATAAATAGAATAAAATATCAATGCAATGTACTTTTTCAGAAAGTTGAAAATGGTTTTTACCGTACATTTTGTGTATCAATTGACAAATTATTTTATACCCGATTATGAAAAGAAAACAAAAATAAGTCATCAGGAACTATTAAAGAAAAATTGAAGTTCATGCACCTGCTCGGATGACGTCACAAATCCGAAACTTAACATTCTAATAACTGTCTTAAACTTTAACTGATTTTCCTCAAACCTTCCCCAATATTCATTATTATTTTTTTCTAAAATTTTACAACAAACTTTTGTACAGGGTGAACTTTCCCTTTAATAGTTCATTTTAGTGACCAAAGACCATCTAACTTTAAAGTCAAGACCAAGACTATTTGTCGCACAATGTATCAGTACTAGGGTTGGGGGACTGTCACCGAGACTAGAGGTGTGAATTTTTGGTAAAGCCATAAAGGGTCATCAATGTGAATTCTTGGTGATTATACATTTTTTTTTTTTTGCTAACGTGTAGCCGCCAATTTTTTTTTGCAGTTGATTGTTTGTGAAATATGAATTTTGAGATTGTAGTATATACATGTAGCACCCTCGTTCATAGCTGCTTTTTTTTAGA
This sequence comes from Lytechinus variegatus, assembly GCF_018143015.1. Taxonomy (NCBI): domain Eukaryota; kingdom Metazoa; phylum Echinodermata; class Echinoidea; order Temnopleuroida; family Toxopneustidae; genus Lytechinus; species Lytechinus variegatus. The sequence goes on along the minus strand of NC_054757.1, from coordinate 5,754,087 downwards.
GACCATTAGAAAATTTCTCATACAAATTTAGTGATTGGATATCAGAAGGCTAGCTGCGTATACAGAGATTATAACCTGAATTTTTTCATCCTGTCCCTTTCTTTGAGAAGTGTTTTTTTTTTAATCTAAGAGAAGAAAATGTGTGGATATTTGTATTTGGAACTTGCATTGATTCTGGGGCTGCACATACTTATAACAGTGCTTGCAAGCTATTTTTTGTAGGTTTTTCATGAAACTATGAAACATTGCCAAGTTTGGTCTGCTCTGACCTTTGAACCTCAGACTAAAGTAGGCTATGTTTGTAAATGAACAGGAAAGGAGTTTCCTTTGAAAATTCTATAAACAGGAATTGAACAGACAGATGGTCTGTACAGGGCCATCCGGCAATATGTCATGAAGCAGAATATTGAGAGCAATAAGATCCAGGATTGGATTCTAGAAACAACAGAGATAAAGAGAGATGGAATAAAAACTTAAAAGAGAAATGCCAGTAGTTGCAGTAAACACTGATTTCTTTAAAAAAATCGGTAAAACCATGCTTAATTGTCAGTAAATCATCGAGGATCTAGATCTGGTACAGTTACATAAACTGAACTTTGTGAAATCTTGAAATCTACGCTGAAAAATATTCACACTGAAGATCACCAACACAGATAAGCGCACGTGGGACAGTGTATTATTATTATTGCTTTGAATGTTGTGCCCGACGTTTGACCCGAATCCTGTGCTTATTTGCTATTTTCTCAGCAATTTCTTCCGGAATCCTTTGGCACATATTCTTTATTTATACAAACATATACTTTGTGGTTGTTTCATTGGATTCTGTACGAACTCATTTTGATATCTTTACCAAAACTGGCATTTACCTTTAAGGCAAACTTTGAAATTTTTATTAAAAATATGATCATCGATCGTTGAGAAGAAGAAGAGAGTGATGTATGAGGAGAAGAAATCAAAGATGAAAAGAAAAGTAAAGAAAAATAAAATAAAAAGGGAATGGAAAAATGAAGGGGGGGGGGGACTGAAGAAGAGTAGAGGATAGTTAAGGGAATTGAATATGGAGTTTAATAGTCCAAACTCACTTCTCTTCTCGACATATAAAAGATACAAGGTACCCCCAGGGGGGGGGGGGCATTCAGTATATAATGCATAGTGGGTATGTGCCACGGAGGGGACCGCCATTTTTACACCCAAATTTCTGTTCCAAGGCATAGCATTTTTGTCTTATAAAGAAAAAAAAACAAAGAAAGATGCTCCAAGGCATAGCTTTTTGTTCTTATCGAGAAAAAAGAAAAAGAAATCCGCTCCAAAGCTTTGCATATTTTTCGTTACGCCTTTCCGGTCGCATTGATCTGCTGCAATTTTGGTGAAAAGCGGCCGCCGAGCGCTGTCCAACCATCGTCTCTGCGCGAGCGCACCCTGCAGAGTCCGCGCTAGCTGCATCATGCACGCATGCCTGTTCCATAGGGGTGCATACGCACGTACTCACACGATGGCGATCCGTTCCAAGGACCCAGTTTTCACAAAATTATAGTTCAGAAGCCCGCTCCAAGGCCCCCGTTTTTTGTCATGCCCGCGGCACACCCCTACCACTTTTTTGGTCAAGTGCCCCCCCCCCGGGAAGGTACCATTGTGATAATGGTCATCTGTACCTTTTACTTGTTGAGTTTAAATGAGTGTTTAAAATATTTTATTCTGTCAGCTTCTGAATTCAACCTACGCTGGTTCACCCCTATCAACGAGGTCAAGCTTTGTGGACACGCTACCATGGCAACAGCTACGACCATCTTCAGAGCATTAGGTATAACTTACGATGGCTTGGCCCAATTTATATCATGAAACTTGGCAAAAATTTGAAATCAATAATAGGCTGGCTCTGTAAACTTTAAACCCTTTTGAACGTTTGAACAAATATTGGTTTATTGATGTTGTTATGATCCCCCAAGATACTATGATAACAGATTATCAAACATTCAAATTAAGTATTTTATATCATTAATGACGCATAATTCTAATACAGTGTCAGTTTATTAGGAAATATTTTTTATGAAATTACCGGTACGTGTAATGTATGCAAACAATTTTTTCTATGTGTATTGGATTAACTTTAACATTTGGTATCAATATTGATATGTCATATAATTTAGTGTTTTCATGCGATTGTGCCTTGATATTGATTCCCGACCTTTCTGTCTTTGATCATAACAGGAAACGAAGGAAGTGAGCTTCGGTTCAACACTCTGAGTGGTCAGTTGGTTGCCAAGAGGGATGGTCAGCTAATCACATTGAACCTGCCGGTCAACCCGTGCAGTCCAAAGGTATATATATTTTGCTTCTAACAGAATGAGAATGATATTGGTCTTTTGCAAGTGTATAATCAACAACATATGAACATTGAAGATGAATTTGGAAGTTATCTAGTCTTAAAGGGGAATGAAGCCTTTGGAACAAGTAGGCTTGTGTCGAAACAGAAAAATCAAAGAATAAGAACAAAGAAAAATTGAGAAATATGGGACAAATAATGAGAAAGTTATGAGCATTTGAATATTGCAATCACTAATGCTATGGAGATCCTCCCATTGGCAATGCGACAAGGATTCGTGATGTCACATGTGAACAACTTTCACTATGATGGACTATAAAATACCCTCAAAATGTCTCTTTCTGCTTTTTCTTATTGTGATACAAAGTCTTTATCCATGATGTATTCTTCAAAAGTCTGTATTACATGCCCTCCTATAGAAAGAGCACATGATCTACTGATAGATGTGATAAAAGAGGCAATTTAAGCGAAATATATACTAAAGTAACGGGGAGAGTTGTTCACAAGTGACATCACACATCTTTGTCGCATTGCCAATTTGAGGATCTCCATAGCATTAGTGATCGCAATATTCAAATGTTCATAACTTTCTCATTATTTGTCCAATTTTTCTCAAACTTTCGTTGATCTGTTTCTTTGATTTTTCTGTTTTCACTCAAGCTATCTTGTTCCAAAGGTTTCATTCTCCTTTAATTGAGGTTTACCCAAGCAAATCGAGAGTGCTTAGCAGTTTACAACAGATGCTGAGTGGTTGAAGTCTGCAGACACAGAATGAGCATTGGTCTGGTGGTATTCATAAAATTTAATATGGATATAAAGCTCAGAAGATCAGGCAATACCTATATGACCACTTATGATAACAACTTGTTTTCAGTCATGGACAAAATTTAATGTACAAACTACATGTACCTTGAATACATACCTTTAACTTTGAATAATCCAATATGAGTGAATAAACTATGAAAGTGGAATATTTTAGTCACTAATGCTGAATTTACAAAATGGGAGGGGGGGGGGGGACGTGGGAGAGAAACAGGAGGAATGTAAATCATAGATTTGTGAAAATAACACATTATAATTAACTTGGAATATGAAAGTCTAACGGAAGGGGTGCCGAATATCAGAAGTTCATTGTAGTCCAACAGTTTTCCTGTATTGTACAACGCCTACTTGGCTTCTTGTACGTGATCAAATGGGAGGTTGAATGTCACACATTCGTACCGCTGCACACAAGACGTACCATCCAAAATCTACCATTAATAGCACGGCTTTGGGAGGTGACGTCACAATGCGATTTCATTAAATAAGGTGACAATGCGCGTACAGCCCGCTGGCTAAATGCGCAAAGCTGTCCAAGATCATGTGCGCTTGTGGGCCCGGCTTGTGGGATTTTGCTTTTCGCTTTCAATATTTTTGCTCCCTTTTCATAGATTACTGGAGGGGGAAACTCATGTTTTTTTCATATTTTCGCTAGATTCCGAGGCGTTGTACAACACAAATAGCGAATATTCTTATTCGTGCAATGGTGCGAGATTTTGCATTCGGTGAAAGAAACACTCTAATCAACTCGGCTAACGCCTCGTTGAATAGAGCATCTTTCTTTCACCTAATGCGAAATCTCGCACCATCCCACTCATGCCTATTCTTGATACCCATAGACCCTATTACTCTCTTCCAAATTGTGTTATATGTTTGATTTTATCAATATTTAATCAAATGTTTTCTCTTATATCCCCAGGTTCCAGAAAATCTTGATGGTTTAATCCAGGTATGTCTACTTCATGATTTACAAAGCTACTACAATCATTATTCATTGGGATTAATAAGCCAATAATGTTTTACCCAAGTATTTTACAAAAATTAAAGAAGTATTACAAATATCAATATTGCAGGAATGAAGTTCTATTTTGGCTAAAAATGACTTTTGTGTTCGGATTTTACTCAGAAGACAGCAGGTTAAGATCCATTATGAAGTGCAGGAAAACTAATTTTATAACCAGGATGAACCCATATTATGTAGAAGATGTATATCAAACAGAATTTTTTTTAATTGAAATGTTCATTAAAAACCCCAGGAGATTCATTTAGCATTATAATTACCCATAATGATCTTTATAAATTTTACACCAGTTTTCAGAGTGCTGAGTCAATAGTTATTCAATTTTGGAAAGTTCTGTATTTGCTGAACTCAAAGTCCATGCTTTGCTTTCTATTGGCCTACAGACTTAAAAAGGATCGAAATTGACATTGATTTCAATTTTGATGAAGAAATCTGGTCACTAGTATTCTCTTTTGTTTCTATCTGTTTTGAACAAATATTGTGAATATAACTTATGTCTGCATATTTGTTTAGTCTGTGATCAACTTAAATGTTATATGCATATTCATGAATGTGCTGTATCGTTTATTTAGTCATCTCAAAGACTCACGTGTACATGACAGAACTTACAAAAATATGTTCAAAAGAATGATAGGAGTCAGAAAGAAAGTGTATAAAGTGGTCTTATCGGAATATTATATCATGTTGTTACAAGTTGTTATTAAATCGTAAACCTAAAATTGCAAGATAATTTGAGACTTAAAGGGCCATTTTTTTTTATACAGATTTTCTAATTTAGAGTATTTGTTTGAAATGCAAAGTGTCATTAGTCAATGAAGAGAGAGGGAGGTCTACAGCAACATTGGGGAGCATCCGGGGGGGGCACTTACATTGAAGAGTGGATACCATGCGTGACCAAAAAAACACGTAAAAGGTTGTCTTTTTTAAGGGACGTTACGTATGTAACGTATTAAGGGTGTCAAAAACAATAAAATAATGAAAAAAGGGTATTTATTTTCGCTAGGAAGGGTCCGTGTTTAGACTTAAATTTGAGAGGGTGTAGAAAATCAAGACTAAAATGTTTTATAAAGGATGAACTTTTTGCCCCAAAAGTCAATACTACGTGTTTAGAGTACGATTTGCGTGAGGTGTGGGGCTGTACTAAACCCAATGATGTAGGTAAAGGTAAAACCGATGACCGACGTCCCTGACATAACATTGAAATATCGCTGTACTTGTTTAGGGGTTCAATTCAAGGAATACTTGCTAAGAGTATCGTTTTGTTTCCAATACTTAATTGTTAAGGGTAGGGTTTCACACGCCAATACTTGTTAAGGGGTGCATTTTCAGAATATGGAAAATACATGTTAAGGGTTCTTTTTGAGATCTCATGATCCCGCATGGTATCCACTCGTCAATGGAAGGTGTAAAAAATATAGGAACTACCAAAATCAATGTATTATTCAATCACAAGTCTTTCAATGCCGTAAAAGCAAAATGAGCTTTAAACTGAAACTGATTAATGCAAAATCAGTATTTCATCTTTATGATAAGGAATAAAATTCGAAAGGGGAGACACGATTGCTCAGTTGTAGAGCAGGGAGCTGGCTATCTGATGGCCTGGGTTCAAAGAAAGTTGGTCAGCTAGAACTCTTTTGGTAAGGCATTTATCCTCATTACCAGATCCATCTGAGAGGGCCTTGAGCTTTCAGTCCTCTGGTTGCTTACTAACAAGCACTCGTATATTCATAGCAGTCAGCTTTAAATGCTTTTAAAACCTACAAGGAGTTTCCCCTTTGTTTTGGTACAAATGTTAATGTTTTAGGTATAATTATTCTCAGAGAAATTTTCAGATCATGTTCTAAAGCTTTTATTTTTGAGAACTTGGTTAAAAAATAGATTTTGTAGTGTCACGCAGGCTTAAAGGCGACCGCACACCTTGCGATTGGTCTGTGACTCAATTTTGGAATGAAACGTAATAGAGTTTGATGCTAATATTGAGACTTGGAATATCTTACTGTGTAATGTTCGAAATCATTGTACGAAGACCCATGTTGAAATCTGTGACTATGCTATCATCCTTAGAATAAAAACAAATTTGATATCTAGTCGTAATAACGTCATAGCAGTCGCACGATTGGCTACGATTTTAACCTAATTTGGCCTTTACTCCAAAACAAAGGCTTACAATCTTACAAAATGGTTATATTGGTATTCTTTCAATTAATTTTGACTTCAAATAAAATGATATGGTCCATTCACATTTTCAGAAAATGAGCAAATGCGAATTGTTCCAAAATCGGATCGCGCATAGTCGTAAGGTGTGCAGTGGCCTTAAGGTGCACCCCTTCCTATCTTTCTCATCCCACAAATATTCCAGGAGGTTATCAGTGATTTACCTGTCCAAGAAATCAAGTATTCACCCGGTACCAAAAAATTACTACTCAGACTGAAAGATGACATTAGAAGGTGAATAAAGTCAAATTATTACTTGATAATGATTCAGTTAACTTTATAAGCTCATTCCTCTAAGATTCATATCAGTTGAATACCCCCTCCCCCTCTCTCTCTCCTCTCTCTTTTATGGACTAATGGTACTTTCATTTCATTACCTCACACTTGGAATATCTAGTGTTTCACCTCCCCTAATCTTGCTCTAACATTAGGGTTTAATATTAATGGAGTGTGGTGTTCTCATCTTTGCTGTTACATGCACCTATAGAATACACCTATTTGGAAAATGTTTGAAGGTGTAAATGATGTATGTTTTGCATAATCTGGGCTAAAGTTGCTTCGATTGGGGCGTATTTAACTAATATAGTAGGTTGACTTTAGGTAAGTTTACCTGTATTGGTGTATTACATACAAAAACACACCCCATACCTGACAACCCGACCGGTCCCCGACTGGCTTGCGACTGAGTGAGGGGAGATGTAACGTCACAGCTCTTGTCAGCTTGAGCGTTGCAGATTGGTCAGAGACAAGTCGCAAGGAAAATCTTAAGGATTTGACATGTTGAATCCTTATGACTGGATCGCAAGCTCAATCCAACTTCCAGTCAATCAGACAGCAGAGTTGCGCGATGCGTATATGATAAACAATGCGCATGCGCAGTAGTAAGCGCACTTTCTCAGTTGCTGTGCGAAAAAGCGCATGCGTGAGTCACAGATCGGATAGCAAGGTGTGCGGTGCGATTCATCTCCCCTCAGTAAGTCGCTAGCCAGTCGCAGACCGGTCAGGTAGAAAGGTGTGCGGTGGCCTTAAACGAGCTTGGGTGGTATATTCTGATAGACATGGGCTTAGTTAAACATGTGTTAACTTTAATAGTCCACACTTTTATGGAATGCCTGTTGTTAACTTATTCAGCAATTGAAAATTATACTTATCCTGCTTGAAAAAGTTATCAAATAATTAACCGAGTCGTAAAATGGGAAGAGTATGAAAATACATCAAAGATAGTGAATATTCATAATGGTACATCATAATTTTGATATATATGGAAGAAATATTAAGAAACCCGGCATTCCATAGAAGTGTGGTTTAAATTTCTAGTTGAGACTCGGGGGTACACCCAGGTTTGATTATCGGAATTCCACTCCTTTTTGTCTAATTGTTTATTAGGAAGCTCTTTGTGGCATCAAACCTCTTGATCTTCAGCACGCTCCTGGCGCCAATGTAGAACTTATCATGAGGCTTCCAGATGAGGGGGGAAGGTACTATTTCATTCCATTTTAATCAGGGAATAATTTTACTTTGAAAATTTGATTTGTATTTTTTATTATTAGAAAAAAAGCTTTCTACTATGCTCTTAACAGTTAGTCAAAACTTGCTACACAAAGGAAATTTTGTGTAGCGATCAGGAAATTTTAAGCAAGTTGCGATGCGGTACCAGGACATTTATTCCCTGTTAGTGTTAATCATCATTTTCAGGGAATAATTTTACTTTTCAAATATACATTTCTGGTAATATAGAAAAGCTTATTGCTACACAAAGAAAGGATATTTTCTGTAGCAGTCATTAAAAGTAAAAACAGTCGTTGTGGAGTGTTGTGGCCTAGCGGATTAGTCTTCTCACTTTGAAACAGGGCCATGGGTTCTGATCGCACTCATGGCATAATTTCCTTCACGAGAAATTTATCCACATTGTGCTGCACTCAACCCAGGTGAGGTAAATAGGTACCAGGCAGGAATTTATTCCTTTAAATGCTACCGCACTATAAAAGGGTTAAAGCCAGGGTAATAATATCCAATGGAGCGCATAGGGACGCATTTTGCAGTGATGTGCGCTACATTTATAGCATGTTGGTTTTATAAATGCGGAGCAAATTGCATTGCAGTACCAGGAATATTATTCCCTGAAACTTGCAATTCATTTGTTCGATACTGCTTCACTGATCTTGATAAACAAAAATTTGCCTATCTTTATGGCTCTTTGATACTTCTTGAACAAACTGGCTGCAGCATCTGGCACCATATAAAAAACGCTGTACTGTATTAAATCTTAAGCAGAATTTGAAAGAGGTCATCAAAAAAATTAGGATGCATGCCAGCCCGCTTGACGCAGTATAGCAGATCATGTGAATTGCCCTATTATTCACTTTACAAATCAGTGAACTACTTAAAGTACCATGTGGACTCAACCATTACAGAATGTTGGTTTTGAGGGGCTCATTTTGGAAACAAAAATAACCCTATCCTTCATCCACATTCGTCCACATACATGTAAGTGCAGCAAATATGCCTACAAAGCTAATTATTTGATTTTCAAAGAAACCATTTTAGCAAGTTGAGGGATTCGCTTATATTTGTAGGAGGTACTTGGTAACTTGACACCGTGTGCTACCCAGCATGCACCTGGTGGTGACCCGGATATACTCCTCAGAATCCCTGATAAGTGTGGCAGGTATTGACCTCATTAGCACGTTTCACTAATATTTTGTTGTGTTGGTGCAAGAATGCCCTTAGCAAATCATTTTTGCATACCACATCGGTGCAGAAATGCCCTGTTTTAACGCAATGCACCTATGCTATGATATGCTATAGGTATAGTTGCATGCATATGGTGTGAAAAAGCGTGGTGTTAAGTCGTTCTTGCACCGACACAAAAGGACAATCTAACTGTTGTTTGTTACTGGGAAGGGCACAGTGAATCGCCGAAACAGAATTATGAATTAGGCCATTAATGAGGGAGTAAATGAGAATGTTTCCAAATTTTAAATAGGCATTTTGCACATTATTCTGTGTGCACTTCAAAGTCAAATATCATGTTTGTCATATTGCAATAAAGGGAAATTCTCTTCTGCTCTCTGGCAACATTAAGATGATATTACTAACAACATTGCGTATGGATGTTATTAAAAATAATCGTGCTTTTGAATAAACCATGCTATTTTTAGACATTTTGCATGTTGATACAAGCAAGATAAATTATTGATATTGCTCAGATAAAGTGACAAAAGATTGCTAAAATATTTTTTTTTCTTTTGTTGACGCATCTCTGTTTCTAATAATTAACCTACGTTATCTCCTGTCTTATCTCTGTGTAAAAACTATTTTAGAGCCTCGCTTGAAGGATTGACACCAAATATTAGCAAGTTCATGAGTCATCACAATACTGGGGAGGTCAAAGGGGTCATCGTTACGGTGAAAGCCAGTGGAGAGGTCAATGAGGATGGGACTCCATATGACTTCTTCTCCCGCTACTTTGCTCCTTGGAATGGAATACTAGAAGATCCTGTTACAGGTAGGTTAACTAGTAGTGGTGGTGGTGATAATGGTGGTGGTGATAATGGTGAGGTGGTGGTGGTGATGCTGGTGATGGTGGTGATGGTGCATGGTGGTGTGGTGGTGATGGTGGTGGTGGTGGTGGTGAGGTGGTGGTGGTGATAGTGGTGATAGTGGTGATAGTGTTGAGGTGGTGGTGGTGATGGTGGTGGTGATAGTGGTGGTGGTGATGGTGGTGATAGTGGTGAGGTGGTGGTGGTGATGGTGGTGGTGGTGGTGATGGTGGCGGTGGTGGTGGTGTGGTGGTGGTGGTGATGGTGGTGTGGTGATGGTGATAGTGGTGGTGTGGTGGTATGATGGTGGTGGGGGTGATGGTGGTGATGGTGTGGTGGTGATAGTGGTAGTTTGGTGGTATAATGGTGGTGTTGGGGATAATGGTGGTGGTGGTAATGATGGTTGTGGTGGTGGTGGGGATGGGAATAATGATGGTAATGGTGTGGTGGTGATGTGGATGTGGATAATGGTGTTGATTGATGGGGATGATGAAGATGATGATGGTGATGATGATTCTCACAGTGCTTCAGTACTCAATATGAATCTAGAATACAAGGATACAAATTTATTTCATTCAACTGTAAGACAAAGTTATACAGTGTATCATCATAATGTTTTCTCCTATTAACAGGTGCAGCACACACGGTTCTGTCAGACTACTGGTCGGGGGTACTTGGAAAGCAAGAACTCTTTGGTAAGTGCAATACAATACAAAACATTTGAATACATATCTTACATATATATAGTCCAATAGATTATTACTCCCCATGGAGCGGAAAGTGAAATGAAAACTATGCATGGATGAATCAAGACGGGGGTGGGGGGAATTGTTTCATTAAGAGATAACTGACTTTTAAGAGTAAGCTCAAATCAAGTGTGCACACGTTACCCAGTACGTATTAATAATAATTCACTTTTTATATAGCGCTTAATACATAGGAACGACGATGATAAGCATTATAAAATGGACTCTCGATTTGAATAATGATTTATTATTTCGAATGTGAGCCATCCTTTTTTTCAAGTGCTCCTTAAATCCAGAATATTATTGGTACTTGGAAATGTCACCATATGTCATCTTCACAGATGCTATCTCTCATAGTGATGAATCAACTGTTTGGAAAGCAAAGCTTAAAGTCCATTTTAATCTATACTCCCTGTTCTTTTATACTGCTGAGTCATTATAATGTAAACTATGGAACAACTTGCCTGCACATCTATCATCAAAGATGTGGCAGAAAATTTATTTTCTCCTGTCTTTTCTATAATAAACGGCCACTTTGTGTAGTCTATCTTTGTCTACTTTCCAACTTTAAATTTGGTCTCATCCCCACGTGGTCCAAACCGGGGGGGGGGGGGGGGGGGGCACTCTTACATTGACGAGTGGATACCATGCGCGACCAAAAAACACGCAGAAAGGATATCTTTTTCAAGATGGAACACATTATGTATGTAACGTAATAGGTTGTCAACAACACTAAAATAATGAAAAAAGGGTATCTATTTCGCTAGGAAAGCTAAGTGTTTAGGGTCAGATTTGTGAGGGTATAAAAATACAAGCCTAAAATGTTTTATAAAGGATGTACTTTTTGCCCCAAGAGTCAACACTATGTGTTTAGAGTACGATTTGCGCGAGGTGTGGGAGGTAGGGCCGTGCTAATGACACCCAAGGATGTAGGTAAAGGTAAAACTGTGACAAAACAATTAAATTATCGCTGCACCTGTTTAAGGGTTCAATTCTGGAAATACTTGCCAAGAGTATCGTTTTGTTTCCAATACTTGTTAAGGGTAGGGTTTCACACACCAATACTTGTTAAGGGATGCATTTTTAGAATATGGAAAATACTTGTTTTGGGTGCTTTTCGAGACCCCATGGTCGCGCATGGTATCCACTCGTCAATGGAAGTGCCACCCTCCAGGGTCCAATGTAGTTCATATACAACAAATACATCTACTTACCATTTGGTTCAATTGCCATTTCGCCCATATACGATTTTGTCTTATTTCCAGTCAGGCTTTAGCCATTTTGTGTATTATCGACTTGGTCTAACACCACTTTAATAGTCTTTGCAATAAGATGAATTCTTTATGAACCAAATTTTTCATTTGAAGTAGTAAAAACTTATAAAGTGGAAATTGTACCAACTTGACTCTAGACTAAACAACAGTTAGGCCAAGTTAGTATTAGACAAAGTGATATTTGGACTTACAGTAAATACATTTATATCAAATTGATGGAAGACGGTTTAGCCTTAAAGGTCAAGGCAACCCCAGTGAAATGTTGATTTGAATTAATAGAGAAAAATCAAACTAGCATAACAATGAAAATTTCATCAAGATCGGATGTGAAATAAGAAAGTTATGGCATTTTAAAGTTTTGCTTATTTTTCACACAACAGTGATATGCACAACTCGGTGACATGTAAATGAGTCAGTCGATGATGTCCATCACTCACTATTTCTTTTGTTTTTTGTTGTGTGAATTATTCAATATTTCATTTTTTACAGATATGACCATAGGGATCGACTTGACTGAATAATATAGTAGGCTATTAAGCAATGCTAATATTAAATGTTCAGGGAGGAATCAATCACTGTTTCACTTAACAATGAGAAGAAAATTGGAATATTTCATATAATAAAATACAAAAGAAATAGTGAGTGGATGACGTCATCAGTCTCCTCATTTGCATACCAACCAGGATGTGCATATAACTGTTTTGTGAAATTAAGCGAAACTTAAAAATGTCATAACTTTCTTATTTTACATGTACATCCGATTTTGATGAAATCTTCAGTGTTATGCTTGTTGGATTTTTCTCTTTTTAATCAAATCATTTTTTGGTTGGGGTGGACTTGCCCTTTAATGATATTAAGAAAATTAGACCATCTGCAAGTGGACCAAGTGGATAAAAAAATAACCCATTCGTACTCTCATACACAACATTAACAAAATCATCTTTTCAAATTTATCCTTTTTATTTTGACTTTGTATTTTTAAGCTCGCCAGTGTTCGAAGCGAGGAGGCGATGTGCGAATCCGACTCCTTGGAGATAACAGAGTAGAGCTTGCCGGTAAAGCAGCGCTCGTCATCCAAGGCAAAATAAACATCTAAAGGCAAAAGAGGGCAGCAGACAATTAGATCAAGAGTGAGCAAGAGAGGTAGTTTGGAGGTACCACCCCCTCCCCTAGTCTGCAGGCACAGACCTTATGATTTTTGCATAGTGCATAATGCATAGTCCGAAGTAATGAGACTAGATTCATTGTGTACTGTGGCTGGCTCTATACAAACAGAGAGGCCAAAATTTACAAAGGTGGTTTTGAAAACCCACGGTTGAGTCCATGGTTCATGCAGATTTTGTGTATAAATTATGCTTAATTCAGCGCATATCGGGCGTGTGTGTAAAAAATTCCAATGCTGATGCGCGCTTTTGTCACAGCACGCCAAATTGACGCCTGTTACCATGGTTACATACGCTATTTTATTCATGAGTCCACTGTTTGAAGAGTGGATTCATGAATAAAATAGCATGGATAGCCACGGTAACAGGCGTCCATTCGGCACACTGTGACAAAAGCTCGCATCAGCATGGGACATTTTTTACGCACGCGCCCGATGCGCGCTGAATTAAGCGTAATTTATACAAGAAATCTACATATATTGCTGAAGTGTCAGATTTTCGTATGTGCTTGCAGACTAATCCATGACATTTGTTCCGGCGACAATTGATCCTAAAGAAAATCTGCATGTTAAGCCAAACATAAAACCATGCAGTGTACCTTCAAAACGAAATAAATCATAATCCTTATCTTTACATTATCCTGAAATAAAAACTCTATTACAATTCCATCTCTAACCCTGTGTCTTCTGAGATATTACAGCCGGAGTAAATGTCGCAGGAGAAAATGTCGTGTCACCCCTCTCCCACCCCCTTCCATACCATGCCTCTGTATCAATGATTGATTATTACTAGCCTCATCATCATTAGTCTTATATCTATATATGACACGTCCATTATAGCCGAAGTCTATCATTTCCATTCTTTCCCGTCTTGAGCTTTTGTTTTTGTTTCCAGGGCCTCGTCTTACAAAGAGATACGATTGATCCAATCAATCTCAACTGTATGGAAATCCGTCCAGACCATAATTTTTCCTGCAAGATATTGGCACATTATCTTTTAAAAGAGTAACTCGCTGAATCTCAAAGAGAAAGATGTATTGAGTAGAAGAAATAACCAGTTGTCTCGCGATGTATCAAGCGTAGTTGGAAGGCGACGTTTCATCTGCAAGCTGCTAGACTTTGTCAGGCAATGACCAAAGACGCTGCTGCGCACGGGTTATAAAGCGATGGCGAGGGGGCAGCGTGCTCGCCTGCATGCTATTGTCTGGCTCCACTCAGGTGTGAGCCGCGCTGTGATTGGCCGAAGCCGCCGGCCAATCGGTGCTCGCGCCGGTGCTTGGCACGAGGAAGATGTATGTATGAATATACATCATATCTAGAAAATATTTTGAACAAATTTGCATTTTAGATGTTGATGTTGCAGGCCATCCATAGTTGTGGTTGATTGGATCAATCACAACTCTTTGTAAGACGGGGACCCTGGTGTTCCATTCCTCATCATGTCCAACATCTATGTTCTTTGGCCTCCACGCATTCTTTTCCCATCCACCTTCCCCTTGAACAAGTCATGCATCATGTTATGTATGGGACCAGTTTATTTTCTGTGTCTGTCTTTAATTGTGTTCGCAATGCTTTGCATTTCTCCTGCTATGATTAGCACCTCCTCATTAGGCAGCGTAGTGATATTCTTTTTTATGAAAATCTTAAAAACTGAGTTTAAAAAAATTCCAAGGATGGATTAATATCAAACTGAACTCTTTGCACGCTAAATTAATTTTGGGGGGATAATGATGACAATTGTTTCCATGTGATTTTCTTTAATTCAAGATTTCCAGATTGCACCATTGATACTTATTATTATTATATACATGTAGATGTTATCCTATTGCATTTTATTAGCTTATCTAATTTGATGGTAGGAGAAGAAAACTGATTATTACGATTGTTGAATTTAATTTTACGAATGTGCAAGATAGCAACATCAGCGCGCAAAGGGTTTATAAAGTTATGAAGAAAATTTTCATACAGTAAGTACAGCTACTTTCGTTCTTTTCCAGTTTACTCTGCCTGTAGTACTCTTTTTCAAGATCCAAGAAGTTTATTTTCATTTCCATTGCAAATATAAATCAAATACAGATACAAATCAAAGTATTAGTATAAGATCAAGTTTACCTCACATAATTATATAATAAATGTTTGTATAAAATAGTATTAAGCGTGTATGGAATTGAGGGGATCCACTAAAAAGCATTGCTTGTAGAGCGTGGATCCCCTAAAGCAAGTTGAAGAAATAACTACTCTGCTGTAATTCTGAAGATTCTTGCAGATTTGAATGGACTGTATCACTTTCCAGTTAGAAATGAATCATGACAAAATCATTTGGGGGCAAATACAGTATCTACATGTATCATATTTCATGTGTTATTAAAGTGCCTACTTTTCTCTTTAATAGGCATGTGATACTAATATCAAGAAAATTATGATATTTGATGAGTGTAAAAGCTATGTTACTGCTGATGTAAACAAGAAAGAAATCAAACTGAAATAATGTCTATTTTTATGTACTTCATCGTCACTTTGTGTTACTTTATTGTCTATTGAAAATGTCATCATGTATTAAAAAAAGTTTATGAAGATACATGTAATAAGTATGATTTGTGG
The DNA here is from genome assembly GCF_018143015.1 of Lytechinus variegatus. Lineage (NCBI taxonomy): Eukaryota > Metazoa > Echinodermata > Echinoidea > Temnopleuroida > Toxopneustidae > Lytechinus > Lytechinus variegatus. The sequence continues at coordinate 5,738,385 of NC_054757.1, read as the reverse complement.
AATGTGTATTTATTTGTTTTCCCATCGTTTCTGTTCTCATATCAGTGAGGTTTGTACATCATCCATGAAAAATTTTGTAAAGAAAAAACAAAAATGTTTTAATAGCACTAAAGTCAGTTGTGATACTAAGAATTCTGGTTGAAAGATATATAGAAATTACCTCTGAACAGTTTGATCAATTTTTGTTTAGGTTTCTAAAATAAGCTCATTCCAATTCGAGATTATCTGTTGAATATGATTTTCATGGAAGATGTACAGAGAGCATTACCGGTACTTGTAAAACCGGTTTGTGTCTATATATGCAGGGTGGTGTTGGGGTGTTTTCATAGGGGGGGGGGGCAAGATGAGGTAGACTCGATACATTTTTCAATTGAGTAATAGAAGTATTTCAGTTACATTATTCATACCTATTTTTTTTGTCCTCTTCCATATTATTTCTCTTTTTTTTAAATTACCTTTCTCCTTTTTATTTTTCACTACTTGAAAATTTATCATGGCAATAGTTATTTTATTTCCCCCGCTCTCAGATTTTGTTGTGGAAGCTATTTTTTAAAAGATGTGTTGTATAAGCCCAATGCAACAAAATGAATTAAGGGATATAATATGAGATATTTTAACACTTCAGCTAAACGAGTAAAATGATAAAACTAAATGAAGAGCAAGATATTAAATTATATAAACTACAGGATACTTATTTTCAAAATAGACCACCCCTCATTTTAATATGTATCTACTTTCTCAACCTTCACATTTATCCTTGAGCAATAAAATTGTGACATGAAATATTATTCAACCTCTGACAGTCATATTGATTACATAGCCATTTAGGGAAACTTATTTTTAGCGCATAGTAAAGAGGAGGGTCAAATTGCATTTTCTTGTTCCCACAAAACATGCTCATGTGTGAAGGAATGATGAATGATCTTTTGCTTATCAACTTTACAGATATTGCTTGAATAAACAGCTTCTCGTTGGTGTGGTTGCTTGGTTTACGTCAGTAAAGGCATGGTTTGCAGATTTTAAGCCAATTTATGTTTTCTTTAATAAAGGGGTAAATTTAATTCCAACGGTCTCTAGTACTTGATGGTTCTTTAGTCAGAGTCATTTTTCAAAATGCATTTTATGAAAAAAAAAGGCAATCCAATTATCGATGGCTGATATTCAGAGATTGTTGAATATTTATAAAGGCAAGTGGCTGCTAGAGAGAGGTGATAGTCTGCAGGCACAGACCCTGATTGGAACTTTGATCAACAAGTGTTCCTCCACATAAAGACTAGTGCATACAAAATTTGCTGTTCCAATACTGAGCGAGAGAGCCTTCCGTACACAAGGCATGAGTAGGCTGCATATTCTCACCCTAACTCGAGTGAAGGGTGCGCCCAGCAGACTAGATAAGTGGCCACTAACGCAAGTTTTACTATCCATGTATAAGGCTGAAATCTGGTGCTGTCCATTGGCTGTCATTAATAGGGGCAGGACTAAGGGGAAATACACCTTGCTAAATCACCAAGGAAGTTGTTGACATGCCACCTTGCCGAAGACTAGTATATCTCAAGATTGATCTACCCGATGAAGGTCGATGGATGACTAATGTTTTCATCTTATATTGGGTTCAAGGTGCTTCTATAACCTAGATATTCCACACACACACATGCCGACTTTCCAAATGTTAGCAGCACTAGCGTATCCAGCATCGAGGACAAAGAAATGTATGGGCCCATGCAAAAGCATAATACCGTCGCTACAATTGTCCCCATGAAATGCTTTGTACGATCTCTTGTTGGATACGCGCCTGAGCAAGACATTATGGGGAAAATAAGATTTTTTTTCTTCATTATTTACAAAGTTGCACAACAATGCATATATTTTAAAGGAGAATGAAACCTTTGGAACAAGATAGCTTGTGTGAAAACAGAAAAATCAAAGAAACAGATCAACAAAAGTTTGAGAAAAATCAGACAAATAATGAGAAAGTTATGAGCATTTGAATATTGCGATCACTAATGCTATGGAGATAGCAAATTGGCAATGCGACAAAGATGTGTGATGTCACTTGTGAACAACTCTCCCATTTCTTTAGTACATATTTCACTAGAATTGCCTCTTTTATCACATCTATCTATAAATAATGTGTTCTGTTTACATGAGGGCATGAAATACATATTTTTTAAGAATACATCATGGATAAAGAGTTTGTATCATCATAAGAAAAAGCAAAAAGAGACATTTTGAGGGTATTTTATAGTCCACCAAAGGGAAAGTTGTTCATCAGTGACATCACACATCCTTGTCGCATTGCCAATGTGAGGATCACCATAGCATTAGTGATTGCAATATTCAAATGCTCATAACTTTCTCACTATTTGTCCGATTTTTCTCAAACTTTCTTTATTCTTATTCTTTGATTTTTCTGTTTCTACACAAGCCTATTTGTTCCAAAGGTTTCATTCCCCTTTAAATTTGTGAAGTACCACAAATAATTCATATTTTTGATATTTCATCTCAATTTGGGTTCAAGATATTGAGCCTGTACAGCTAGATATTCCATACATGCTCACTCTCCACATGTTTGCATAGTATTCATATTTAGGGAAAGTAAAACATAATTTCATCCTTTTTTGTCCCTTTTTTCTTGAACAAATCTGCACAAGAAATTACATAAACTCGAAATCAATGAAATACCATGAAGAATGCATATTTTTTATAAGAAATCATTTTATCAAGGGCAGACATGCAGTTTAACCCCCCCCCCCCCCCCCCCTCTACATCCCCCTCTCTCCCATTCTCTTTCTATTATATATGCACTTATCTCTCCGTACTCAAAGTTGTAAATCTATCATGCTGAGATGACTGAAACGTGCACGAAGAGCATTATTCTTATTTTTTGAACATATAAAAAAAAGACAAGGATCACAATAGGATTTCATTAGAAAAGTGCACTATATGTACATCCATCTTGTGACATTTAATAATAAAGAATTATAAAGCATATACATTCTAATACTTGTATGGTACTGATAAGTCAAATAATTGTCCTCAATTTTCATTCTAAATCACACAATCATAATCATAGACAAAATGTCACATTACATATATATAATGAGTTCATTGCCCTTTTAGTTTTCAAAGGGGATTTCATTTTTAAAATGACTTTATTATTTTCAGTTCATATCTAAATCACAAAATCATAATAACATATCCAATATGGCAGCTTATGTCAAGCAGAAATTCTCACGTACAAAAATAGGTGACAACATTTTCTCTTGCGACATTTGATCCGGTCTTAATATCTCAGAGGGTATAGGGTTAAAATTAGGATTGTATATAGAGTTTTTGGTTCAGAATAGGACTAGGGTTCATTTAGTTTTTGAGTTAAAGGGGAAGTTCACCCTGACAAAAAGTTTATTGTAAAAATAGCAGAAAAAATAATAAAAAAGTTTGCCGAAGGTTTCAGAAAAATTCATCAAATAATCAAAAAGTTATTAGAATTTCAATTATTTGATTTGTGACGTCATATGCGAGCAGCATTCCTACATAGCGAATGGTAAAATATCAAAGAAATGTCATTTTCTCAGAAAATTGGAAATAGTTTTCACTGTACCTTTTGTATATCAATAGACAAATCATTTCACACCCGATCATGAATAGAAAACAAAATTAAGTCATCAGGAACCATACAAAATTTGAAATTCATGCATATATATCACAAATCCAAAACTTTAAACTCTAATAACTTTCTTACTCTTTAACGGATTTTCCTCAAACCTTCACCAATATTTTTTAATATTTTTTCTGCTATTTTTAAAACAAAGTTTTCTTCAGGGTGAACTTCCCCTTTAATAGGTTTTAGGTTTTGCTTAACATGCAGATTTCCCGTAGGAGCAATTGTCGCCAGAGAAAATGTCATGGAACACCAAAACAACACACTTCTCCAACAACGAATCATAAGTCGATAGTTTTGACATACACAATGAACGATTTCATGGAACTTTCACCAAATTTGCAAATAAAGACCTAGTGAACAATCCTAAGAAAATGCAATTTTGAACCAAAAATGGCAACTTTTTGGCATTTAATAGGTATTTAACTCATTTGTAACCTTGTTACATAAATGTACTTAAATAATACACCTGTATGTAATCTCATTTGGTAGATTAATTAATATTGCATGTCTCTCGAGCAAAACCTGACCAATGTGGTAGTGTTTCATGAGAATAGAACTAATAGATCCTTGCTAAATAAATATAAATTAAAGAACCAGTGGTAAGCTATTCGAACAACATTTCATGTTCATGATTTCAAGTAAAATTCGAAACATTTTGGCCCGTTTTTGAAAGTTGGGATTAAGTAAGGCCATACATTGTAGTATAAATCTGTGTTAAAATTATGGGGAGCCAAACATTCAAACACTGTACATTCATGTTTCTGATGTTCGCTGTGCTGTTTCCTAAATCTTTATAAGTGAAGACGGCAATCTCATACATGTATATCTTTCCCAGGCAGTTATGAATGATTTAAGAGTTAAATTAGCCGATACATGTACATTGAACCTCTACTGCTAGAGATTTATGTCACATTTGGCTGTCCATAGTTAAACCACAACTTTAGACCAGAGTTTAAATTAAACCCAACTTCAGAATACATGTAGGGTTCATAGAGATTTATGTCACATTTGGCTGTCCATAGTTAAACCACAACTTTAGACCAGAGTTTAAATTAAACCCAACTTCAGAATACATGTAGGGTTCATAGAGATTTATGTCACATTTGGCTGTCCATAGTTAAACCACAACTTTAGACCAGAGTTTAAATTAAACCCAACTTCAGAATACATGTAGGGTTCATAGAGATTTATGTCACATTTGGCTGTCCATAGTTAAACCACAACTTGAGACCAGAGTTTAAATTAAACCCAACTTTAAAACTTTACGTAATTTAATAATTAAGACCATGAGTTGCACTATTTGAAATCTAGTTTTTCTCTATCTCTCTCTACCCCCCACCCTTTTTCTCTTCCTCACGCTCTTACACTGATAATTACATAGTACACATCAAATTATTCAAAGAAATTCTCCCATCATGTCATTTCCATCATGACACTTAAACAATTTCTAACACAAGTATAAAATTATACACAACACAGAACATCCTTCTTTCTATCCATTAAAAAAAAAAGATTTCTCATTACTACTTACTGCATTGTACAAATTAAAACCCGTTTCTCAGTAGCTTATAAATGTCACTAAGAGTACTTTTTTTACAACTTGACCTTGTCCAAGGCTTTGCCACAATATGTAAAAACAAAAAATAAAATAAACATACCTACAGCAATTGTTATCTTACAATTTCAACAAAATACCTTTACTGATTGTTCACAGATTCAACTAAAATAGACACAATTTCTCAGACTTAGGAGTTATTGCAAAAGTTATATTAAACTTTTGCCCACATTTCTGTTTTTAGTTGACTCAATGACAAAAGTTATAAGATTCATTAATAATGTTCAGGTCCAATGAAATTAGTTATTCCAAGAACCATTAAAAAAAAATTTAATAGTTAGTAGTAGCAGCAGTAGAATATAATCTTATCCTGAATTCATCAAAAGTAACAAAGTCCCCCCCCCCCCCCCTCCGCCACCAAAAAAAATCAAAATATATATCCCACTTCCCCATACAGAAGAGAATTGACTTCAATTGGTACAACACAGAAAAATTTCTCAGACAGCATTAATAATTAAATATCAAATATAAAAAAGTCACTATACATGTACTGGCATTTGTACAATACTGAGATGCCTCTATTGTGATTTCATAGTACTGCTACAAAAAAATGGGGTTTTCAAAGGAAATTTCCAGCTCACATTCCATTAGACATAAGTTTTGGGATTTTGTTCGCAAGTCTAGTTCAAACAAGGTTTAGACTAATTTAAGCCAGTTAATATTGCCCCAAAATATTAGAGGTGGTTAAGAATATTTCTCAGGCCCTGTTATATAAAGCTTTTAGCGATGGACCCTAGGGCTGATATAACAATAATACACAATAACCAATGCAATCTATCATTAAAAAGTCATCCCCACAATTAATTGCTAAGCTATGGGGGCTTGGTTTAAACCCTCCATATTTGTTCAGAAATAAGCACTTTAAAGGGTGCATTTTGCCCATGTACAAATAAAGAATACAGATTACTTGATCCGATTCTGTATGCATGTGTGCTGAGAAGCCAAAAAGGGAGAGTTTAAACCAACCTATCGCTTAACATTCATTTGTGAACTCGCAACCAAGAGTTTCTACTTTTATCTTCAGATGAAATTGGCAAATGAGCACATTCACTGAGTAAGAGTATAACAGCTTCAGTACCACATTAAAAACAACATGCAAAATTCAAATATATTTCTGATAAATAAAAAAAATCATGTATAAAACATGTGCACACTTGCAGCAAGGGATATATTTTCTTTTTAGTAATCATACTTTGAAAATGAAGATACAAAAGGTGCTTGTAGGCATGAGAAGAAAAAAAAAGTTTTTGTTTCTTTAAAGGAACTGTTGCCTAAATGGCTGATACGAGTGACTGAGTATGTTTTTAGAGAATGTCTGCCATACGTAGCTGGGTAAAGACTAACCAGCTAAGACTAACCAATACCAATCTCGAGCATAAGGCAAACAGCACATGCATCACCATTACCCCATTAAACATATCAATCAAATCATGGTCAATTCTTGTAAAGCTCATATCACATCTCTATAGATACATTTCCATAGGAAATAGCATTTGAAGAACCTGGATTTGGCTTTGGTAAATGTAGCACTCCATGCTTTCAAGGAATGACCCCTACCGTGTACTAACTCACATCACCCGGGTTGAGAGAGGTAAATGGAGATAAATGTCTTGCACAAGGACAACAGTGCCACGGGGGGGGGTTCAAACTTTGTACCTCATGGCTCAAATTCCACAGACTTAGCCTCTCGACTAAAGTATCTTGATTTTTTTTTTCGGTATAAAAATAAAAGTTTCAACCTCAAGTTTGGTGATATTGTGAAAATGCTTAAATATTTGGCGTTGAAGTTCATTTGAAAGGGTTTTATATAAACGCATTGGCCCGTATTCTGAAGTCAGGTTTAACTTAAACTCAGGTTTAAAGTTGTAGTTTAAGTATGGGAAGCCAAAAGTATCAACATTTTTATTAAGTTGTATGTTTCTTGTGTTTACTGTGCTCTTTCCTGATTCATCGATGGTGAAGACAATCATCTATTTATATTTCCTAGACAATTATGAATGATTTGAGAGCCAAGGGAGCTGAAGTATGATATCTCTACTGTTAGTGATTTATGTAACAATTGGCTATCCATACTCAAACCACAACTTTAAACCCGAGATTAAGTTAAACCTGCTATCAGAATACGGGCCATTGGCATTACTGTATTAAATGGTGATAGATAATGATCCAGCTCCTTTTTGTTCAACAAGAAGACACAATCAACAACAGGATATCACAATGATATTTCTTTTAGGATTTGAATGTATTAATGATGGTTAAAGCTCAGGTGAAAGGGGATCAATGCTCTGTAACAGTAAACAGATTATCACCTCAAACAAATCAGTGGTCAAATGTTCCATTTTCTCACTGCCTAGAAACAGGACTAAATCTTGGCAGCTTGATCTTGGAAAGATCAATAACGGGATGTCTGTTATTGTGCTGGAACAAATATCTTTACCATTTTTTTCCACCAGGTAAAGCATTACCAACTTACACCAGAAATGGCTTATATGCTAGGTTCTCACTTCCAATCAAACAACCTGTTCTGGGGCTTGTTGTAGAAAGAGTTGCAATCAATCGCAACTCAAAAAATCATGCGCAACATGATATTCAACCAATCATTTGGGACTTGCGATTGATTTTTTGGCTTGCGTTTAAACGCAACTCTTTCTGCAACGGGCCCCAGATCAAAATCAAGTTAGTTTGGTTGAGTATTAAGAATCGTACCCTAGTAACTACCACTGGATGGCAAAGGGACCATAATACTAACTTTGACGCAAAAGGGCCCTGGTTGGTCTATCACGGCGAGCTAATCTGGGGCCCGTAACACAAAGCTTAGCAATGATTGTAGAACATGTTTCTACGATTGATTCCATAGACTACAATGTACAATCAATCGTGAAAATCAAGGGTACGATTAATCACTAACCTTTGTGTTACGAGACCCTGGTGATTGACGTCCATCTAGCTCCCTACTGAATTAATATATCTGACATGTTCAGAATACTTTGTAGGTAACCATAGCGATGTTGATCACGGTAGATTGATGCTGTTCATGGTAGGTTGACACAGATGAGCTGCTGAGCTAGCCCAAACATGCCTCCAACCAACCTTGCCCCCGAATGAGCTTGATCAGGGCTCCATTGCATAAATGATTGCTATGGCAGCTTTGCCATCTATTTGTACCTACCATGGAGTGCTATATTCTGATCGCCTAAAGAACACACTTGCCATGGTAGTTACCACTGGAAAGCAAAGTTACCATGATAGCAACTTTTACATAAACAGGTATTGCTACGGTCACAAATACCTTTACGAACATCATATGAATGGTATTTATACATAGCAATAAATGGTATAAAATCATTTGTACAACTGGGCATTGTGGCGTGCGCCTGCAATCCAAGCTATGTGGGGAAGTTACAAATTGATGCAGAGGTTTGAGCCCCAGTCACGTCTTTCGGATGGTGACGTTAAAGGTCGGTCCCAGGCGTAAATAATCATATCTGATATACACGTCTGACAAAATTCAAATACACACATGCAATCATTTGTACGGTGTTCATAGAGGCATTTGTGAATGTAGCATAAGATTGAGCTGTCAGATCAGCAGTGGGAACTTTGCATTACAATCCTTGAGCATGGGCAAAGGGAGAAAATTACCAAACCACTACTTTTCTACAACCCTTTCATTTGAAAGTCATAAGAAATACACTATTTCAACATTGGATCACTACGTGAGGTTGGTGGTAAGATTGAACTAGAACTCTTTGATATGGTCAGCCAGCCAGTCGGGAACAGGTTGGTTGAGTTTTTCCAAGACCGACGAGAGGACGAGATTATCCTGTCGATAAAAAGCTTGGAGGAATTCCTCCGACTCGGTGTCCATTTCGGGATACTTACGACCTTTGCCCTTTCCTAGGCAGCGTGTTCTATTCTTGGGACCCACCGGGCAATAAAAACCTTTATTTCGATCATACCTGAAAAAAAAATCATAAAAATATATTTTTATTAAATTTTTACCAAAAGGGTAACAAATATATAAGTTTGATAAAGATAGTTTGACTTTGAGCATAGCTGTACGCATATTTTTTTTTTCCAAGGGAAGGGGGGAGGCTGCATAAGTAAGTTTGAAAAAAAAAATCTTAAATGTGAGGGAGTGAAGCACCTGAGTTTATATTGGGGCACTCTGCATCTTTTTAAAGTGATATTGAAAGGTTTCTTTAACGCTTTTGGTGAATTTTATGGAAATTTTCAGTGAAAAATAAAAGTTTGCAAAATTTCAGGGGGGGGGGACTGTCCCCCTACCCTTACTCTACATGTATGTACGCCCATGAGTTTGAGGTGGGTGGGATAAGGAGGTAGGATAGTCCTAAGAGACATGGAAGAAGCATGTGGAGGGTGGGTAGGGTTGGTTGAGGATAGGGGCTATACTGAGTCAGGCAAAGCAGAACACGAGTCAGGATTGCCACAAATATAACGTACAAATATCTTTGTTCACAGACACAAACTGGATTTTAAATGTTTGATTCACTTCTGGCGTACATGTAGTTTCCTTCAGCAAGGAATTCATCCACAGTGTGTTGCACTCGACCCAGTTGAGGCAAATTGGGTACCGGCAAGATGTAATACCTCAACAATTCCTCAATAATAATAATAACAAGGCCCGCTGGGAGAACAGTTTTGGAACTGAAGTGGCTACCCTGGGTAAATATACCATCATTATTATCATTATTAATGTTATTATTATTATTACATCTTTACTCAATAATTACAATTGAAAAGTGCATATAAGGGCCGTCTTCACCATCCCGAGTTTTCAAATTAGCGCGCCATTTCTGATCCGGCAAATTACCCCAATCTGAACAATGTCAAGATTATTTGCAGTGGAGACGCAATTATCACGCTAGTTCGTAGGACTAATCTCGAGATTGCAATCCCAAGTCAACTTGGGATTATCTGCAAAAAAGCGCGCTATTTTACGAATTATCACGCTAATTCGTCGGTGCAGACGCTCTCGGGTTTATTTATTCACGGCGTCAGACCATAATGCATCGATGCCTCACTCGAGCAGGAATCACTCTTCTTGCGATGGTGGAGACGGTGTTTTATTAATCTCGAGATTAATCGCGAAGAGGGCCAATCAGGCTAAAATCTTGAGATTGAGCAAACTCGGGATGGTGCAGCACCGCCTATAGTGAAGTGTACTTACAGATGGACTGAGGCCAGGGGATGCCCTAGAGACCGATAAAAATGGAAGCAAAGTGTGGAGGCCTAAGTGCCGCAGGGCAGGAATAACGATATGTGAGTGAGGTAACATATGGATTCTAGAAATTACCAGAAAGTAGAAAATGGCTGAAATGACTTACAGATGGGACTACTTACTTGAGTAATCTGGAATAATTGAGGGTTGGTTTGATCTTGAGGAACTTCTGAACCCTCAGCATGGCAAGAGCTGGGTTGGTTTTCAACATTTCTCCATCCAAAAGGAACATCTGGACAGTGAGGAAAACACAAACAATGCATATTTTACATAAACCATCATTTTTACACGAAAATCTAAAATATCACTGTGATAAATAACAAGGACTTTGGAAATTATCCCATCGTTTTTTTCAATTAGTCTAATTGCAATTTCGTTCACTCACCATTTCGTCTAATAACCAGTTGGTCCAGTAGCCATTTAGTCCATATACCATTTGGTCTACTTGGACCAAGTGTTAATTGGGTAAATGAATGAAAAGAAAATCAAACTTGTCATAGACAAACTGGTGATTAGACGAAATGATTATCGGACCAAATGGTTATAGGACCAACTTGTTGTTGGACGAAATGTTGGACAGAATGGCATGAGACTAAATGAAGGTAGACCATGTGATTATTAGACGAGTTGGCAATAGACCAATTGGCAATTTACCATCCCCTCCCCTCTCTACTTTGGTTTTCACCTTCTCTCCCTCAATATGTTTCTCTTCTCTCTTTCTATACCTTCCCTTTTTATTTCCTTTTTGAAATTATCTTTCCTCTCTTCCTTCTTCCCATCCCTCTCTGTAATTTAATTCTTCTGATTTTATCAAATCCTTGATCCAGCTCACTTCCATTTCCGTATTTCTCCCTTCCTCTTTCTCTACAGATGCCCCAGTCCCATTCTACCTTGGTGGGTGTTTCATAAAGTGGTTTGTGAGATAAGAGCGACTTCAAGAACAACTGGTGAAACTTTCTTATGCACTTAAAGGGATGGTCCGGGTTGAATAAATAGAGTAGAATTGGCTGAGCCAAATTCCCAAAAATTTCATGAAAATCGGATAACAAATAACAAAGTTATTGAATTTTAGAGGTTAGCAATATTTCGTGAAAACAATTGTCATGAATTTTCATTAGGTGGGCTGATGTCACATCCCCACTTGTTCTTTTGTATTTTATTATATGAAATTAGGTTTGTTCAATTCAACTTTAAACTTTGATAACTTTATAATTTGTTATCCGATTTTGATGAAATTTTCAGCATTGTGCTCAGTGAATTGTACTCTACGTATTAAGATATGAATATTTTCAGCCCGGACCATCCCTTTAATAGCTAAATATCATTTACCGCAAGCAATGGTGTAAATCCTTGCATCACAACCATTGTTCAGGGGGGATGATCTATTGTTTCATCCCCCCTGAACAATCGATGTGACGCAAGGATTAACACCAATGACCACAAGGATCACCAGTCGTTCTTAATGTCACTCTTAACTTTACAAACAGCTTTATGGAACGGTCCCCTGTTCTCTTACTTGTCTGGATGAGAAATGCTGGAGCCATCTTTGTAGATGTGTTGAGTATCTTCCTGGTTCTAGGCAGTGTTTCTGAAGGTCCCGGAGTGGTTTGGGTGCGTCGGGCTTGGCAGTGATGACATCGCGGAATGAGTACTGTAAACTGGTTGCATCATTGTGCGCCCTCATGTGCTGCCAATTTGAAACAATTACAAATTTAGTGATCACAGGAATATTTTAAGAAAAACTTACCAAAGTTACAAAACACTGGAAATCATTGTATTACAATTCACGTATAATCTAACCAGTAGCGACTGATTTTTGTTGAACCTTGCGGGCCTACAATCTCACCATTGTTTGCCTGCATGTGCTGCAAATTTAAACAATTGCAATTTTGTGATCACAAGAAAATTTGAAGAATTACAGAATCATATTTCCTTATTTTTTTTTGGGGGGGGGGGTCCATCCCACCAGTTTAAGCATTGTTTCTGCCATTCTATAAAAAATATGGGTGTGTCATGGTCTAGTGGTTCCCACTCTCGCCTTTTAGAGGATAATGGGTTTGAATCCTAGCCATGGCGTGTTTTCATTCAGCAAGAAATCTATCCACACTGTGCTGCACTCACCCAGGTGAGGTGATTGGGTATCTGGCAGGAACAATTACTTGAATGAATTGAAAATGTGGTAGCTCAAGCTAAAAAAACGTGGTAATAATAGCAGTGCTTTGTATCCTCAGGCAAAAAGAGCAATATAAATCCATTTTTATTATTACTTTTTTGTAGGTCTAACCCGCATTTTCCCCATTGTTTTGGTACTTCATGAACTACCAAGCCATGATAATTTGAGAGTATACAACTTTTCATAGGAACTAGAAAAAAGAGACAACTTATATCAGGAGGGTCCCCCCATATAGGGGGAGTTGGACATACACACTTTTTAGAACTGAAAACCTTTTACCTTTACCCGAAATTCTGGAAGAGTGCACAACCCAAGGTCTATGTAAGTGACATTATAAGCAACCTTTCCAAGTAAGAGACCAGTCCTCATTAATATTCATGAAAAGTAAATAGTATTGATATAAACAAATGCAAAGTAATTTTGTCTGGCTCATCAACATAGCGTATTGCGCTTGCGCTTCAAGATGACAGTTCCTGATTCAAATCTCGGCTTTGAAATATTAAAGTTGTTTTATTTCCTTTAGCTGGATTTAAACAAAACTGGCAAAATTTGGAAAACAAAAATATTAGTCCAAATTTGCAGTCTATTTCAAAGGTTTGAAAACAGATTTCTTGGCTCACTGGTAATAAAAGTTAAAAAAGGCGCCACCTCTGAAAGTAAATTAGCTTTAGATTTCAATACTAAAATATAATACAGGTTTTAACATAAATTTCACATTTATATCAAAGTTTCTGTGTTTTTTTTTAAATGTCATTAACTTAACCTACCTGATACCAGGAGTATGCTCTCTTTGCCGGGTCAAGAAGAATGACAATCAGCTTGGCCTTTGGGAGCAGAGCTTTAACCCTCTTAGGAGCTAATACGCTATCAAAGTAATTGGCACTCTTCTCGAAGGTGTGGGTGTGGCTTTGGTTCTTGGTGGACGGAAAAAAGTCAAGATACCTGACAGAAAAAAAAGAAATATAAGGTGAGTCTCTAAATTCAAATTCAAAAAAGAAATATAAGGTGAGTCTCTAAATTCAAATGTTTTCGTTTTTTTTTATTTTATCACTTGTTTGGCATCACCTGAGCCAGGGAGGTGAAAAGTGAGACTAATGGGGCATTGCAAGAAACTTCTGATCAATTGCAAGTCTATTTTTGGTCCCGAAATCAATCAATTGTCTTGCAATTAATTGAAAATTGGTGATTGATTGCTAATCTGCTCATTAAAACATGAAATATGGAGTGTAATCTCACTTGCTACAGTTCAATTGATGTATCAGTTGTAAAATTGTAACAGAATATTTGTAATTGATTGCAAATATTTCCTTACAACACCCCCTAAAACTCGCAGGTCTCTCCTCCCTATAACTTCTGGGGGGGGGGGGTGCAGGTGGACCAGGGGTTTCCACCCTACTCTTGTATGAATAGTGCAATGGATACATAAGTAAAAAGGTGGTGACTCTCCTCTCCACGGGGCATTCATTTAACATCCTATCCAAGGGACGGTGTGTCTTCCACTGTAACATACATAGCCTGCATCCATGGAACAGGGGAGGGACAAGTTTACACACAACGCAGGCTTCAGTCACCCGCCCGGAGTGGACTCGAACTCACAACCATGTGTTCGACAGCCAGATGCTTTACCGACCGAGCTAACTCAATCCTTCTAAAGATAAATTAATTTTCTGGGCAAAATAGTAATTGTTCTTATTGTATTTTCTTTGAATCCTGCATTTCTCTTAATGAATGAATTATTTATTCTATTGATGTTACCCAAACACTCAAAATCATTTGAATTTTTTGCATACTTGATGAATTCCACTCTTGATGCTTGTTTCTCCTTTTTGTGGAAACTAATCCGCTTATTGTAAGATAATAAAGAAAGGCTGTTTTTATCAAGCGCTATGCAACATAGAATATTATTTTCATTATTTTCAAATGAGAATGTAAGCAAACTTACCAATCCAATCCATTATAATAGTTGTCTCCATTGAAGAACTGTACCTCTTCAAAGGTTTTCTCACTCGGCCGATTGTTGGCAATCCCTTTATGCATCTGGAGGAAAGTGTAGAGGGCGGTAGTACCTGGATGGAAAAAATGACAGAGAAAAATCAAGGTAAGTTGGTAACAAATTTTATTATAAACTCCTGATGAAGAACAAAGCTTATAATAATAATAATAATAATACATTGTATTTATATAGCGCTTAATACGTGATGTTTCTAAGCGCTTTACAAAACAATTAAGTAACATACATCAATAACATTGGACAGTTAACATACAAGAAAGGAAATGTACCGTGTAAAGTATTTTCATATGACAAATTACAAATTAGCTAAGAAAAAAAACAAAAAAACAAAAAAACTGCCTACTCATGTTGGGAAGTACATGAACAAATAATGAAAATAATAAAAACTATGACGTTTATTAATTAATTAAATAGTTCGAATACAATCAGTTTAAACAAAATGAATAATCAGAAATACTATGACATATGCATTATGTTCGAACAATAAAACAGGCAATAGCTAAACATAAACAAACAAAAAATCAAGGAATAATCGTTTGAGCTTATCTGCTCAAAACGTTGAAAATAACAGTCCTTTTCAGAGCTACATGTACTAATAATATCAGAGAGATAAAACCAACAGTCCTTTTCACAACTAACCTACATGGTGTTACCACAAAACACTCCATTTAATATTCGGAACTTAGTTCCAAAAGAAACTGATCAAACATTTACAAGGGCACTGAACAAATTTCACTCAGTCAAAATGTACAACATTTTGACACAGGCTAGTCTCAATAATCTTTACTAAGCACATGTCAATAATAATCACAAAGGGATTGTAGCCCTTCAAATCAACTGGTTCCTGAATCCAAAGTCACATAATGGCACAACAAAGACCAATGAAAATGAGATGGGATTAAACAAACTTCCCAGTTTGGTTCATCTAAATAAACTTAAATCTGCCCTGGAAGCAAAATCTCCAGAAACCAAACAAATCTGTCCAGCTAAGAATTAAATATGATATGTACATGATAAATAACAAAGATTTGAATTTCTATATGAACAGGGGTCCATTGCAGAAAGAGTTGCGTTTAAACGCAAGTCAAAAAATCGATCACAGTTCCAAAATACGCGCTGTTGATTGGTTGAAAAATCAAGTTGCGCATGATTATTAAAGTTGCGTTTGATTGCAACTCTTTCTTCAACGGGCCCCTGGTCTACATCCATTGCCTTGATTTATTCAATAATAAGGCAAACTTATGCCGACTAAACTTTATTTCCCCTCTGACATTGAAGTGAAACTCCTGAACATAAAAAAGTCAGGGCTGGAAATATTTATATGTTAATACATAGAGTAGAATTCACTGAGCAAAATGCAGAAAATTTCATCGAAATCGGATAAAAAATAATAAAGTCATTGAAGTTTAAAATTAGCAATGTTTTGTGAAAACAGTCGTCATGAATATTCATTAGGTGAGCTGATGATGTCACATCTGCACTTTCCGTTTTCTTATGTTATTACATAAAATCATTTTTTTTCATTAATTCATACTTGTGTGAATATGTCTCCCTTATAATGAAATAAGTTGCAGAAATTAATATTTAATGCACTGAATCAGATGTCAATCCAGTTTTTCTAGTTCTTGGAAGAAAAAAAATCGAATTAACCTAATTTCATATAATAAAATACAAAAGAACAAGTGGGGATGTGACATCATCAGCCCATCTAATAAATATTCATAACGACTGTTGCTAAATATTGCTAAACTTTAAAATTCAATAACTTTGTTATTTGTTATCCGATTTTGATGAAATTTTCGGCATATTGCTCAGTGAATTCTACTCTATTTATTAAGCTATAAATACTTTCAGCCCGGATCATCCCTTTAAAGAACAGACATACAGTATGAACAGGTTTAATCTGGTTACATATGTGCACATGTTAGAAGGCAAAATCAATTATCTGGGGCAATGGAGAAAGCTGGCAATCACAAATAATTTTTGATACATGGATGATTTACTAAGAAATTGGGAATATCATTCTCAAGCATGCTCAAACAAAAGCAATAATCAATGAAGAAAAATACACAGGGAGACATTAATTGTAACCTTTCAAGCTGGAAATCAATAATTTTCAGGGAATCTGTTGAAAATACACTGCCACTGGAAAGATTTGGTAAGGCTAATATGTACATGTATAAGCCGATGAGTAAAAAAAAAAAACACCAGAAAACATCAACTGTAACCTTTCAAGCTTAACATCAATACATTTTAGGGAATGTGTTCAAATGCAGAATGAATTGACAGCTACGTGTATAAGGCGATGTATAGTTAAAAAAAAATGAAAACTAAAAAATATACAATTAACGTAATTGTAGATTAAGTAAATGTGTATTTATGCAGTAAGAACATACATTCTCACATCTCTGATCACTGCTGAAACATTTACTGCTCTACTACTGACAGCCTAGCCCCATCCTACTGCCACCAAGTCTGAATGTACCTACATGTAGGATACATGTAAATTCTCCCATTTCTCCCCCTGTACATCCAACCGACTATAAATGAGTCTTCAAGTTATAGAGGTATCTCGCTACCCCGATACGCTGATGATAGCTAAACCTCAGACGCCCATTAACTTGGTAATGGGATATCCAAACATTAGTCCCTCTCTTGAAATGTGACTGACCTAGATTCAACCCAAGGAACTGTCAGTGCCTCACGGGATCACACAACGGTTTCGTTCTTCAGAAAGTGTTTAGTCTTGACTTTGAAGTTTAGATTCAACGACTCTAGCAGGGGGCTACTTCCACAAAGCAGTTTTTTAAACTCGTGCACAACTTTACAGACAAATTGTATATGGCAAGCCTATGTGTGCTATAGCTCATTCAATAAGCTGACTTTAATTGAAATAAACAGGCATTGATTATTTGACCATTATAACACATTTTCAGATTAATTCTACATTTTTTATTAGGATAAAAGTGAAATTACTTGAAATACAGTATCAGTTTGTCCATTTGCAATGAAGGAAATATATGTACATGCGTACCTGATTACAAAGATTTTCTAAAGAGATAAAGATATATTTCCCGCTTCCTATGAATAATGACATTTCATCTGTCCAAGGAACACAGGAAACTTTTTCATTAAGACCACATGCATATCATCATCTTTCTTGAATGCTCTATATTCCAAAATACAGTGTGTCCAACAAAAAATAATACAGAGATATTTTGGGGTTCAACATTACATCACCATATTTTTTTCTCTTCATATTTGATACCTAATATGTCATGAAAATAAAGATGAGCAAGAAAGTTTAAAATTGCAATGTCAAAATCAACTTGCACATCAGAAACTGGTCAAGATTTTTAAAAGGATACAAATAGCACACATTACAAGGAGGTGGATTATTATTGCTCCTTTATATTCTTTGTTTTGCCTTTGAGCTTGATCTCTCAATAATATTGGATTCAGATTCACACTTATCAAATTTCCGCGCAAACCGTTTTAGATAATCATCTGTGCTTGTGATTTCTAATCTGAATAATACAATACACCAAGTATTCGGTCTCAAATCAAAGAAGAGATTTAGCTTGTAATCTGCCAGCAGGTAGGTAGACTTTTTCTGGGACACACTGTACAATGTTCATCTGATACAATACTGATCCGATACAATCGTTATCAGGGATGGACATAACCAGCGTAATAAACCAACTTGGCACACACATCCATGACTGTCCTCAGTGACCAACAAGCCAAAAACACAACCTGGAACTTATCCAGCTACAGGGTACTACACACACACACCTAAGTAATGCAGGAATATTAGACATGTTCTACACCAAACTTCTCGGTATTTCCATAACCAAACTTTTTTTTTAATGCAGATGTCACATGATTTTAAATAATATAATTATTCACTTAGTCAGTTCAGAAAAAGAACATGAACAATTTCTGTAAAATTGCAATGATTGGAAGAATTTAAGGTAGCTCATTTTCAAAAATGATATCTAGGATAAACTTATGCTCCATTTTTGTAGCTTTAGACTGTATTTAAATGTTAAGTGCTGCATAAGCAATTATGATCAATATTCATATTATTTCGGATGGCCTTTTAGGGATTCACTCTGGTACTGCACAGGCAATTGATGCAGACCAAAATATGTGTTTTTAAGGTATGGCTAAAACGCTCTGTATAGATGATAATTACTATTATCTAATTTCGATGGAAATTTCTTCTCAATAAATGGCTTGGGGTGGGGGCATTGATGAAAGGGAGTTTCATCTAATATACATGTACACATGTATATAACTGAAACCATCATACCTTGGTCACATTTGCTCTACAGCGGCTGAATTGCGATTTGAAAACAGCGGTTTAACATTTTTTGTACCAGCTACACACAATTGGTTGTTGTTTGAAGGTTTGCATGGTGGCATGTACAATTGCTAATGAGTAGTAGAGTCTCTCTACTACTCATCATCTCTACTCGCCGACTCAAGCCAGCATCTCCTCATCAGCTCTACTACTCAAGCTGTTCTCACTCAACATTCCTTCTGGTTTACAGTCCTTTTCAGGACTATTTTCAAGAAAGAATACTCTACTCTCAAATCTCCACTTTCTCGCCTATCCACTTCTTCTCTTCTTCTATCCACTGTTCCTATAACACTCCACATGGTGTACCGTAAACCACATCAGCAATTACACACAATTGGTTTGAATAAAAGTAAATAAAACGGCTGTTTTTAACTAGCCGAATGGCCGCCATAGGGGAAATGTGACTGAAGCATATGAGTAGCAGTCTGAACATGCCTCAAGGGTAGATGAATGGAGCGAGTATGTCATCAAAACTTGGCGTGCCATGAAAGCTTTCTCATGCATCTTGATAAAGCGGAAATACCCCAGACAAACTTACACATTCACAAATGTCTGTCTTTAACTAGCTACATGAAATCCTCAAACATAGAGTATGGCATTACAAAGAAATTGAGATACAGTATTTCAGGGAATAATTTTCCTGGTATCGCATTGCAATTTGCTCCACATTTTTGAAAGACCGATATACATTAAGTCTTTTGTATAGCATATTTTTTTACAAAGGACTGTACATTACTTAGTTGAGAGCTTTTCTCTTGTAACCAAAAATGCTTTTCAAATTTTTAAAGCAAAATTATTCCCTGTATTTCCTTTTTTTGCATTTCTATATCTTCAAATATTAAAGAAAGTTTCTTGACATCTATCCTCTTATTTGCCATGTTCTATTATTCACTTATCGGCAACAGATATTCATTAAATTCTTCATACAAAATTCAGGGGGAAAAAACAGATAAAAGCCACAATTACTTAGAATGGTTCAAAAGGAGTTTTTAATTATAAGTAAAATAATAGAAAGATTGTTGCTATTCACCTGTTTTTTGAGGACCAAGTATGAGAGAGTTGGGTAATCTGGAACAGTCCTTGTTCTCGTCCCATACTTCCATCAGTCGGTGATCATCACAGGGATTCTGCAGGTGAAAAAAGGGTGCATAGTGAACAACCTTTAAGAACTGGGCCAGAGCTAGAACATAGGAATCAAAACTAGAACTATGAGAGAGTTGGGTAATCTGGAACAGTCCTTGTTCTCGTCCCATACTTCCATCAGTCGGTGATCATCACAGGGATTCTGCAGGTGAAAAAAGGGTGCATAGTGAACAACCTATAAGAACTGGGCCAGAGCTACTGTAGAACATAGGAATCAAAACTAGAACTATGAGAGAGTTGGGTAATCTGGAACAGTCCTTGTTCTCGTCCCATACTTCCATCAGTCGGTGATCATCACAGGGATTCTGCAGGTGAAAAAAGGGTGCATAGTGAACAACCTTTAAGAACTGAGCTAGAACATAGGAATCAAAACTAGAACTATGAGAGAGTTGGGTAATCTGGAACAGTCCTTGTTCTCGTCCCATACTTCCATCAGTCGGTGATCATCACAGGGATTCTGCAGGTGAAAAAAGGATGCACAGTGAACAACCTTTAAGAACTGGGCCAGAGCTAGAACATAGGAATCAAAACTAGAACTATGAGAGAGTTGGGTAATCTGGAACAGTCTTTGTTCTCAGCCCATACATCCATCAGTCTGTGATCATCACAGGGATTCTGCATGTGAAAAAAGGGTGCATAGTGAACAACCTTTAAGAACTGAGCCAGAGCTAGAACATAGGAATCAAAACTAGAACTATGAGAGAGTTGGGTAATCTGGAACAGTCTTTGTTCTCGTCCCATACTTCCATCAGTCGGTGATCATCACAGGGATTCTGCAGGTGAAAAGGGTGCATAGTGAACAACCTTTAAGAACTGAGCTAGAACATAGGAATCAAAACTAGAACTATGAGAGAGTTGGGTAATCTGGAACAGTCCTTGTTCTCGTCCCATACTTCCATCAGTCTGTGATCATCACAGGGATTCTGCAGGTGAAAAAAGGGTGCATAGTGAACAACCTTTAAGAACTGGGCCAGAGCTAGAACATAGGAATCAAAACTAGAACTATGAGAGAGTTGGGTAATCTGGAACAGTCCTTGTTCTCGTCCCATACTTCCATCAGTCGGTGATCATCACAGGGATTCTGCAGGTGAAAAAAGGGTGCATAGTGAACAACCTTTAAGAACTGGGCCAGAGCTAGAACATAGGAATCAAAACTAGAACTATGAGAGAGTTGGGTAATCTGGAACAGTCCTTGTTCTCGTCCCATACTTCCATCAGTCGGTGATCATCACAGGGATTCTGCAGGTGAAAAAAGGGTGCATAGTGAACAACCAAGAACTGAGCAGGTGAAAAGGGTGCATAGTGAACAACCAAGAACTGAGCAGGTGAAAAGGGTGCATAGTGAACAACCAAGAACTGAGCCAGAGCTAGAACATAGGAATCAAAACAAGAACTTTCCATGTTGGGTTGGTCTAACCTGCGAGTTTTAAGACTGTGTTCCAAGCCCATACAGTACATGAAAAAACCTGAGCTTTGACCAGAAGGATGGGTCTAAACAACTGATTTTATGAACTAATGACTCAGACATGAATCATTCACCTGTGCTATTGTAAAATCCTGCAAAATTGACACATTTAAAACAGGAATCTGTTTGAATAATAAATTTGTTTGGACATTTGTTTGAGTAATGAATAAGAGGAATTTTGTATGTGGATAGAAGATCCCAAATGCAACGTTTCATGGTGATGAAAACTCGCTTTCAATATCAAAAGGTACAAAGAATATGCTTGATCCTTCATTTACTTCCCTCTCTAGACTTTCGCATGATCATTTCATTATTTCTGGCAAAAATTTGATATGATTCTTTCGATAACAAGAATTCTGGCACACTGTCTTTCCTGAGCCAAGAAGTATCCTCAGAACCTATCAGGATATTTGGATGCTCACAAACTTGCAAACCTGGTGGGTGTTTCATAAAGCTGTTCGTAAGTTAAGAGCGACTTTAAAAACGACTGGTGGTCTCTTCGTGAAGTAAATGGTATATTCATTGGCGATGGTCTAGCGTGTAAGAAAGGATCACCAGTTGTTCTTAAAGTCGCTCTTAACTTACGAACAGCTTTATGAAACGGCCCCCTGGGGGTGTTTCAAAAAGAGTTATGTTTGACTTAGAATCATACTCATCAATTGATGAATTCATGAAACAGGTCCCTGAACTATAATAAGATGAGCAAAGGCCACCGCACACCTTACGACCCGACTGGTCTGCGACTGATTGAGGGGACATGAATCGCAAGGTAGTCACACGCCTCAACACCGCACACCTTGCAATCCGACTACCATGCTGTCTGCGACTCACGCATGCGCTTTATGATTTTTGCCATAGCAACTGAGAAAGTGCGCTTACTACTGTGTATGCGCGTTGTATACCATATACGCGTCCTGCAATTCTGCTGTCTGATTGGCTGGAAGTTGGATTGAGCTTGCGATCCAGTCAATACGTCAAATCCTTACAATTTTCCTTGCGACTTGTCTCTAACCGGTCTGCGACTCTCAAGCTGACAAGAGCTGTGACGTCACATCTCCCCTCACCCAATCGCAAGCCAGTCGTGGACCAGTCGGGTCATAAGGTGTGCGGTGGCCTTTACATATCACACGCAGCTGAAAAATATAAGTTCGATTTTTAGTCAAGCCTCAGTGTTTGTGAAACACCTGCCTGTGTACCACCCATAAATGATTCCAATTCCTTTGCAGACTGGCTACATCTGATTAATACTTACACCCCAGAGAGGTTGCTTTTCCTGCGGATACAGCTCAAAATATTTCTTGGCAGTGGGAACAGGAGGAAGCGTCTGAAGCCTGAGGTTGGTGTAGGTGTGAACGAACTGGAAAGCGTGCTTGAACATGTAGGTGGCCAGTCGGTCGCTGCCGTAGTTGGACATGTGAGTCATGAAGATGTTCACCTGGAATGAGATGACGATTTGGATTAGAGTGTGAACATGCTGAACATTATGAAATACCACTTGGACTGAGATTATGAATGTACAAGCTTGGTCCCACTGCACTTACCGATGCAGAGAGGATGTTAAACGAAAAAAATCTTGCCATCTGTGGAAAAATTTATGTATCCATTGAGTACTCTTTGCATACATGTTTTATACGCTCTATATCAATCGAGCATCCGTCCACTGTGATTTCATTGTGAGCCCATTTTGTGCATTGTCTTGAGCAGATGAAAACGGAAGGAGCCACCCCGAAAATTCTGCTTGTCTGGCCAGTGGGACCAGGCCTTAAGGGAAAGAGTGGCATTCAAGGACTTGGACTCAAGGTAGATACACGTATGTCTTGGTACACAAACCCCTAATTTGTCTTGATTCTCTATGCTCGGTTCTTTCAAATCAAATTTTTATTCGCTTAGACTGATGAACTTTATTTTATAAACTTTGGTACAAAAGTTCGGGGCCCCCACCACATAATGCACTCCTTCATGCAGAGAGAGTTCAAAGTAGACAACAAAACTACAATGCCCAGAGCAACAAAAATTATTTCATCACCTGACTTCACGATTAAAGGACAAGTCCACCCCAACAAAAACTTGATTTGAATAAAAAGAGAAAAATTCAACAAGCATAACACTGAAAATTTCATCAAAATCGGATGTAAAATAAGAAAGATATGGCATTTTAAAGTTTCGCTTATTTTCAACAAAATAGTTATATGAACGAGCCAGTTACATCCAAATGAGAGAGTTGATGACATCACTCACTCACTATTTCTTTTGTATTTTATTATATGAAATATGAAATATTTTTATTTTCTTGTCATTGTCATATGAAATGAAGTTTCATTCCTCCCTGAACACGTGGAATTCCATAATTTTAACATTTTGTGCTTCAGGCAAGGAGGTCCTAATCGTCAAATTCGTAAAAATTGAAATATTGTATGATTCAAACAATAAAAAACAAAAGAAAAAGTGAGTGAGTGACATCATCGACACTCTCATTTGGATGTAACTGGCTCGTTCATATAACTACTTTGTTGGAAATAAGCGAAACTTTGAAATGTCATAACTTTCTTATTTTACATCCGATTTTGATGAAATTTTCAGCATTGTGCTTGTCTGATTTTTCTCTATTGATTCAAATCAACATTTTTCTGAGGTGGACTTGACCTTTAAATATCTAAAACATTGCTGAACTTGAACAACCTATGTTCATTTTCTGGTTGGTGTTTACAAAATTTTGGTTTGATATAAAAAAAATGTAATCATTATCACCTAAGAGTATACATGAGGGATGTTAAACTGTGTCAAATGCAGCATTTAATATATATATTACAGACTGTTTGACAAGTCAGTAGATTTTCCACATCGATACGGTAGATTTTGAGCACCCCTTCTCCCCCACCATACTTCCTTTCCTAGTCAGTGTATTGTATCTGAGTTGATTGTAATTCAATCTCAAGCTGATTCGCCACTCTGTCAGTGCGACCGCAGTAGTCTGAAATCAGAATGAGTCAGTCCTTGTATGATGAACAAGGTACAGTATGAAAAAATGATATTGGTTAATGTGCAAGTGTCCACATCTTGACTATTTCTAAGGGCTCTTCGTAAAGAAAGGTAGAATTGGGGGAAAGGCTGGACTGCAACCTTGGGGTCCTTTAGGGAGGGGAGGGGGGGGAATCAGTATATAATGCATAGTGGGTATGTGCCGCAGAAGGGACCCCCATATTTACACTCAAATTTCCGTTCCAAGGCATAGCATTTTTGTCTTATTGAAAAAAGAACAAAAGCCGCTCCAAAGTATAGCATTTTCTTTTTTATCGAGAAAAAAAGAAGAAAGAAATCCGCTCCAAAGCTTCGCATATTTTTTGTTACACCATTCAGGTCGCATTGATCAGCTACAAGGAGCTGCACTTTTGGTGAAAAGCAGCCGCAGAGCGCTGTCCGACCGTTGCCTCTGCGCGAGTGCACCCGGCGCCCTTGTCGCCGGGCTAGCTGCATACACGTATGCCCGTTCCATGGGGATGAGTACGCAATCACACGCAGGCGACCCATTCCAAGGACCCCCGTTTTCACAAACATTTGTAGTTCCGAAGCCTGTCCCGAGGACCCTCCTTTTTACAATAAGTCCGCTCCAAGGCCCCCGTTTTTTGTCTCGCCCACGGCACCTCTCAGGGCTACGAATATTTGGGTCGAGTGGGGCCTTTAGTGCAGGTAGTGTCCACATGCAAAATAGGGTTTGATTGGTTGAATTTTGTTGGAAAGTGACAGTCAAGATAGTTACAGTCCTAATAATTACCATATTTTAATAGGGTGTGAAGCCTGCTCTTTTGTAGCTCTCTATAATATGTCCGTATAAGTTGTGGAATTTCATTAATTCATTTTCCACAGAAAATTGTTGTAGATTATGACAATGTTTAGTCATTAAGGATGTGAGATGACTTGGCAATATACATGTATTTGACTAAAAAATTCACTAGATAGTATGCCAGAGACATATTGTAAACTTGTTTGTAAACTTGGTGCTCAATATTTGACAATGGCCCAAAAAGTTATCTTACTTAATTTTCATAATTTTTGTAATGTAATTTTTTTGTTTGTTTTTACATTCATATTCATAAACTTGATGTTGCTTTGATGTTTGACAATGGTTGTATATAAGTGGACATCTTCAGAATGAATGGTATATTTGTAATGGTAAATTATGTTAAAATAAAACCACTTTGAAAGGGGAATCCATAGGTAGGCTTTTAAATAGAAAAGTCAGAAGATTACATCTGTCCAGTTATTTAACAATACCATGATTTGAAAAAAAAAAGATTCCAGTCATCTTTATTTAAATCAAGAGAATAATTAATTTAGTGCGGCAAACTCCGGGGCCATTCCTACGAACATAGATTGTGGCTCTATTGGGAATATCATTTTACATAAAAAAAAGTTTGAATGGCAAGACTAGGGAGAACTATGAGTCAAAGTAATGTCTGTCCAATTGCGTTTTTTTTTGCTTGAAAGTTCATGATTGATTCTAGAAAAATTATGATGTGCAGAATAGAAAATGTTGGCATACAAATCTATGAACATATTGTTTATGAACACATGTGGGGTTAAATGGAAAGGCAAGCTTGGATACATATTGCTCATTGAATGAAAGGAAAAATAAGATTTGGATGGTAGAGTTTTAGAATGTTGTATATAAAACTCATAAATAAGACAATTACCTAACCTCCTTATTTTCAAACTGAATTTAAAAGTATTTCTCCCTTCTCAGTCAAGAAAAATATCATACAAAATTGGCAAAGGGTTTATAAATAATGAAAATCCAAATAAAGTGTAATACACTTTACTAAAAAGAAAACTGAATTGGTGAAATCACAAGCTACACTGGCTGTTTTGTTCCTTTCCCATAATGAAAACGGTGAAGAACATAGGGGTATTCTTCAAATGAACATTTCTATTCATCATGCAATGTTGGCAGATAGAAGACTAATTGATTGTACATCCAAACCTGGATGTAACCTTATGATTTCAAATTGCTGATGTTCCTTGATGGTTGAATGACTGCATGAACTTTTAATTTCCACAAACGTTACAGAAATCAATCTAGTGTAACATTTCATTTTCATACCAACAATGCTCCTTGTACAAACAGAATTACAGATCACAATTTGTGAGGTATAAGTTTAGGAAATGAGATGGGCATGCTCAGAATCTGAGCTTAAAACTGTAGGACACTAAGAGCAGATCCCTCAGAATATCAAGCAGTGCAAAACCCTTCAAAGCTTTAAAAGACATTTAAAATACACTACATGCAGAAAGTATAATACTAATAGTAATACTGATATAGATACAATTGTATACTTTTGTTGTTTGTTGTTCGGTATTTCCTTACTGCATTTGTTTTTTAATTGTGTTGTTTTGTGTTAATTTCAGGATCATTAACTTAGAAGTTCCTTGTAACTTCTCAGTGATCCTTCCACTATTCTTAAATATACTCACTTTTGTTATAATGTATTTTATTGAAATATTTGTACTTCTTGATTTGTATGTTTTTTATGAAGATTGTGGTAAATAAAGTTTCAATTCAATTCAATGATGCCATCAAGAAATCAATACTATAACCATCAAAAGAGCAATTTAAGAATGTATGCATGTAATAATGGAAGAAGAAACATATATTTATGAAAGGAAAGATAACCGGATGTTTGATTGTAATCATAGAAAGGGAAATTTCTAAAAGGAAGCTAAAGGACTTGAATACTTGTTGCATGTCAAGGAATCCACCAACATCTCGTCATAGGTCAGTTAACCTTGCCCCTGTGCATTGTGGGTAATCATCTGTGTCTTTAGGGGTGTGGAAAGAGCAAGGAGGTTCGGGAGAGGGGGCAGAGCGATACGCATCATTCAACGTACTTCAGACGCCCGATGGTGAGATTAGAGGGGAGCTCGATTAGGACGTCAACCTCGAGAAATTGAATGGAAGGGAAATTGGAGGATGAGTATTCTATCAGATTACTCGCTGACTCTCCCTCTGAGATGTCTGTCACAAACCAGACATGGAAATACATGCGTGGGACTGAACTCCTGAGATGGTACAGATGGAATGCGTGACGTGATCAGGATGTTTTTCATTCACCCATAAAAACTGTTGCATAACTTGATACATTCATTGTTTACAGGCAACATGTGTTTTACATACATGTCACTCTGCCAAGAATTAACATGCCCATGTACATTATCAAACCATGAAAGCTATTTTAAGACAAAGTATAGGAAGAGGAACCAGAGAGAAGAGACTGGAGGAAAGTGATAGAGGAGAAAAGGAGAGAGGGGGGAAGAAATAAAGAGAAAGAAATAGAATGAGAGAATGAGGAAGAGAGGGATTGATAATGAACGTTATAGGGGAAGTACACTCTCAAATAAGTTGGTGTTGCTGTTGGAATAATAAAAATCAGAGAAAAAAATGAAGGTGTGACGAGAATCCATCAATGACTTGCAGAGTCATAATTTGTGACATTACATTTGAAAAGCTATTAAACCCATATGCTATATAAATTACATAAATAATGGTTAACAGTAATAATCCCCCCACCCCTGGAGCTTGTATGAAATCGTGTCTCAGATCAAATGCACATGTAAAAATGTAAAATCATTACTGATACTTTCTGAGATAGTTGTATCTCTGCTATTAGTTTTTTGCTACTAAAAATGTGATACATGTACATGATTATCTTATTTTCAACTTTAATTGAAACCAGTTTTACATGGGAGCAAACTTCCCCTTTAGAAGGATACTAGTACTCTCTGTTGAGTGTGTTCATATTTTTTATGAGGAAAATATCATATATATATACATTATATTATATTATATATCTATCTATCGATAGATATACACTATGGCCAATGCGTTCTGTTTTTCTACATGTCTATTAACAGCATTTAAGATGAGCCGGTTATTAAGGCAGCCTGTTCAGTTTTCTACTTTAGTAGCTGTCGGCCTACACACATGGCTTAACTTGAGTGTGATAATCTCTATATTAGTTTCCTGTCATGGTTAATTGATAAAGATGTAACTACTTTCTTCCCTGGCAGATCCCGATGATATTTTAAGCCGATAAACATCGACCAGAAATCTTTTAATCCTGTAATATGAACCAATATTTGATGATTTCCAAGTATGATCTGGCCTTTCAGTGATAGTTGTACTTGTGTAGCTTCTACGTTGATAACTTACGGATATATACATGTATTAGGTATCAGTTCTGTTGAATACACGTATACCTGCCAAGAGTCCCTATTAAATAGGAATATTTTTGGGGAAACCTATCTATTCCTGGTTTTTAATAATTTTTTCTGCAGTAATGGACAAAAATTTCAATGTTAATTTTTTCTTAGTATATCAATTTTTTATTTGCTGCCAGCATTCTATCTTGTGCCATTCCCCAGTTATAAGCATGAGTCACATATCAAGATAAGGCTGATGCAAGCTTCAGTATCGGAATATCAGTCCATTTTAAACATCTCATTTTTTGTATTTTTCATCATCATCTTCAACATCATCATCATCGTCATCGTCATCATCATCATCATTGTAATCATCATCATCATTGTAATCATCATCATCATTGCAATCATCATCATTGTCGTCGTCATCGTCGTCGTCGCCATCATCATCATCATCGTCATAATCGTCACCATTGTCATCATCATTGTCATCATCATCATTGTCATCATCACCATTGTTGTCATCATCATCATCATCGTCATCATAATCATCGTTGTCATCATCATTATCATCGTCATTTATCTGTAAACCACTATTAGCGATTCCCATCACCTTCATCGCCAATTTTCATTTTCGCCAACCATCTTCATCATCATCACCACCTTCATGTGCAGTTGTCTCATGCAGATTTACTTGTAGGTCATTATAGTGACCTTGAGATAAAGCAGACAATATTGATATTGAAGATTGATCTACCATATGCATTGTAATATAAAGAATTTCTCTAATTGGTGTGGTGGAATTTTTCAAATTCCACTTTGAATCAACTTTAAATCAACTTTCATGCTCTGGGCTTGTATTTGAGACTCCATGGCTTGCTTGTCTTCCAAAGAAATTAAGATCATCTTCTTGTGCATGATTATTATGATATCCCTCATTCCCTCATATGTTACCTTTTAATCTGTGGCCCAAGAAAACACAGAGACTTGTCTGAAAGATCATTATGATCTTCTTGAAATCTAGGCTCTGTGCAGGACCTGATGATCCATGCAGCCAATGACTTCATTTAGCAATCATGAGAGAGACATAACATCATTAGCATCCATCCTGTTTGGAGATCAGGATTGCGGAATAATAAACCGAGATCGACAAGTATTGATGGAGATCGTCGTTTAATGATAACAATCTTGTTATTGGGTTAACATGAAGGATATTTGTAGATGGAGTCTGTTTCCCTTTGGCTATTGTCAAGATCATGCCTATTTGCATATATTGACTGAATCTGACATTAGATGGGCCCTGATGGTATGGAGGGTGTTTTATTAAAGGGGAATCCAACCCAAACAAGTGGAATGCCTCTGGCCGTCTCACCTGCATCACGCGGTTCAATATAGCAGCAGTGCTGACTTTGAATACTACTCTAACTCACACAAGATGTTCAGTGATACATGGTTGCTCTTATGTCCACTTTTTATGAACTAGACCAATAAACTTACAGAGATATGATGGTTATTCAACAAAAAACCCCAACATGGCCAAAGTTCATTGACCTTACATGACCTTTGACCTTGATCATGTGACCTGAAACTCGAACAGGATGTTCAGTGATACTTCATTACTCTTATGTACAAGTTTCATGAATCAGATCCATAAACTTTCAAAGTTATGATGGTAATTCAACAGATACACCCAATTCGGCCAAAGTTCATTGACCTTTGACCTTGGTCATGTGACCTGAAACGCGCACAGGATGTTCAGTGATACTTGATTACTCTAATGTCCAAGTTAAATGAACTAGACCAATAAACTTTTAAAGTTATGATGGTAATTCAACAGATACCCCCGATTCGGCCAAAGTTCATTGACCCTAAATGACCTTTGACCTTAATCATGAGACCTGAAACTTGCACAAAATGTTCAGTGATGCTTGATTACTATTATGTCCAAGTTTCATGAATCAGATCCATAAACTTTCAAAGTTATGATGGGAATTCAACAGATATCCCCAATTCGGCCAAAGTTCATTGACCCTAAATGACCTTTGACCTTGGTCATGTGACGTGAAACTCATGCAGGATGTTCAGTGATACTTGATTAACCTTATGTCCAAGTTTCATGAACTAGGTCCATATATTTTCTAAGTTATGATGACATTTCAAAAACTTAACCTCAGGTTAAGATTTCGATGTTGATTCCTCCAACATGGTCTAAGTTCATTGACCCTAAATGACCTTTGACCTTGGTCATGTGACATGAAACTCTAATAGGATGTTCAGTAATACTTGATTAACCTTATGGCCAAGTTTTATTAACTAGGTCCATATACTTTCTAAGTTATGACGTCATTTCAAAAACTTAACCTCAGGTTAAGATTTGATGTTGACGCCGCCGCCGCCGCCGTCGGAAAAGCGGCGCCCATAGTCTCACTTTGCTTCGCAGGTGAGACAATAAAAACTTGTTTTTATAAGGAAAAGAAAAATCAGACAAGTTGATAGGTGAAAGTTTGAACAATATTGGACAAACAAAAAGAAAGATATGAATTTTTAAAAGTTGTAAATATTGGTAATCACTATACCCATGGAGATTTCAAATTGGCCGCATATGGGATGTCATAGGTGCCATGAGCCTAATTACATCAGGAGGGCTCAAGATATTCGTTCGACCCAACCCATTCGAGTTTTTTTCAATTTGATGTTGCTGATTGACAAAACTGTATGAATATGATTCAAAATCTAACACTGATTCTAGAAATGGTAACTACTGAACTCCCTTCGCCCAAAGTGGGAAGATAAAAAAGTGACTTGGAACTATTTTTTTGACTGGCGGACTAATTAGGGCTCTTTTACTGTTTGAGTCGATGAATTTGATCCATTCATAGTTATCTTCATAAATGGCAATTTATTTTTAAAATGAGCTGGCTACGCTACCCTTTCCTGGTCAGATATGGAATGCCAGATATATATCCTATCCAATGGTAGTAAACATTCCACCCTCTAATTTCACATTTATTTTTTATGAATTTTTCAAAAGTGCCATTTTAACACACAAGTCTATGGGGAATGTTTTACGCGCGTGACACCTCTAAGTAATATGGGAAATCCCTAGTAGTGGGTGGAATTCCTGGCCAAACTCTTCAGTAGCAAACAATTTCTCACTGATATCAATATGTTTAGTCATCAAGAGGTGCAAAGAATTGATTTAATGGCTAGCAAGACCATATCAGCTAAAGTTAGTAGGTCTGTGTATATGTAAGCCTATATGTAGACTGGTCAATGTAAAGAGCGTCTATGCCTCTTTTTGTTCTGATTCATCATTGGTTTGTGTTAGTGTACATCACATACTTAATATTAGAGAGACCTTTACAAATTGCTCATGTAAAAGGAAGGGGGTAGAGAGGAGCTTTGAGAACTAATTTACTGAAGAGAACTAGAGTGGTACCTTCAAGAAGGTATTTAGAAAAAAGGCACAGAGTAAGGTAAGGTATCTAAGGGCTAATAGTGCACAACTAATGAGGGATGGGGGGGGGTGGCTGTGTGCTCCATTCTCAGTCTACCCCCCCCCCTCTTTATAAGCCATGCCATCTATGTAATTATCTTTCTTTCTCTCTCTCTCTCTCTCTATCTCTCTTTTTTTTTCTCTCTCTTCTATCTATTTTTATGTATCTCTTCCTTCTTACATCTGAGAGGCAATAGCCCTAGGAAAATTTTGATATAGTAGGTCAAATGCAAATGTACTAAAGTAGTATGTTCTTATACTGTTATTGTTTCCTCATTCAATCTCATGTATATCTGGTAATTTTGATTGAGGCAGTTCTGGTATCCTGATATCTACACAAAATTTACAAACACCTTTATATTACAATTACTAGGGACCCATTGTCATTACATTCACTGCTGGGCTGTATGCAGGCAGGATATGTATGCATCCATATAGTGAATATAACATGTATGAGTAATACATTAAAATGGGTCATTGCATAGAAAATAGACATTTTCAATGCATTTCTTTGTGCTAGTGTGAGTGTACAGATATGAAAGAATAGCAAAGTAGCTATTCAATAAAATAAAATTCATAGGTCATATAATATAGGTGCCATGAGCCTAATTACATCAGGAGGGCTCAAGATATTCGTTCGACCCAACCCATTCGAGTTTTTTTCAATTTGATGTTGCTGATTGACAAAACTGTATGAATATGATTCAAAATCTAACACTGATTCTAGAAATGGTAACTACTGAACTCCCTTCGCCCAAAGTGGGAAGATAAAAAAGTGACTTGGAACTATTTTTTTGACTGGCGGACTAATTAGGGCTCTTTTACTGTTTGAGTCGATGAATTTGATCCATTCATAGTTATCTTCATAAATGGCAATTTATTTTTAAAATGAGCTGGCTACGCTACCCTTTCCTGGTCAGATATGGAATGCCAGATATATATCCTATCCAATGGTAGTAAACATTCCACCCTCTAATTTCACATTTATTTTTTATGAATTTTTCAAAAGTGCCATTTTAACACACAAGTCTATGGGGAATGTTTTACGCGCGTGACACCCATAGTGATGTAAGACAAGGACTACTCTTCCATGTACTCCAATACATATTATGGCTAAAATGTCATTTTTCCCAAAAGTTTTATTTCAAATTATATTTTTCTTTCATGAGGACATAAAACAATATACATGGGTTATATTCAGATTACTGCCCCAGGGGAATGGGTACTTAGGAGAAAACCACAAATCCCTGATAATAAAGTACATGGCCTATGGGAAAGTTGTCCTTGCCCCTTGTCATAATTTACTTACCCAGTTGCCAATTTGAAATCTACATAGTATTAGTGATCTCAATTTTAAAACAGCTATAACTTTCTTATCGCTTGTCCAATTTCTTTCAAACTTTCACCATTCTGTTTTATTTATTTTGCTCCTTCCCAACACAACATTTTATGGCCAAGGCTGGATTCCCCTTTAAGAACTTCTTCCTTATATTAGAACAATTTTAAAGATTATAAGTATTGTTGAAAACCAGATGCACTCCTCGATAGCGCAGTTGATAGAGCGAGGGTTTCAGATTCCGGTGACCCAGGTTTCTATTCCCACTTGGTGCGCAAGTGCCCTTTGTATTATAGTAATCCAGGTCCATCGGAGAGGACCTTAAGAGTCAGTCCTCTGGTTGCTTGCTTACAAACATTCATGATTTCTTTTTAATAGCATACAGGTAAAAATCACCAGTTGATGGTAAATAGTAAATTGCTATTAATAAACGACGATCTCCATCAATGCTTGTCAATCTCGTTTCATTATTTCGCAATCCTTATCTCCAGTAAAATTTTACCAAATAATCTCAATCCTATTTGTACAAAATTGTGTGTTTTGCTTCATACATGCAGATGCTCAATCATTTCAAAGTTGTTTTCACCAGGTGCTTGTCCCCTTCACACCATTGTTGAGTGTCATAGTAAATGGGTCTTGCCTGATATATCAACCTTGGTAATCAGCAGTCTCTAGAATATGCTTTGAGTTTTAACCAATCATCAGTCAAGAAGCTTCTCATGCAGTACATTCATTATTTAATTGAACTCCAGAGTTTTGAACAACTAGAAACCTAAAATATTCTTACTGGGTGAATATTCATAACTATACACCATGAAATAGTCAATATCGTATCCCTTAGTTTAGATTGTTGCATTGCGAGCACACATAAGGAGAAAACAAAATTTACTACGGAAACACGTGTCATGAAAAAGTTCATTTTCTTTGAAATCACCCATTGTGTACATCTCACTGGTGTGCCTACAGCTACATGTAGCATGGGGGCCAGGGAGCTGCCTGCCAAACAATCACATCCAAAGAATTTGATGAAATAGTAAAAGCTATAAACCACTACTTACAGGGTTGCTAACAATTGTTGCAAAGAGCTCTCCACCCTGGATGTTGGCATCTAGAGCTGTTTTGCCTCCGTTGTATTCACTGAAGAAGTTTGTCTTGGTAAATAAAGAACAGGTCTGTCTTGGCATAACCTACATGTAACAGTATACACATTGAATAATAATTGTTAATAATAAGCAACATTTATATAGCGCTTATAACATGTTTCTATGCACTGCATAATATTACCCCGGCTTTAGCATGGCTGTCCTGATCAGACGCTTGAGCATTCAAGGAATTCCTTCCTACTGAGTACCATTTACTACACCTTGGTGGAGAGAGGCAAATGTAGATAAACGCCTTGCCACAGGACACAATTGCTGTGGTGGGATTTGAACCCCGGACCTTGTGGCTCAAAGTCCGGAGACTTATCCACTAAGTCACAACACATCTACAAGGATTGGGTAAGGAGTTAGCTATGGTATAGTATGAATAGTGCACTCTTATAAATGAATCTAAACAATAGATATCCTCCTTGAATTCAGCTAGAGCTTAAGCAATACAATGAGTGGAATTGGTTTAAATTTAAGCAGTTCTGATTAAAAATAAAGAGAATTGTGAATCTCTGAAACAATTTTGAATGATGATCGATCAAACATAAGAACCCTTACAAGCTAACATCCTTTAATTAAGAAAGAATACCATAATTCCCTCTATCAAACTAGATGACAGAATGTATAATTCCAAACAGTATGATCGTGTATAAACATGCATATTTGCAATAATGCAGGCCTCGAAATAATCGACGGCCATGGCCGTCGATGCCCCCATTACTGACCATTACGTGCTGTACTGTCCTGGCGAGCGCGCGCGATGCGTAAGTACAGTACTTTGAATGGGAGTGTTTCATAAAGCTGTTCATCAGGTACGAACGACAGGTGATACTTTCTTGGGTGCTAATCAGATTCAAATTTAATTACATGTAGCTCAAGAAGGTATCTTTGGTAATGAATCTGATGTATAACATCGACTATGGAAAGCCCCCCCCCCCACGCTGCGAAACTGTAACACCTACAAATAATTTATTACATGCCCCTTAAAAAGTGGCCTTGGTGCCCCTCTGTATGGCCTTGGTGCCCTCTGCTGCTGCCTGGCCTCAGTGAAAAAGTGCCCCTCAAAAAAGTGGACTTGCCCCCCAAAAATCCTATTTCGAGGCCTGAATAATGTGTAACTGAAGTTTTCTAGAAAGCAAAAAGAAAACTTATTTTTCAATGCCAGCCTGTGAGATTTCATGTGTTGAAAATTTGTTGACATTGATGAAATCTTTTTGAGAAAATTGTTCTTGCTTTCACTGGCCTGTTCTGATTATTATTTTCCCCCTATTTTTTTTTCATTTATTTATTATTCTCAGAGAATACTTAATATCCTCTCATTCTTTCAAGTCTTTCAGTGTGAATTAGACATATTGGACATTGACATAGACTGCACAAAGAAGCATGGTTGTAATTCATAAATACATTCTTGACAGACCTGGGAATGAAAAAATGTATTTTCCCCCAAAAAGTGTATTTCATACTAAAATGCTTGGCGCACTCGCTTATCGCTGCGCTCAAGCTGCATGCAAGCTAAAATGCGCACTGCACTTGCAGATGAAAAAAAAAACATTGAAACATGCGTATATCTCACGCTGGTTTTAACAAAATATTTGAAAAAAAAAAGTTACCTGAATACATTGATCTAATAACCATGTTTGTGTACGTTTTATGAAATAGAGACATAGAGATGATTTTCCTCAATAAATTACGATTTTGTAAAAAAAAACAAACTGCCAAATTTTGGTTGCAAAAACGTACTAAATACGCCTAAAACGTACTGGTTGGCAGGTCTGGCATTTGATCCAAGGAACAGTTTTGGAAGAATGGCCAGATTTGTCCACTTTTAAAAAGTCATTGTTATACAAATTCCACAAACAATGTAAGATGACATCTTCATGTCTATAGCTATTTTTTCTCTAAATCTTCAAGGCATTCTGATCTAGTTCAGAAAGCTGAAACTCAACAAAGACGTCAGAAAAGATCAGCAACCATGCTTGAAAGACTTCTCCTTCAACGTATACCCCTTTCATAAACCCAATTATGCGGCTAATAGCAGCATAATTTGGTCGTAAAATTGGAGGAGGACAAGAGTCATCCGCATCATTTTGATGCTGCTATCATCCGCATAATAGCAGCATCGGGACAAGATTTTGAGTTTATGAACGCATTTCCAAATAATTCGGATAATTGCCATGGTGCGGTCACAAGGTCACCCTTTTCCAACACAACCGCATCGGAGGGGGCGTGTCCAGTTGTCATGACGATTATCCGCCTTTTTCAGGACGAGCGCTCGTAAAAATAATGCGGCTTATTTTCGGAGTTTGTGAACGCAATTTTTATTGAATTATCCGCATTACTCTTAGGCGGCTAATTGGAGGATAGGTTTATGAAAAGGGTATAAGATTATCAAAGATTTTGGAAACCATTACAGAAATAGAACTTGCATCCTTTTATTCTTGGATTAATGTGGTTCCCCCTCTCTTCAGAGGTAGTTTAGTAATCAGCTTAGTGTTATAATCATACTATCAGTTAACCAAACTTAACAAAATTGGTTCCTTACCATTCGTTATGTGTTAGGTCAGGTACAATTAATAGATGTTGATTTTCTGTTTTAATTAGCAGGGAGTCCCATTTTATTGGATACTTCATTTCTCATTTGAATCTAACTTCTTTATAGCTGTCATCTTCTGTATGTTCATCTATCATCCCAATAAAAATGAACATATAAAAAAAAGGATGTGGCTTCAAAACAAAATAGGAAGAGGGAAGGGACTATCAAAAACTACTTTTGTTGAAGACTGGACACACTATTGTTACTTCCATTATACATCTCATTTTTCTTCACATTTTCAAAGATAATACCTACACAACCTACATGTAGTACAAGTGAAGAAGGTCAACAATTCGGTCTAATTAACACTTAAAAAGTGATACAGAATGGATGAAAATAAGTCTTGATAATTGGCCATGGATCAAAACTGACTGAATGATTTGGAGGGAGGGGTAGATAACCCTTTTTTTCTTCAAATGAACATCATTCGAGCACGAGACGAACTTACCATGATATCCTTATGAATAAAACCTCTCCTCCTGTGGGACGGGCGGAGGTGAGGGTACTCTTCGGTGCTCGTGGCGTCGATCCCCCAAACCTCCTTCCAAACATCGTAGAGGTCCTCGTGGACAGGGTAGACACCGGAGTGGTGGGGGGCGACGGAGTACCCCTTCATCATCGGGATGTTGTGGTCCTGGGGTCAGGATGAGGATATGGGGAGCGAGAGAGAAGAACGTAGAGACGGATATGTGGAGGGATGGAAAGTGACAGGGAAGAAAGCAGGCAGACGGAGAGGAAATGAGGGAGAGAGAGAAGGTAGAAAGAGAGAA
The DNA here is from genome assembly GCF_018143015.1 of Lytechinus variegatus. NCBI lineage: Eukaryota > Metazoa > Echinodermata > Echinoidea > Temnopleuroida > Toxopneustidae > Lytechinus > Lytechinus variegatus. The sequence goes on along the minus strand of NC_054757.1, from coordinate 5,700,169 downwards.
TATGGCAGAAAGAGAAAATGAAAACAAGGAGAGAGAGAGAGACATTAGTAAGTAAAACTTGAAAAATTTATCATCACCAAAACTGTTTCGGGTCCTTGGTCTGTATGACAGGTTACCCTCAGCAACTGGCCAACAACCCCACACATACTTCATTTTTAATACAAAATATGAGCGTAATTAAAACTACTGTTGTTGAATTAGGGGGGAGGGGGGGGGGGGCAGTCAAATGTATTGCTGTACACAGGCGTGGCCAGATTATTTGCACCCCCCCTAAACAAGTTCTACTCTGTGTGCAAAATACATGTAACCCCCTACACAAGTTTTTCACAGGCTTAATTTACAACTTTTGGAAAAAAAATACCCTGAATACGTTTGACCCTGCGATTGACCAGTCTTTCAAAAGTACCCCCTTTTTTTCAAACAGAGTTTTTTATACCCTTAACGAGAGCACACGCGGCCCGCATCCTAAACTAAAAAATCACCCCTTTAAACATGTTTTTTTGGTCACACACGTGTACAGCAATATATTTGACTTCCCCCCCCCCCCCCCGACACATGTAAGGGGAAGACTGGAGATTTTTTTTTTTTAAATAGTGCGTACAAATTAAATGACTATAAAATTTACTGTGGAGCACTTCTCTTGATAATGACATGAATTTACTCTGTCCCACAGAGTGTGTTTCCTGTGGTTTTAGATCATGCCTGTGATAAATTGAAAGTATAACAGGATATCCACCTTCAGTCAAACAATACTGTAAATGGCACCAATATACTGCTAAGGGAATTGTGAATTCAAATCGCATGATGATAACCAGCACTCTGGCCGGGACTCTGGCATGAGCACCAAACTTGCATGTTGTACAGTCTACATGTACTTGTATCATTTGGCATTTACTGATCTCTCTGATATATTTCCTAGTACCGAGCCTAACTTGTTTACTTGACAGCCAATCACGGCTCGTCATTTAGCATCCATTGTCTAGTTTCGGTTCTATTATATATTGTGTTGCTCTAGCGATTTAGTCATTCGTGCGATTTTACTCCGATGAGTGCATGTCGAAAAGCTTCAGTATGTCCGTTTTTAAGGCCATTTTACGATTTTGCGGTACCAAACACTTATATATTTCAGAATGCAAACGACTGCACTTTATACACTAAGTGAATTTCATTGCCCTTTTTTCATAATCATCAGGAAATTAGTAATTAATGCCATGTAAATAATTATTTGATCCGTAGGATGAGTTTACTTGATCTCCCATAAAACCAGCACTCACCAATGGACATGAAGGAGTACATGTATGTGCAGGCAAACTGTGGTTTGTTGTTGTTTGCTTCAATTATATGTTTATATGTTTAGTTTTTTTATTCATTTTTCATTTTCTTTGGAGACAGGGAATGAAGGCTATAGCACAGTGTGACTGATCACTCTCCCAGTCATGTGACCTTGCAGTTGGGACACTACTTTCAAAACATGCAATTTTACTGAAATGTTGCCAATGGATAACTTACACGCCTCCAGTATACATGCAAACATGTAACCATACCACCAATGCAGTGTATCTCTCACTGAATGAGTCTACATGTAGTCTGCTGGCACAGACTCTTATCAGTAGAATAAGAGGGGCTCAAAAAGTGTAGCAAAAATTAAAACTTGGTGTTACTGTTAGAGGCCACAGTAGACAATGCCATTCACCCCCCCCCCCATGGCTTGGTTGATATGACAAGGGCTTGTGCATTCAAGCTAGAAATACATGTACCTACCTATTATAATAAACCGTGACACCCCCCCCCTTCACTTTCTCTCAAACTACAGGCATATTTCCTATTAAATACCAGTACATATAGGCCAATACATACAAAACAACATATCAGCATTTCATTTATTTAGATGAGATGATGATGTTGATGATAATGGTGGTAGTGGTGGTGGTGGTGATGATGGTGGTGGTGATGATGATGATGGTAGTGATGATGTTGATGGTGATGATGATGATGATGATGATGATGGTGGTGGTGGTGGTGATGATGCTGATATGATGATGATGATAATGATTATGATTATGATGATGATGATATGAAGATGATGTTGATGATATCAACAATGACATCAATACCAATTACAAACAATAATAAAAGCTGTGCAAATCTGTACCAGCTCATGAGTCTACTGTTAATGAATAAAATGTAGGCCTAAAATACATGTTGAATGCGTGTGAATATAAAATTTAGGAGACTTTAACTGTTTGAAAATAGGAATTCTGCCCATATGCATTCCATATGTCAGTTCATATACATGTCCACAGTCAGTATTGATATTGTTTTCCATTCTCCTTTCTTGGTAGAGGTCAATGTCTCATTATTATGGTACAGATCGATGTGGGGGTCTGTAGTAATGTATGCACAGTTAGTATAGTGTCAAGGTAGCTGTGTAACACCCATTGTCATTTACAATTACATTTTACTTTAAAATAAAATTGTACATATCATTGAAGCTTCAAATGTTTTTTTTCTTTTGTTTTGGTATTTTTTTCTAGTGTTGAAAAGACAATATTTCTGGAAGAACTGCTGAACTTGGGAAAGGTTAATACCCGCATTTCAAATACCTCATCTTAATTTCCCTAAGTCAGCAGATGGGTTGCAGATAATGTTCAAACACAAACATTGTGTTTTGCATGTACAGGATTTACAGTTTTCTGAGCTCAATCAATATACACAATATCCTCATTTTTAAAAAGCATTTTTGGAAAAACTGGTACTAAATAATCAATCTGTGATGTTGTAAAATCTCTGAAGTTATGGCTCTATATAAGGAAAGAGTTAGGTCCAGGGGCCCATTTTATAAAACTTGTTAATAACAAATTTACAATAACAGTTAAAAGTTACTTCAATCTGACTGGCTGATAGTATAAACTTGCTATAGAAATTGTGTATAAATATTTGTTATATAACTTGTCTTTATGATACAGGGTACTGAATTATGTGAGTTATAATGCTCTAGTCACCAACAAAACCGACTCCAAACCGACGGATGGTACATCGGTCATTGGAAATGACGAAAGACCTTTTGCCGGTCCGGGGTCGGCCTTGCCAGTGAGATAGTAGAGCACATCAGCACAACCCCACCCCCTCCAATCTCTACACTGTACCTCTCTACTGGTAAAAAGTCACTGCTGCATACACTGTACATCTCCTTTTCCCTAATCCCATTCATTTCTACAGATTCAATCACACTGTAATCCCCTTATGATATCCAGTCAGCTCCATGCATCAAAAACGGGGGAATAAACTGCCAAGTCACTCCGCGTAGAATATCCAGCTGTCAACAATTTTGGGTAGAATCCCACTTTGACAAGCACGGCAATGGAAGGGGTTGGATTTGTTCCACATTGATAAAGATTGCAGGACATATCTAGTCATGGCTGATGCACGCAGAACGCCTACATGTGTTTGATTCGATATTGATACCGTATTCGTACTGGTTTTGAAATACTTCGAGACTTGAAACAGAGCCTTCATATTGCCAACCTGTCTCAGGTGCTTCGCAAGTTTACACTAATGTACACCACATCAAAACTCAAAAGCAGAACTTCATCAGCATTGCAGATGAACATATTCAAGACCAATCAAAGAAAAGTAGACAAGCCTACAACATGAACATTTTGAAAGAACAGATCATTATGAATAGGAGCATTCAAAGATTAATATAAAATTCATTTCTGTTAAACACCAAGAGATGTTGCTTTCAATGTATTTAGCACTTTTATTACAAGTTCTGCTCATGGGATCTTTCTATTTTGCTGCAAAGTCACATGACCACTGACCACACAAATTCATTCATTCTCAAGAACTAAATATAGGTGGTTTCAAACCGCCTCGATCACAAGAATCCCCGTTAAATCACGAGAACTTTTTAAGGCTAAAAAATACATGTTACATGTAATTATTCCTGCATTCACACCGCCCCGAAACACATCCTTCGGGATAAGTTCCCGAAGTTACGAGCATGCGCAGTATGGTCTGATAAACAGTCAAGGCGCGAGATTCAAAATCACTAGCCCAGCAGCCACCCACGCCGCTGCGCCCAACAACACGGTGGGATAAAAGTTCCCGTAATTTGCTTTCACATTGCCAAAATACCTGCGACCTTGGAAAAATCCCTACGAAAGTTCTCGTAATTTCGCCAAGTACCTACTATTTAGAGGGTATTTTCTTTTGGGGAAATTACGCGTAGTTTGCTTTCACACTACCAAAATACCTGGTATTTTCTGATCGGGGTAAATTTCCCGATCAGAGAATACCTGGAACTGGCGAACTTCGAGGCGGTCTGAAACCACCTTATGTTTAGCCTGAGATCATTAGTTGGTTTGTTTCATCTAATTCCCTAATAAACATGAGTTCCCTTCCAAATGGGCCTTTAGTCCTCTGTACTGTACTTTATAAAAATTATTTGCATGAATTTGACTTCCACCTTTCATAATTTTCTTTGATTTTGCTTCATCTTTCATCAAATGCACTGATTTTGGGAAGTTTGTTCTCCTAAAATATATATATGACAAATACAACCATTCAGAACAAAATTACTGATTGAAGCCAAATTTTATGGAAGACTAGCATAGTGTCTCTTCATCTGGCCTGCTGGTTCTGAGATTTCCATCGGGTTACCAGCTCAACAATAGGAAAGGGTCTTAGATTACACCTCTTCTGAGGTTCAGTTACACAGGTTTATTACAGAAGAACATTCAGGGAATTAAACGGGAGAGAACGCAAGTACTTCCGTTCTGGGAAGGCACCGAGTGGTGGCTGGCTGATCATGCTGCCTTGGAGGCTTTAAATCATGTTATTAATACCACTGCAGTCGACTGTTGTTCATGTGGAGAACATCGCCAGTGTTTTAGAAATATACACAAAACCATATGTGAAATAAAAGATAAAGGCCAGATAGGCCTTTGTATGTAGCTGCTATACTGTTTAGTCAGGAAAAAAAGAATCGAATAGACTATTCATCAGTAATTATTTATATGTTATGTCATTTTCCCCCATTAATTTCAAAAGCCACATTATTTTTTCAGACATGACTGAACTGTTAGCCATCATTTCCTTCAATTCCATTCAATCAATATGAAAATATTGCTAAAATTTGAAAGACGAGAATTAAAAATTAATTCTGAGAGGTACACAATCCTTATAATTTGTAGTTTAATTGTATTAAAAAATCATCCAGCTTGTCCACAAAAATAGAGATAAATACAATTTAAAGAATTGTGCCAAATTTCCTCCAAAGAGCATCGTACAACTGTTACATATTTCAAGTTCTTGTCCAATCAACCTCTTTCACAAACAAATATATTTTTTTATTTATTTCATTTTATTTATTTATTAACCACTCGTGGGATAGAACGCCCTATCAGCAAATGCTGTTTTTCATAGGGGTCCATAGATGATTTTGAATATGACATGTTATAATGATACATGCAGCATATTTTTTTTTCTTCTGCTTCGTATAGATTATTTGTTCTTTGATCTGTTGTTACTTTGTCTCCTGGCTACATAAATTGATTAGTTTATTATTGCCAGTGCCCCCTTAAAGGGATGCTCTTGGCTGAGAAGAATATGATTAAAACAGATAAAGAAAAATCAGACAAACAAAACACTGAAAGTTTGTTCAAAATCGGACAAGGAATAACAAAGTTATGGCACTCTCAAGATATGTATTATTCCGGTGAAACATTTTTAGGAATGTCTTTATGAATATTCAATGAGCAACTTGATGATGTCATATCCCCACTTGTTTTGTATTTTTATATGAAATTACCAGACTGTAGGTTTATTCAAATTTTTTCTACCAAGTACTGAAAAAAAAATGGATTGACGACTGATTGTGCAGTAGATATTCATTGCTGCAATTTATTTCATTATAAAGGACACACATTATTCACCCATGTACACTGTACAGTGTATAAAAAAAATGAGACAATTATGATTTCATGTAATAACAAAAGAAAAAGGAAAGTGGGAATGTGACATCATCAGCCCACCTAATGAATATTCATGATGTGCTTATAACTATTTTCACAAAATATTGCTAAATTTTCAAATTCAATAAATTTGTTACTTTTCATCCGATTTTTGATGAAATTTTCAGCATCTAGCTCTGTGAATTTTACTCTATTCATTTAGATATAAATATTTTCAGCCCGGAGAACCCCTTTTGATATTTCTCTCTCTCCATGTAACTCCCTCATCTCCATCTTATAAACATGTATGCTGTCATTCAGTATGGGGCTATACCTGTATGTATTGCGGCACTTGTAGCAAGCAGGCTGAGAAGCAGGCCCGATGACATCAACAGAAGCTAAGCTTGATGGAATTAATATTAGGATATTCTTGATAAACCATGCTAGCCCTAGGGGAAACCAAAGCGTTCCCGCCTGCCTGTTTCTGGAATGCATAATAACTCAATAATACACTGCACTCACCATCCAAAAGATTTATATTGAATCTACTTTCTGAACCCCACCCAATGGGAGAATAACAGACGTGCATACGCATAGGGGTGGGATAGGCAATCGATCTACACGTACAGCAGGTGTACAATGTATGTTGTGGCTTTGGATGTTTAATAGCAGGATGCGCTCAAGTCAGCCTTTTTAACCCTGGAATTGCAATTTTAAATACCGTAGATAGTCATAGGCCCATATTCTGAAGTCAGGTTTTACTTGACCACGGTCTAAACTCTGTGCTGAAATTATGGGGAGCCAAAAATAATAAAAAAAATTATATTGTATGCGTATTTCTTATGTTTACTATTTCATTTCCTTTTGCTATCATTATGAGGGAAAATGCTTCAAAATACTTTATTTAACATGAATTCCCAGACAATTATGAGCAATTCGGGTGCCATATGAGTTAATAAATTAATAATAGCTCAGTCGGTAGAGCGGGTGTTTCGGATTCCGGTGACCCGGGTTCGATTCCCAAGTAATGCGCTAGTGCCCTTTGGTAAGGCATTTATCCTTATTACCAGGTCCCTCGGAGAGGACTTTAAGCCGTCGCTCCCCTGGTTGCTTGCTCACAGGCATTCGTGCTTTCTTATCAGTCAGGTAAAACCTCGGTATGACATAATAGCAAAGTTTTATAAAGCGCTTTTCCAAGAATGGCCCAAAGCGTGTTACAGCATATTATTACCCCAGTCATTGGGTTCATTTCAATCAAGCACGAAAAGTGCACAATTTCCACTCCCTGGGGAGCATTCCTTGCATTCGTCGCAGCCACATCATGGCGCTGGCAAAATCAAAGATACAATATCTTTCGCATCCTACCGGGTACACATTTAGCACCTGGGTCGAGAGTGGCAAAGTGTGGATTAACGCCTTGCCAAAGGACGCTAGACCGCGGTGGGATTCTAACACACGACCCTCTGTGTACAAGGCGAGAGTCAGAACCACTACACCACAGCTCTTCCACAAATTGGATGTGTACTGTGAGGGATTCGTGCCCAATTGACTCTCCATAGTTAAACCACAACTTTAAACCAGGGCCAGTTCGAAACATGATCATGCTTGAGCGATTTCTTATCAGTCATTAAAAATAAACATCATTAAAAGCATATATAGGCCAACATGTACTTAAAACGCTAAAAAGATGCATTATGAGATGAAATGGAGGAGAAATTAATATTTTTTTAAAGAATGATCTCATGTAGTGACTCTGTTATGTGATGGCATTTTGATTTGTGAAAAGATACACTGTTTAAAGCATTTTTTTGGGGGGATGGGGGGGAGGTTGGGAAAATACATGCATATCATTCAAAACACATACATGAAATACTGTCAAATATGCATTTATAGAAAATGATAAACTGCTTTTTTTAATGTTTTCACACACACAATGTGTTGTCTGTTGGCATTTTGATTTGTGTTCCTAATAATACTGACATAAAGATTGATTGATTACAATCAATAACGATCTACTTCTCCCCCACTCACCCCCTTTGCTGGCTACAAGAAGTCGAAAGGAGAGTGCGCATTGGGGGAGGAGAGGGGGGATGATGGATGTGACTGTATGGTGTCTTTCGATGTCTAAGCGAAGGAGAAATGAGTCATAAATCATGGACTGGATCCGTAGTTGATGGGAAATGAATAATGCCTTTTATCTTGTCTTAGTCACTCCATTAACCACAGACAGGTCCCCTGTACAGATCAAACTCTAGAGGAAGGGGGATAACTTCAAACATATACCACATGTAAACAATTTCTTAAAGTCTTAAAGGGTTATGCATTCAACAAAATCTTTTTTCGTCATTGTAATTTCCCCGTAGGATTACTTTCATTCAATTTGAATATCAAACTGCCTTATTTGGACTTGTAGGTGCTACACCTATGTGTACATTAAGTTAATTCAAACGAAATAAAAACATAATTTTCATTTTATGTTTTATTTACATGTAGAACAGGTGTCAAAACTTTGACTGTAGGCCTACATGTACTGTACATGTAGATATCTTAAGGAGAAATGCCAGTAGTTTCAGTAAACACTGATTTCATGAGAAAGTCTGTAAAACAAGGCTTAATTGCCAGTATATCATCAAGGATCTAGATCTGGTACAGTTACATGTACATAAACTGAACTTTGTGAAATCTTGAAATCTACGCTGAAAAATGTTCACACTGAAGATCACTAACACAGATAAGCGCAAGACTTACCACTGCAAACTGTTCTGCAGCATCAGGTCTTCCAGCTGAGCCCTGTTCTCAAGGTGGGGTTTAATGAACCCATGCCCCACTCAATGAAAGGCAAGCATCATTACCACTACACCACTCTGCCACCACAAATTCCTTGCAAGACTTACCACAGCAAACTGTTTGTTCTGCAGCATCAGATCCTTCAGCTTGGCCTTGGTCTTGATGAGATGGGGCTGCATGTGATCCCACATATGAGGGAACCACCAGAAGTGCTTGGCCTCCTCCAGGAGCTTGCGGTCTCCCGCGTTCTCCTCCTCGTCTCCATGCTGGTAGTACTTGCCGGAGAAGCCCAGGTTGAATCGGAAACCTTTGACAAGCTCCTGCAACTCCCCTTGGACCTTGATCATGTTCTGTGAGGATCAGAGAGAATACAATAGGTGATGACGAACATTAATTTTAAAAAGTAACTTCATATAGTCATGACACATTGGAGGGGGCAAAAAAAACCCACACAAATGGAATGCCTCATTCACAATTGAATCTGCAGTACATGGTAGCAGATCTCAGAAATTAATTCAAGCATACATGTACCACTTGCGAAATAAAGAAACTTTTCTTGATCCATTGTGGGTGAAAGCATACCAATAAAAGTTATAAAGATAAACCATGGAGGTGAAATTTTTGTTGTGACTACTGTATCTATGCTACTACTGTTAGTTTCAAGTACATTGTATTTTTTTTATTCATTCACTTGTTTATTTATCTTATCTTATTCTTTTTCAGAATATGGTTTGAAAGTTTCACACGTAATCCCTACCCCAATAACATTTCCAAGGTGATATGCTGGTAATCAGGTATTAACTTTAGATCGTTTTTCCTGTTACATGTATATTTGTTTAACCAAGTCTGTCTTGAGCCAGTATGTATAGGCTCTCTCTATAGAATAGTTTCTCAAATGAAGGAAGGCTTTGTTATTTACATACTGCACGCAAGAAATTCAGTTGATGACAACCTGTGCAGCAAAAATATTGTTTTAAGTCAGTCAAAGATCCTGGAAGCCAGGTTCCAAACTGGGACATGATCATGTAGAAAAAAATGACAGTTAATACAGTAGTTCCTTGAGGCCTTCAGTTGCCTCGATATAATTACTCATACACAGCAGGGAGACAAATCACATTTCGGAAACATTGTCACAGTGCTGCTCAACATTGCCAACTTTATTTTTCCTTTACTCCTCCCCCCCTCCCATCCCGGAACCTTGTTTTCTGTCCCTATATAAAACACTCTTTGATAACACAACTACATGTACAGCAATTGAAATGCATAATTTTTCACCCAAGGATCCACTGACATACTAATTTGTGAGGTTTGCCAGACATAGCAACATTACTATTTTAGCTAAAACAGCATTTACACTTACAGTATAGATTTTCAAAGTAAGGAGGCCTGTAGACAAATTACATTTCAGAAATACTGTCATACATGTACATGTATGATGTAGTCAAAACTGTCAAATTTATTTTCTCATTATCGATCCACCCTGCCTCCAACCTCCTTTTGAAACCCCGAACAGTGTTCATTATTCAAAACGATGCAACTGTAGCCACTAAATCTACATGTATATGCCTATTTTATCAACCAAGAATTCCCTGGTCAACACCCTAAAAGCTTGTCAGAAATTGCCGGACATATCACCAAGCAAAGTTTTTTTATTATGGAGGCTGAATTCCACTAATGTAGTTTGGACCTTGGATATTAGTTTATCGATGGCATGCTATCCTAAATTACTACCCTCCAGGAGAGCATGTCGTCACAATTTTCATCTGAAATGTTGTCAATTCTGACAACTTTCGTTGATTTCGATTGGCTGAGAAGCATGATTCCTATGCAGGGAAAAAAATAATTATTGTTTCTCTGGGGCTACTAATTTGCCACATTGTCAAAGTTTACATTGGACCCTACAGTACATTTACATGAATTTTAGGGGCTCTTTTATAGTTTTCCAGGGCTCTGTAGGGCATTTCGGGGGCAATTTCGCCCCGAGCCCCTTTGTAATTTTGTTTCCGTTCCTTTGGTAACTGTCGGATAAAACTGAACTTGTTGAGTAAAATGTCCAATAAGTCCTTTCATAAAATGCTTCCAAGGTCCCTGTGTGAGAAAAGGTACATATGTACAGGTGTACTTTATTTCATAAACAAAGGATTTCATAATAAGTTTAACTGCAAATTTTTAGGAATGTGATTTACAATGAAATATACTTGTTCTCAATTTGAAATGGACTTTCCATGAAAATGTTTAGATGCCCACCTAGTAGGCCTATAGCAAATCTATGCAATAGGCCTACATATAGTTTGTCCCTGTGAAGACATACTGGACATATTAAACCAAATACTCACAGCAATAATAAATTCTGAAATTGATATTTGATAGAGGCAGTGTCTTTTTTAAAAACATCCACATGGAAAGCCAATTGTGTCGGATACCTCTCCTTGTTCTCATTGTCCTTTCTTTCTTAGCTAGCTAACAGCTTTCTCTTTGCTTTGAAGCTCAATCAGCCCAGAATGAAAAGTAGGTCTTACGACTGACTGAAGCGCAGGATGCACGATGCAAATCATCATTTCCTCACTCCAATATCCTGCACAAAGCCATCTTCAATTGGTGTGCTCCCACCCTACAAGGCACTATCTCACGTAAACTTAGTTAATGGTAACAAAAATGTGCATGATGTTGTATGTACATTTATGATGTAGGCCTACATGTACATGTACATCTTCATATACAAATTATTAATAATATAATCTTCAATCTTACTGCCAGATGGTCATCAAAGATGGAAGGTCATTCCTACATGTACATGCAGATGAAATTTTATAAACCACACTTGGCCACTGGCCAACTGACCATACTGGTGATTCATACCGTGTTTAGGGACGGCGTCCAAACTATCATGGCCGGGATCCCGCAGGATCCTGCAGCCATCCCGCTTGATCCTGATTGCGCGCTATCAGTTTGCGCGTATCACAAAAAGTGGTGCAGGATCCTGCGGGAAGCTGATTCTGTCTTCTCAGATTCTCTCGAGCGGCGCGCCGCGGGAAGACGCTAGCGTCTGTTAAGGCCCTAAACCGCAAATTGCACCTAAACCGCAAATCGCCGCCTAAGCTTGTAGAAAAAAAGTTTAGTCTTGTTTACTCAATAGCAATGCACTCTTTGCACTCTTACATTTTCATCTTCTTCTCCAGAACGGCTGGTCCAATCTTGACCAAACTTGGTAGGAATCATTCCTATGCGTAGGGGATGCAAAGTTGTTCAAGGGATACCTGTAGCCCCCATGGGGGCCCTGGGGGAGGGCCCCCAAGGGAGAAAACACTGTAAATTTCAAAAATCCTCTTCTCCAGATCCAGAAGTAGAACAGTCAAGTTGTTTTGTGTGTAGATACCTTAATAGGCGAAGAATAAAGTTGTTCATGCCAGTTCCTGGGGTGCCCCCCTTGGGGCCCTGTTGGGGCTTAAAAGTCGGGGGTGGGGCACTTCAGGGAAAAAACATATGTTTTTCTTGTTTCAAAATGGATGGTCAGATATCATTCAAACCTGGTAGGAATTATGCTTAGGTGTAGGGGACACAAAGTTGTTCAAGGGATACCTGTAGCCCCCATGGGGGCCCTGGGGGAGGGCCCCCAAGGGGAAACCCTGTAAATTTCAGAAATCTTCTTCTTCAGATCCAGAAGTAGAACAGTCAAGTTGTTTGGTGTGTAGACACCTTAATAGGTGAAGAACAAAAGTTGTTCATGCCAGTTCCAGGGGTGGCCCCCTTGGGGCCCTGTGGGGGCTTAAAATTTGGGGGTGGGGCACTTTAAGGAAAATCCTATTTTTTTTCTTCTTTTTCAAAATAGATGGTCAAATTTTATCCCATATTGATACTGGAATTGTGCTCATGAATAGGGGATGCACAGATAATATTCACATTGTAAATATGGCCCTCGCGGGGACCCTGGGGGGAGGGGTGGGAGAGCCCAAAGGGGCAAGACTCTGTAAATGTCTAACTTCTAACATGTCTAATCCAGAAGTATAGGAGTAAGTTTATTGTGTCCAAATACCTTCATAAGTGAAGAATGGAAATTATTCCTGAAAATACCTGGGATGGCCCCCTCTGGGGTAAGGGGGGGGGGGGTGGGGTGCTCCAACGGTAAATATAATTTGTTTTGTTCTTTGAAATTCATGTTCCAGTTTTATCCCAACTTTGTAGATATGATTCTTATATGTTTGCAATGCAAAAATATACATGTGCTTGTAAGCTAACGAATAAAAATTGATCATGGCACTTCAGAGGGTCTTGCCATTGGGCCCTGTGGACCCAAGTTCAATTTAGGTCCAGTAGGATTTCACAGTTCTAATTGATGCCATGCTCCTAGTTGCACCAAGGGAGCTTGCATCAGCTGAATATCCGTCAGCTCAGGTGAGGGTTAAGCCCCCTGGGGCTCTTGTTAATAATTTCAGGGTGAGAAAATCACTTGTCAGTATTGATGTTTGGATATTTATATTACAGTGGGTTTTAAAGAGTTTTAAAGCTACACGTTCGTCCTTTAAGCATTCGTGATTAAATCTTTTAACATGAATTCATTGTTCTTCTATCTTTGTTTTTCCTTTTCTTTTTTAGTTGTGTGAAACATGTAATTCACGTAATGCCTATTATAATATGTCACCGAAGTTTGTTGTTTTCAAGTTATAGTTGTCTGATACTTTGTCAAAATGATGGTGTGTGTGTGTGTCTGTCTGTCTGTCTGGGTGTGTACCTGTTTGTGTGTTTGTGTTTATGTATGTGTGATTGAATGTATGTGTTATAGGATGAGAATAGAGAGAAAGGGGTGGACAGGGAAATTGATATAAAAGAACAAGAACGCATCAATACCTATTCTTTTGCTACTTGCTTTTATTTCTCTGAACTTGAATACTATCAGCAAACTGTAAACAAATAAATAAATAAATAAATACGTGTATCAACAACAACATTTCTCATAAAAATGAGATCAGCGCCCTAGTTCTAATTCCTCACTCTTCAACCGCTATCCTTCTGCGATTTATGTTTGCCGCCCTCTGTGTTCACGCCTCTGACGCGCGCACGGTCCTTGTTAATATTCTACATCCTTAGGCGGCAATTTGCGGTTTAGGTGCAATTTGCGGTTTAGGGCCTTAACAAGCGTCTTCCCGCAGGATCCTGAATCTGCATCGCCGGCCCTTGTTGGATGTGCGCGCGTCAAAGTAAAATGTGCGCTCGCTCTATCGACTTTAGCCATTTTGATTTGAAACATTTTCGTGAATAGTGTATCGTTTTCGATATGAAATTGATTTGCTCGTATTATCCTTTACTCCCCAAACATAAATACTACTTGTATATTTGTCTGATCTTTCTGTTATTTTCTGCATATTACCTGATAAATATATAATATAAGTACCATACGTGATTTGTTTGCATTGTTATTTTCTTTTTTATTTTATTCATGTATAGAATTTCGTTTCCACTCAGCTATTTTCTTTCCCGAACATTGAATATCATATTTGTGTTTTATTATAGCAATGATATTTTTGTTTATGATTATGTTAAGATTCGCATATCTTGAATATTATACGATGTTTCTTAACGTAATGTCAATTCCTTCACCCAATATGATTTGCTTTAGGATGGGAGGTTGGGTGTCCGAACACCTGACAAAACTGAAGACTTGTTTTTTTATCTAAAGAATAAGCCAAAAATATAGGTTGAGTAGTGCTTATCTCCATAAATGTTTGTTCTCCATATTATTTTCTTACACTCTGTGTTTAAAAAAATCAAAGACATTGCTTGTAAACTTTTCAAAATTGGAAGTAAAAGTCACGTGTCCTGACACCCAACCTGTCCGGACACGCAACCACTGGGTATACCTTTATTTTGAATGTATTGATCTTGAAGAAATATTACGATTGGATGAACCAATGTCTGTTTACATTACGGTATTCAGTATTTTTCTTTCCTTTTTATATCGTTAATTTAGAAATCCTTAACCGAAGTATCTTATTTTTCTTTAATCATTTTTCAGAATCCGCTGGTATAGAACACTATTCCCTCTCCTATATTTCCCAGAAATGTATTTGCAAATTTATTTTTCTTTTCCGATGCATGTGTTTTTTTCTTTCATTCACAAGGTAGGTCTTTGTTTTTCATTTTCAGTATTTTTTTCTCATTTCAAGTACCGTTTTTCGATCATTATTTTGGAATTGCTTTAAATTAAATTGTTTAATTTTACTTTAATATTCTCTCATAATTCGTATGCAGAGAGATAGTTTATTCTTCACTCATACTCAGTTTTTCATCGTTTCAATTTTCACCTTCATGTTTTGTTTTTTCTGCTTTTTTCACATGCGTGTGTTTTAGGCCTATATCATTCATTTTAAACGCCTAGTATAATTGATTTACATTATTTTGTTCAGCAAATTTTTCGATCATTTGTGCTAGTGTGTAGTTTCAGTCATGTTTTCTTTTATTTTGTTAATTGGAATGCCTTAAAAATGATATTATTTTATATTACTTTCAACTTTTCTCAAAGATTGCAGACATGGTTTACTCTTCCCAGGGCCCTGGGAACGATTTTTTTTTACTGGGGCTGCTGAAGTAAATTTGACTTTCGAAATGTCACATTTCTTTCACTTTATACTTACCAGGGAGAGTTGTGTATAAAAAAATCAAATAATACACAACAGCACCCGCACTCCTCTCCCCCCTTCCATGACTTCATCATCATCATTCGATTTTCTTATTTTCTTTAATTCCGTATGTAAATGTTGTTCTTTTCAGCCTGCTGCATGTATTTTCCTATAATTCATTTGGAATTTCAATTGAATTATTAACTCATTGCAACCATAACAGTTGGATTATAATGATTATTAGGAATATAAATTAGATATTGTACAATTAAAATCACATTTATATATCAAATAAATACTGAAAGACTTATAGTGGGAAATACGTATTACCATATGATGAAATGATAGAAGACCAGGGAAGCCGTACTAATAAGGGGGAAAAGGGATATGAAGAAACAGGGAAGGGGGAAAATACAAATTGATGTACATAGAATATCTAAGGACCTGCATGACGGTGATTATATATTCCGAAAATTGACAAAATACTCACAGGAAACAGGAGGGGAGGGGAGGTGGGGCAAACAACATGAACCGTGTTTCTTTATAAAAAAGCAGACTATTATGAGGTAGGATGGGGGGTCGGGTGTCCGGACACTTTATCTTTTCGAAGCCTTCTTTTTTGTCTGTGGATTACACTAAAAATATGAATTCATTACTTGTAATCATTATCTATTTTGTTACTTATAATATTTCCTAACATTTTGTACTAAAAATTGATGAAACTTCGCTTGTAAATTTTTCCAAATGACATTCTAAAATTGATCGTCCGGACACAACCCTTCCGGATAAGCAACAACTGGGTATATGAATGGTTTACGATCAATGGTCAAACGAGATAGTTCATAGTAAATTTGGATAATGGATAGACACATAGGAAAGGGAAGAAGTGGGATAGAAAAAGAAGGATGAGAAATCTGGAAAGGGGGAGAAGAGAAAGAAAAGGAAGGAACGATAACGAATAGGCAGAAAGAGGTCGATTCGGAGAAATATAGGGAGACGAGAAAACGAGTTTAAAAAGTTGAAAGGGATAGAAAAAGAAAACAACGAAGGAAATTAAGGAGAATAAAGAAGAAAGAAATGAGAACAAAAGGATAGTAAGAAAGAGAGGAGGAAAATTGAGAAATGTTCCTAGAAAACGCAAGATATTGCACAGTCACTCTATATACCCCCCCCCCCCTCTCTCTCTCTTTAATACATTTTCAGCTAGTTGGAGTACGGCTGGGGTGTGTATATATATCGACGCAAAATTGTTAATATCCATCTATATATAATCAACATTTCGGACTATTCGGCCGATCGGTCAGACCATAAATATTAAGCATAGCAAACATTTTAACAAAATATTAAATCATATCGAAGAAATGCATGCAAATGAAACAAAAGTAACAAAGCGTCACTCAAATATGACAGCAGCAGCCGGGGGGATACCCATTCCGTTGTGTCCGAAATACGTCGTAAAGTCAGTCATAGAATTGATCATATTCTGTCAAATGAATCTAAAACTTTGAAATAATATTCAAAAGGCGATAAAACCCGAGTGATCATAATGAGGGGGGGGGTACGTGAGATCGAGTATCAACGACAACTTGACCCCTGCGAGTACTCGAGTGTGCTCCACATGCAATATTACTAGTATGTATTACACGTATAGTGTTTTTTCTATCGAGTGTATCGTGTGTGTATATCTGGTATGCATCAAGCATGCGAAGCTGTGTATACGCGCTCTATCTATAAATAGAAAATATGAATACTAATTAGGTGAAATCGTATGCGCGTATTAGAATGTACACACCGTGTACGTGCATGCTATAGTAGTACAGAAGTGCACAGACGTACGTAGAGATATAGATGGAGCTAGGGGTTTGATTTTAGTGCCCATGCACGATTTGGGCATGGCCTGCATGAATTCGCCCTAAATTTAATCATGTATTCTATTTTTGTTACCCTCGTACACTACATTCCTAGTTTTGCAATGACCAAGATGTGCCATTTCATTATATAAGACCTTTGTTATATAATATTCGCCCTTTATTCGCTTCTTAACATTCATTGAACTCGCTAAATGCAAGTTTTATTACCCCTACAAACTGACACTAATTTGTGCATTCTGCTCGTGCTTAAGCGCTTCGCGCTCGCATTATTTATTTGAACCTAGTATTATTATTTTTGGGAAGGGGAGTTTCTCAATGTTCCTTATTTCATAATGACATAAAAAAAATCGCCTTGGATGCTTCCTACTTGATCAATAATTTATTTTCTTAGACTTCCCGTTTACTCTATACACATTTTGCCTCTTTTATGTCAAATGTTTGCACCTTATTCATGTTTGCCTTTTTGCATGTGAATAAAAATGATTTTGAATTGATATTCCATTAATCAGGAATGCTGCACAAACAGTCCATCTACATCGTCACTCCTATTTTGCATATACTTGGAAAATATGCCAAATGGTTCAGTTGTAATTTTAACAGATGTAAAATTAAAATTAAGGGCAACCCCGCTATAATACTAACATTATCGCTGATATATTGAATGCTTAATATGAAACATAATTGTCTTCCATGCTGCCGTATTTAGGCCCTATCTTTACTTGTATGCTTGTTATTGATTTTATTTTATTTTCGATTTTTGTGAGATCTCATTTCATACCATTATCATTGTTGCCATTATTACACCATCCAATATTGGTCTTCACTAAGACCCTACCATGCCTACGATGGATCATTGATAACTAATCCCCGTAGACAAAGGATCGTTGGTCTGAAGGCCTGACGAAGGATCAGATTGGCATTGATAAAGTAAGTAAACGTATCCGATTGGGGGCTGGGGTGAGATTTGTAAAATTCACGTACGTTTTAGGGGGCAAGATGGCATATAAAGGGCAAAATCTAGAAGCTTGGAGCGCGCGATCATGAACATCATCATGATCTATTAGTTTATATATAAATAAATGATTCACGATCGACGGTAAATTATAATGGGGGGGGGGGCGGTATGATAACGCAGGCCTTCCTCCGTCCCCATTAGATCGAAGGGTCGCTAGTCGCAAAAGTAGGGGGTCGTATTGCTATTAAAGGAATGGTCCGGGCTAAAAGTATGTATATCATAATAAATAGATTAAAATTCACTGAGCAAAATGCCGAAAATTTCATCAAAATCGGATAACAACAAAGTTATTGAATTTTAAAGTTTAGCATATTTTGTGAAAACAGTCGTCATGAATGTTCATTATGTGGGCTGATGATGTCACATCTCCACATGTTCTTTTGTATTTTATTATATGAAATTAGGTTTATTCAAGTTTTTTCCTCCAAGAACTAGAAAAATTGGTTTGACAACTGATTTAGTGCATTATATATTTATTGCTGCAATTTATTTAATTATAAGGGAGACATATTCACACAAGTATGACATGATGAAAAAATATATGATTTTATGTAATAACATAAGAAAACGGAAAGTGAAGATGTGACATCATCAGCCCACCTGATGAGTATTCGTGAGGACTGTTTTCAAAATATTGCTAAAATCTATAACTTAATTATTTGTTATCCGATTTTGATGAAATTTTCAGCATTTTGATCAGTGAATTCTACTCTATGTATTGCGATAAAAATATGTTCAACTAGGACCATCCCTTTAAACTATATTTATATTTCCCCCAAATAAGATATCTCAAAAGGTCTAAGTTTTTTTATCCTCTTAATCGAGGTATCTATTCACAATAACATGTGAATAATATCATAAAACAATTTTTTTAAAATTCAATTCAATAATGCAATAATTTTTTGAATATCACATTTTTTTCAAAATTCCGAACTTGCTTTTTGTTTACATAAACTTTCCAAATAAATAATCATAGTAAGCTTGAATTCAATCCATAAAGAATTCGCATCATATCTTTTTCCTTTGAACATGTTTTTTTATATAATTTCGAAAAAGGTCTTCGCGCTCGCATTATTTATTTGAGCATATTTTGGGAGG
The DNA here is from genome assembly GCF_018143015.1 of Lytechinus variegatus. Lineage (NCBI taxonomy): Eukaryota > Metazoa > Echinodermata > Echinoidea > Temnopleuroida > Toxopneustidae > Lytechinus > Lytechinus variegatus. The sequence goes on along the minus strand of NC_054757.1, from coordinate 5,680,830 downwards.
AGGGGGATTACTCAGTGTGTTCCTTATCTAAAGGCGCTTAAACTCTCAAATTTTCATATGACATTTTAAAAAAGTCAGCTTATAGGCTTCCCACTTGCATCAAGATAGCAATCCTATTCATATTTTACAGTAAGTATATAGAATGTTCCTGTTTTGGGGTCTAAACCTTTGAAAATAGCACACGATTTCCACTCATAAATATTAGATGTGAATAAGAATTTACGACCAAAACTAAGTGTTTAGAATGTCCGGTTTGTCAGGTCATGAAATCGAGTTTTCAAAGGAGGTAAATAAAAAAAAGTAAATTGCCGATTCGTCCACTGCCAACACATCTACTCAAGTCCATTAACATTACTTCCAACAACCATTAGGCCTATATAGGTCAAATAACGATTATGTTGCTATCAACACTTCGTCATCTATAATCACCACTGCGTCTCATGACCAGTTGGTATAATACTCGTTTGATTTCCATTCGTTTGGCCCAATAAACACTTTAGACCAATTGGTATAAAGACTGAATGGCTTTTGGACCAACTGGTTATTAGACGAAATGGCAATTATACCATGCGGATATTGGACGAACTGATGGTAGAAAAAATTATATTAGACGAGTTGGTAATTTGACGAATTAGTTGGCCTAAATAAAAATTCCTTAGCGCCCCTCTTTTAGTATTATGAGCAGTGACCCTCTTTATTGATTATTCTTAAGAGTGGTGGCCCTCATGGTCGATTATAAATGATTCATTTTGCATGATGAATATCAGACCTTATTACTATGACCCACTTTCCCTTTTTGGCTAGCAAAAATTGGGTTATAAAGTAACTTACACGTTATGAATAGCTGACCTTTTGGCCATGCAGCGGGGCATTATGACTAGCGGTCATACCGGCGGGCTATACCCGATTAAAGTATTCTAACCTATTATGCGGGCAACGCAGGTACGGTTAGAGGATTTTGAAGAGGGTACTGCAATAGATGTTTAAGGTCAAGACCACCCAAGAAAATTGTTGATTTGAATAAATATAGAAAAATCAAACTAGGAAAACGCTGAAAATTTCATCAAAATATATGTTGAATAAGTTATGTCATTTTCAAGTTTCGCTTGTTTGTCACAAAAAAAACATGAAAAAGTGATCTTGCACAACTCAGTAACATACAAATGAGACAGTCGATGATGTTCATCATTGTTTTTTGCTTGAATTATACAATATTTTATTTTAAAACAGATTTGACAATAAGGACCAACCATATAGTATTAACAATGCCAACTCCACATCTTCAGAGAGGAATTGATTGTTTCAGTTGACAAGGAAAACTAAAATATTTCAAATTTCATACAATGATATACAAAAATAGTGAGTGGATGACGTCATCAGTCTTCTCATTTGCATATCGACCAAGATAATTGTTTCGTAAAATTAAGTGGAACTATAAAATGCCACAACTTTCTTTCTACATCCGATTTCGATGAAATTTTCTGTGCTATGCTTGTTTAAATTTTCTCTTTTTATTCATACATGTATCAACTTTTGTTGTGGTGGACTTGTCCTTTAGATAAAGATCATTTTTATTTTCCTCTCCCGAAAAAAATCCCTTAAAAATGACAAGTTCAACATAGAGAGAAGGGAGGGGCAACGTCCTCCGTCCCGAGTGAACGCAGTTTTGCACTCGAATGGGAGTATAATTTTTCCTTCAAAATCAAGGGGTGTGCCCCCCCTTCCTTTGATCCATTCCTGCAATGGAATTTTTAATCTAGGGCAAAAAGATGTAGAAAGAATAAAAAGTGACCTTGCAAAGGCCTGTCCGATGATTTTCATGATAGGCCTTCGTGTTGTATCTTGTTGTTTCTTACCTTAGAATATCCAGTTTTTGTGGAATCTGTGCATGCCTGGTCAGTCCCCATCGTCGAACCAGGGACGTCCCTGGTATCACGTCCCCGGTTAAGACGAGAAATTAATGATCCATCGTAGGGCCTGAGTTCAAGCCAAGTAGAGTTCTGGTAAATTACCTTAAAAGTATACTTGGCGGAGGTCACTACCATTGGATAGTGGACAACATCCGCTAGAAAAAAATCATGTACAAAGCTTAGCTGTTTATCGCTGGTAGGCTGCAAATATTTAGATTTAGATGAATAGAATAAAGTTCAGAGCAAAATGCTGAAAATTTCATTAGAATCGGATAACAAATAACTAAGTTATTGAACGTCAAAGATTTGCATTATCCCCCCCCCCGGTATTCTGGTGAACAGTTCTAGGCATGTCTTCATGAATATACAATGGGTGGGCTGATAATGTCACATAATTTCCTTTTTCTTATGTCATTACACGAAATCATAATTGTTTCATTTTCATAAATATGTAAATGATGTGTCTCAATTATTATGAAATCCGTTGCAGCATGAAGCTAGCTCTATGGTTGCAGCATGAAAAACCTAATGTGCACAATCAGTTTTCAGTCTAGTTTTTTAAGTCCTTGGTAGAAAACTTTTGAATTTATAAATCTAATTTTCATAATATAAAATACAAAAGAACAAGACAGCGGGGATATGGCATCATCCAGGGGCGGATCCAGGATTTTGAAATAGGGGGGGCGCCAGCGGCGAGGGAGCGAAGCGACCGAGCGGGGGGAGGGAGCGAAGCGACCGAGCGGGGGGAGGGTGTGGGAGGGGGGCAAGGACTTTTTCAAAAAATCATGTCCAAAAGTCGTATTTTGAGAGCACCTTTAGAAGAAAAATGCACACTTAAATCACTGTAACTTCATGAATAAAAGACACATACTGACTCATTTAGGAGCTGGTTTCCAGTCACACACCGTATAAGCGGTCATTCAAAATATACATTTGGCAAAGGCTCTTCACTTGCTTGCATCGTGTGATTGAAACGTCAAATTTAATGATACGAAACTGAGACTTGTAATCGATAAGTTCTGGATAATCCATTCTGTTTATTGTCATTTGTGTATTTACATTGTGTGTTTCAAACAAGAATTGTTTAGTCGTATGGCAACATGCATAAAATTTGGTTCTTTTTTCCCCAAAATGCACAGTAAATTGTTACAAACTACAGAAAAAAACGACATCATCTTCTGGTAATCAACCTTTTCCCTCTTCAATAATCTTCAATCTTCAATCTTCAATAATCCAGTCATTCTGCACAACCTCAAAGTAATATAATGCTTCTTAAGGGGATTCTCATCATTTTTATTGTTTACGTTCAAAGTCTCTCATCGCGTTGCCATCTTAACTTATGACCAGCCAGGATGAAATTGTATTTATATTTATTTTAACATAAGATAATCAATTTTTTCGAAGCACTTGTTAAAACTATACCACAAATAATTAAATAAGGTCAATGATAAAATGCTAGAAAATACATGTAAGGAGCTTTGATATCCAGTCCATAATTGTATAAGTTATAAGTTACTTTTTAACAATACACAATGTGTCCTCGGGACGTTTTTCCCCAGCACGAAAGTATTTTTATTCTCCCCCCCCCCAACCCCCACCCCCCATCACATAAAATCTTCGCTCCTTACGCTGACATATAGCTGCCTATACACAGCAAACGCGGAGTGGGGTCGACTGGTGATTGAGAATATACAATTTTGCTCCTTGATAATTCGTTGGAATGATTGCTTCGGCGAAACTTAGTTGGGGCGCCCTGGATAATATGCCTCTGAATCTACCAGAAAGTGTAAAAGTTAGTTTACATTAAATACAAATATGTCTGACCAGTGGCGTACCGTGGGTCACGGCATTGGGGGGGCACCAGCAAAAATTTCGGGTCACTTAGGGAGCGCGCGAAGCGCGCTCAGTTGTCAGGTATACTGACCTAATAGAGAAATTTTAAGGACATGCAGTGCCATCAAACGGATATGTATCTCACTGATTAAATAATGCGAGCGCGAAGCGCGAGCTGAAAATTTTTGATATTGACGGCTAAATATTGACATCATAAGCAAATTGTTTTGTAATCATGATACTTATCTGTCTCGCTAAACAAACAATGCGAGCGCGAAGCGCGAGCTAAAATTTTTGTATATATTGACCCTAAACAAGAAAATTTTAAGGATTATATCTTAGAATCCATTAAGAGTATAATTATCTCACCATAGTCATCTAATGCTATTGCCATCCTTTGCTGATTTTGTTAGAATTACTTGAACACAGTCATGAAGCACCTTTTGTAGTCATGTAATCATGATTATCATACGCATCTTACTAATCAAATACTGCAAGCGCAAAAGCGCGAGCTGAAAATTTAGGAAATATAGACCTGAAGAGGGGCATTCTAAGGGTTGTTTGTAGGAATTCTCTAAGACCCTACGTATTTGACTAACCAAATGATGCGAGCACGAAGCGCGAGCTGAATTTTTTTGTATATATTGACCACAAACATGGATATTTTAAGGACTATAGTTACGAATCCATTAAGACAGAGTATACATATCTCACCATAGTCATCTAATGCGAGTGCCAAGCGCTTGCTGATTTTGTTAGAATTACATCTAAACACATGGAGCACATTTTGAAGTCATTGTAATCATGATTATTATACGCATCTCACTAATGAAATACTGCGAGCGCGAAGCGCGAGCTGAAAAATCTAGGAAATTCAGACATGAAGAGGGGCATTCCAAGGCTTGTTTGTAGGAATTCACTAAGACCCCACGTATTTCACTAACCTAATGATGCGAGCGCGAAACGCGAGTTAAAATTTTTTGATATTCAGATCAGAAAAATTGTCATTTTAATGACTGATTTTAGGAGTTCATGAAGAGCAAAAATCTCACCAATCCACTAATGCGAAAGTTAGCACGGACAGGAAATGTTTTATATTAAGACCTTAAAATAGGGCAATAACTTTCAGTAGTCATGAAAAATAAGAATATATCACTACTTAAAACAATAATAACTCTAATTGAGAGGAAATATATTATTTTGTTGTATATTGATTTGAAAACGGGAGGCTTTAGTACAGCAGGTTTATATATCTCGTTAAAAAGTCTATGCGAGCACCAGGAACAATGAAGACACAATTAAGCAAATAATGTTTCATAAAGTTGTGAAAAAATGCTTCGTATGTTATATAATATAACACTATGATAACAACAATTTCTTCTTTCCCCCACTACGTTTCTCTTCCTTTTTCCCTCTTTTTCTCCTTTTCCCCGTTTTTTTTTTTTTTTTTGGGGGGGGGGGGCAGCCGATGGGGGGGGCACGTGCCCCCCGTAGTTACGCCACTGTGTCTGACCTATACATTTCAGTGAAAACGTACATGACCAAGGCAGAATGATAATGCTGCGCACGTGGCGCCCGATATAGGGCTTCATCTTTGAGTGAAGAATAATCTCGGGGATAGACATTATCATTCGCATCGTTGACACTTTCTCTCGCGATCTGTTACTTACAATTTACATGTATTTGCCATAAAGACGGACAAACGCATGTTACAAAAAACACAAAATTTCGGGAAAAAATGATATCCAATCCAACATCTTCACACTGGTCACTGCACTGCAACTCCCGATTACAAGTGGTGCAACTTTCCAACCAATCGACTTGCGCGCCCTGGAATTCCGGAATTTACATATTGCAATACAGTATGACAGAGGTGCATTTGTGCGAACACAAAGGCCATGAGCTTAAGTTAAAATATAGTTTTGACTAGATCTAGCCCTTGAAATTGACTACATTGTACCAATCCAGTAAATATAACCATCAAAAAAAAAAAAAAAAAAAAAAATCCGGCGAAAATAGGGGGGGCGCGCGCCCTGGGCGCCCCCCTCTGGATCCGCCACTGTCATCAGCCCACCTAATGAATATTCATGAAGACGAGCCTAGAGCTGTTTCACCAGGATAATGCAAATATTTAATAATAATTTTATTTTTCATCGGATTTTGATCAAATTTTCAGCATTTTGCTATTTGAATTTTATTGTTTTTAGTGATACATTAACGTCTCCAGCCCGGAGCATCCCTTTAATCACGACGGCCTATAAACTGCCAAAAAAAATGCAAAATTGAGGGAAGCGTGGCATTTGGTTTATTCTCCTTTATACACCTCGGTCACATTATTTTGCTCTACGGCGGCCGTTCACGGCATTTTTATTCATACCACATGTGTAGCTATTCCAAAATAATGTGATCGAGGTATCAACCGTAATAATGGCAAAATGATGTGAGGTACTAATAATGCAGTCGGATGATGATTAAAAATGAAATTATTCTGGTTGTGAAAAAATATGTATGAAAGTAATGTAATAAACGGATTGCTAATGAGATTGGCCCGCTTTACTCCACCTTCACCCTTTCAATCCATCTCCCATACACCTCTCCCCTTCATCTCTTTCCCTCTTTTTACCTCTTAAAAATACGTTCGCTTATTATAGACGGTGTCGTGGAAACGGGGATATTGGAACTATTATGAGGTTTAAAATGTATGTGCTTGTCGATTTGCCTGCCTGCCCCACGTCTGCAATTCCTGGTCTGATTGTAGACAAGTAGATTGTCTTGGGGTTTTTAAACTACAAGTTCACCGGATGTTAGGCCTTGTTTAGGTTATTGTTTGAAATGAATGTCATATATTCTTAGTTATTTCTGAAGTTTGAAGCCATGCATTTTTCGATGAGCCAATACCTGCAAAGACGTTTTGTCCTATTTAGTGTCCGGAGTCCTGCACATATTTGACTTCAATCATATCATGGTAGGTCCACGGTCATATCCATTTGTCAATTAAAGGGGGAAATTCACCCTGAAAAACTTCGTTCCATATGTTATGTAAATTAAATATTTAATTTTTCAATTCAATTCATTTTATTCAATCATTTAAAAAAATCAATATACAAACAAAACTATATACAAAATCATACTTGAATGTACCGTATAGATTAAATGATTAGGGTGCCCCTAAAAGCAAAAGCTTGATGATATAAAATACATAAAATTCAACTTTTAATGGTTCGTAATTATTTGTTTTGTCTCTTTAAAATTGGGTGTGGAACAACAACAACGGGCGAGCGACAGAGGACCTTTTTTCTTTTTTTTTTTGCTTGTCATTTTTTTTTGGGGGGGTCAACCCGCAACCAACAGGGAAATTTCCTGTTAATTTTACCCAAGCGTTCAATCATCTTGAACGTCAATTCATTTATGTTTAGTTTTCTTGATTCAGGGTCGGATGTACAATATGTGAAGAAATTCAAAAGAAATGAAAAGGGGTATCATGAAAAATTGATTCAGGGTCGGATGTACAATATGTGAAGAAATTCTAAAGGAATGAAAATTGAAATTATCTGTGTATAAAAGGGGTATCATGAAAAATTGATTTGCGACATGTATGAACATCTAAACATTTTAGACTCGTTCTAAGGAAAAACAAGCAACCGTCACAGAGAACGTCATGGTCACACCCCATCAACGATTATGCAATCGACACCGCGAGATCGAGACCACACAAATTTGTTTATCTACGATCTTCTGATATGTTGTTCACTCCCGCAAACTCGAGCTTGGATTACCACACGATATATAACATGTATAAAGAGTAAAAAAATGTGACAAGGGAGTGAGTTTAGACAAAGAAATTGCCGTGCACGTGGTGTCGATGTCACTTCACAGCATAATCACCGCACCTACTAGTACCTGCGCATCGCATCTTGAGAGCTTATAGATCCATATCCCAGGCCCAGACAGAAATATACTTTAACGTTTAAGTACAGTACGAAGACATAGCTAGATTAGATTAGCTAGATTAGATTTTGCCAGAAAACAGGTTTGGTTTCAAAGATATATGCGAGCAACCCAATTTCTTGGTTTTATTTAAAAAAAATTGTAGCCTAGCTAGAGCCTAAAAGATCCCTCGTCTTAGTTTAAGGATAGAAGTTAGAACGTTTTTGGTTCGTAAAGTCAAGGCTCGGACTCGTCGGAGCTAGCAATTTTTCGCTAAAACCAACATGACCAGGCAACACAGCCATAACTTTTAAGAGGCAGACCGTGTATGGTTGCATGCATATTGCATTCAGTTTATCAACAGTGCAGCACACATGTGCAAAAGTAATAGGCCAGCTCGCGCGGACGGTAAAATCCAAGATTCGGGATCCTGGGGCGTACCGCCTTGCGGCGGGCAGCGTCGCGACGAAAAACACTTCAAGGCAATTTTAAGCGCGCGCGATGTGATCAGGATCCCGCAGCGGGCTGATTTTCCAGACAAGCGCGTATCTAGATCGGCGCCAGCGGGATCCTGCAGGATCCCGGCCATGATAGTTTGGACGCCGTCCCTTACATGTACACATTGACTCGGCTCGCGTGTTGAATCCGCGAGCCGAGTTGAACACTGCGAAGAAGGGATCAGAGATCGCGTTTATACGTACATATAAAAAGGCGAGTTCAACACGGCTCACGAACGGAAGAAGAATTATGACGTCGCAAATTAAACGCGGGAAATTCACCGCCGGAATCGAATCTTGTCCGTGCGAACAACAACAATGCCAAAAGTGAAAGTGCGCGTAGTGACCTGGTCAAGAGAGTTCGACACGGCTTTCTGTTTACACACGAAAAATTGCCGAGTCTGACTCGGCTCGCGGGTTGAAACCTGCGATTTTGGCAGATCAAAAAAGCCGTGTTCGACACGGCTCGCGGATCACACTGATCGCGTTTACACAGCATAAAATTGCCGTGTTGAGCACGGCTCGTGTGTCGAACCCCCGAGCCGTGTCACTGTGTAAACACGGTATGAATGACTGAAAATAATGAGTGCTACATCATGTACAACATGTACATCACACCTTTGGCACATTGATATATTCCATGCCCATGGACTTTTGAAGTTTCTTCATCAGAAGAGACAAGTTTCAAGATTTCTTTTTCACGCAAAACAAAATCTAGCCAAACAATATGTATGTTTTACCAAAAGTTCATCCAAATTAATCAAAGTGGTTCATATTGTTAGCTGAAGGGCATAACACATCTACTAGCCATATTTTGTTTACTTCAGCTTGTGCATTCTATCAAATCATACTACATTATATATATTATATTTCAATTGTTCTTTATCATGTTGGTAATCCTTTTCTCCCTCTCTTTCATCCTGAAGTAGGCCTATTTTCCTTTCTCACTCAAGTACAGTACATGTCTACAACAGGTATTACAATTTCCTCCTAGACACAAGGCTATATGATATCAGAGTACACACATTTTGTATCTTTGAATGAAATAATAGAGACTGTCATACGTGTGGATATAGATTTTCAGCATGAAATATTGAATCTGAAACGGCAACACAGACAATATTGTTCACGTACATGTACATGTACATAAGAGCTGAAATTTCTCTACTAGTATTCTATTCAATTTTAAATTTCTCAGCCCTTTGCAAAGTAGAATGTACCTGCCTCACCCCCATTCCCGCTCTAGACCTTCACTTGATAACTTCCTTTCACATAGAACATCTAGAAAGTTTCATATGTCCCCTTCCTTTTCCTTTGGACTCTGTCTCGCACAATAGGAATATTTCCTTTCACTGTGTGTAATCCTCTCGTCATTCAGCGAATGTGAATCATATCACCTTCCTCATCCTTTCAGATATGACAATGCCAAAGTTTTAGAAACTTTACAAGTGATCCTAGATCTGATGTCAACTGAGTCAAATAGGTGCAAAATGAAGTACTTTGGAGATTACAATATAAAGATCTAGAATGTGTTTTGCATTTTTACACATCTACATGTATGCGTACCAATCAGATGATTATTTACATCTGGGACTGACCTTTGAGGTAAATATCCAGAAGAGGTGTAGGTAATAACTAATATGCCTTGCTCAGCAGGTTATAGAAAATGTACATGTAAGTGCCTTGGCAGGGTATCGAACCCTAGAATTTCATGTATCCAGTCTTTGCATTAGACCACTCGGCCACAGTAACTCCAAGTTAAACTGTAGCCAAACATACATGTACACACACAAATATTTTGTTCTAATATTAGTATACGATGCTCTTTTTAAGCTGAACTATTCCTACACAGTATACAGCGGTGCCAGAAAGTTAGCAAACCCCATCACAAAATGTACTCGTTCGTGCCGAATGTTGAATGTACATGAAGGCAACAACACTACAAAGTTGGATGAGCCCAGAGAAACCAACTTAAAGGTATTGTTTAACTTTGTTAGCATCCAATTAAAAAAAATCTCAAACCAAGATGAAACATGTGTACAATTGCATGTATTAGAACTAATAAACCCTGAAAACAACCATTATTGAGAAAGAAAAGCTAAAACTACAAGGCAAACCCCGATTTTGTAAATAGGCGTCTTATAGACGCCTAAATAGTACACATAAGTGTATGGAATGAAATTAAGATGGTGTTTCCGGTCACTTTATATTTCAATTTTTGAAGTACTAAATAATTATTTTTGAACGCAATTTTTTCTGGGCTTCATTTTTGTAACATATCACAGACACAGGTGACAAGTGTGACCTTCCAGCTCAGATTTTTAAAAAGTCAAACCAATGTTAACCAATCACTTTAATTGAAAGTAATATTTAGCACCTTTAAAATCAAATATCTCTAACATGGCAGAACTTGAACTTTTAAATATGTTTATCATCTGGTGGGGTTCACAGACTTTTAAGCACCACAGTACATACGTGATATCATACATGTGAGGGCAGAGACCAGTATCATTACAGTGTAATAGCAGTGCATGAAGTACACGTCTGTAGAAGTAACTGTAATACCTGCACAAACACTGTACATGTAGGTACAAACAATGTGGCATAGCCATGTACAGTGTATGTGTTCAGGAGTGGTAGTTGAGGTATTCAGTATTCAATTTCAGTTTCTGATTGTAAAAAGGTAAAAGCACATAGGGAAGTAAATGGTACAAGTATGTGGAAATGCAGGAATTGCAGGTTGTAGATGTGCAAGTGGAAGTAGAGATAGTATAGTAGTAGAGGGCTTAGTAGAGGGGATAGTGTACATGTACATGCAACAAAATAGCAACCATGTTAGTACAGTAATAGCTATTGGAAGACTTTTAGTGATCAATTACAGTGCCTACATTTTCAGTAGTAGGTAAATGATTACAATAACTTACATTAAATTGAATGACTTCTTACCTCAACATCTGAAACTTTGAGACGAATGCCAGTCTTCCCAACAAAGATGTCATCAATGTCGATGAGAATGTACCGATCCAGATCAGTCTGGAGTTTCCCAGAAGTCAAATGAGCTACGCTGTCCAACAAAAGCATCATGTGCAAGAAGTGGTTTGAAGAGTAACCAAAGAATATCCTCTTAATTCCATCCATCCATCCCCTGTCATACACAACGCATATCTTATTACTCAGTCTCGCTCTCTCCTCAGGGTTGGTAACTACTTGGGGTGGTACTGCTAAGTGTGCTTCCATCACAGGAACGTATGTTGAGTGGTTTGTTCTGAAGGTGGTCCACTGGTCACCTGGAAGATTACCAAAGAATCTTAGGTTGGACCTTATGATGCGAGGAACATTGCTGCTCTGGTTGACAATAGGGTTTTTTAACCTCGCATGTTGTTCAATATACAAGGGAAAGTTTCTGACTTGGGCAAAATCACTTGTCACCTCTGGCTGTGTAAATATAATAATACCAACATTAAATGCTCTGCAGTACTCTTGAAGAACCTTCGTCTTGACGCTGCTTAGATGCCCATAGGATCTCAGGCTCTCAAAAATGATAACACTAAATATGCCCTTCTCATCGTGGTTAAACGAAGGCCATACACTATCATGCACCAAAGCGACTTTCACATTGAACCTGTGCGAAAGCAGAATATTTACGAGGCTTCGTCCAGAGTCTGATGCCTCGAGGAAAACTAGTACCAACCCTTCTGTGTCTTTGATATGTCTCTCTGCCATTTGATAAACTGGCTCTCCTTTTAAAAGCCGCTGGTGTAATTTAGTTCCTTCCTCCTCAAACTCCGGAGGACTGTCCATTGGTGATCCACCGTGTGCTCCATTTGCTAAACGATGCCCGCTGGATTTAGGCGACTTAGTCCTTGATATAGAAGCGTCTGGCAGTCCTCTAGACTGCACATCCGGTAGATTGGTCTGAGGCCGCACTTGGATGACCTGCATGGTGAGCATCCACAGAGAGGTCAAACTGACCGCAAGAATGACCATGAAGCACCGACGTGCCCGACCTGGGATGAAACAGCGGCGCACTGCCAACTTGACACTGCTGCAGATCATGGTTGCCGTAATTTTCTGAATCAATCACGGAAGAAATGCTATGTGCCCTTCTAAACGCACTTGCTGGTTATCGAGAGTTTATATGAATTCATTGTCTGGTATTAAATCTCTGAATTGAATTCAAAGGTTTACTCAGCCTTTGCCTTCATAAGTTTTTTTTAATAGCTATCGCAGATTACAGCTTACTAACTCTCCAGGTGCTCTTTAATCTCATAAAGTAATCTTTAATCAGAAGTGCCTCCATCTTCATCAGATTCCCACATTGCACTTCTTCTCTGCTCAGAAACAGCTTCACATGGTTGTTTAGGTTAGGTTAGATGATTTCTAATCAAGGCAGTCCACTGCAGTATTTCCCATCTTAAAGAACTGTCCAAATCATTACCTGAAAAAAATAATGAAATAAAGATTGTAACTTATAGATCATTGACATAAATGCGAATAAATAAACTACAAACAGAGCAACATGCCCGAACTTCGACATATTAGTTTTTCTGCAATATTTTTCATTCTAAAATTTTACCCAAAAAAAATTGCATTAATGTTTGTTGAATATTTCTGTAATTTTAACTACAGTGTTTATTTTCAATTCATCTCAATATTTCATAAAATCTTGAAATGTATTGCCATGTTTTCCAAACACGATTCAACAGCCAAGCATGCGAAAGTCAACCCGGAAGTTGCAGTGGCCATTCCCTCACACACAATGTTCAGACCCCCTGCCATCGACTTGATTTCTGTGCAAATGCAATGCCGACCTCGCTTTTTTCAGTGGATTGGTTTTCTTTATTTTTCATTCTGAAGACACTGTAGTGATATGATTGGAGCACTTCATCAACATTTTCGTCCAACAATGATTATGATTGGCTGAGAGGCACTGTTACCATAGTAACTGTCAGATAAAACAGTGCTTGTCAGATAAAATGTCTGAAAGGTTCTTTCATGAAATGCTCCCCAGTCAGGTCCTTCGCATATTCTTTCATTCAGACTCTGTTTATAAAAATTCGAACACCAGATCAGCCTGTATTGAATGCATGCACCAGGCCATGTGTTCAATGATTGAATGGGATAACTTTTTGGTTGGCTACATTTGAGCATTACTAGTAATAGGAAAACTCATTGGTTGGCTGAATCTGAGGACTGGGATTTTGAATGAGGATTCATGGGGGGCATGTGGGGAGTAGGCTTTCAGGATGTGTCATCGAGAGGACCCTTGCTACTGAGTATTGTAGTACCATAACTTTGTATTGGAACCTTGTATGTGAAATTTGTATGTGAAGACGGAGGCTAATTGGAGTAAAAAAACTTGACTGAGATTTGAAGACTTTAAGTAAAGTGATAAGTTTAAATGTACAACTGATTCATCCCTGAGTCTCTTCTTTGTGCACCTGATTATTGCAATGCGATCCTACATTTGAGAGAATGCTTGTGAACTCAGAACAAAACCACAGATTTCTTTAGTTTAGTTCTAGAACTTTTTTGTTGACCCTGTTTCGAAATCTGGCTTTCAGCCAGGAGCCCCGCATTTAGCATTTATTCAAAGCTTGCTCTGAAAATATGACACAGATACAGATTCTGCATTTTTAAGGAAAAATTTTGAAATTGGGACTTTCATTTTGTTAGTAATATTGCCTAAAGTGTTTAATGTGTTGATTGGTGATTAACTGTCCTGGTTTGTAAAAAAAATGTCTGAAATGTTGAATCAAACGAAGACATATAAATCAACAAATTTCGAGGAATATGGAAAACACATGTAGATGTCCATTTCTAAGATTTGTAATAAGATGCAAAAATGACATTTTAGCAACTATTTTGGTAGACAGAAAGAACGATCATTTCTGGGGATTTAACAATTTCTGACGTTTTACTATCATCCGCATTCACAGACGGTAGTGTTTAGTGCGAGCCTGCATGTGTAATCAGGTCCACCAATTCGGGAGACCGGGTTTTGTGTAGATTTTTATTTTTTTAATTCTAAATGACATTATATTATCTGGAACGAAGGCCCACTATTTTCATTAGACTCGAATCTTTCTTTTGATACTATGTACATATTCCAAGAAAATATGGAAGACCGTTACAGCTGATTTATTCCTAATTTTAAAAAAAAATTCTGCTGGAGAGGGAAAAATGGCAGCCGTGTGTTGCTGCCCTCTACGTTCAACGAGATGTGCTTTTATCAAGGTTTCCAATTAGAATTTTTGATATCCTGGCCAATCAATGCAAGCGACAAGTTCCGAACACATGCACATACAATGTAGATCTACAAGTGCAAAGCAGCGGCACAAACAGTGATATTTAGTGACTGGTAAATACGTAAGGATGATGACGTCATCAAAGAAGGCAACGTACGTTGACCAATGAAAGGATCGAAGATGACCATGTTTTGATCATCATTTGAAAGGAATTAGGGGTAACTGCGGTCTAAGGTATGATACATGTATTTCTGAATTTTATATATTTTTCGCAAATTTACATGTAGATGTAATTTCTTTTTTATAATGTGACATTTTATGTTAAAAAACGATCCGAAAAGCTGGTTTCCACCGAATGTTAGATCTAACGCTACTGCATCTGTACATACGGGCCAACAAATCTTCAGTCTATGTATTGGTGAGTGGAGCCAATGCAGTTCAGCTCAGCGGAACAACCAAAAAAACAGAGACTGAAGCTTTTGGTCTACTATTTTGGTAAAGGTTTTTGTTTTTTTCACCCTGCCAGTTAACCATATACTTTAGATCTAAATGCCTGTTTATTATTAGCAATTTCAAAATAAAGGTAATGAGTCGGGCCTACAGTCATGACAGTTTGTGTAGTTCGAGTCAGGAGACAAGTCAAGAGGATCGAGAACTGGCCAAGCTAATCATTCACACGACTCATGTCAATTTGGAATCGGATGTATGATGGTGGGCCCTAGTCTTGAGGACGCAATGATGATGATTTTTTTAGATATGTCATATATTTCTTCATCATTGACGTCTTGACACTCTCTCCATAGTGCCTTCAGCGAACGACCAAAACAAAGATGGATTCCCAAAAAAATCCATCCTTTTAAACCGAAGTCAAGCGCATTCATTTAATTTTATTAATTCTTACACCTTCCTACGCCTAATGCGTAGGAAGGTTTTAAATATTACTATTTAAAAATGTAAAAAAATGAAGATTTCTTACCTAACTGATGCCGCGTAGACCCCTCGTTCCACATGTAAACAACGGAAATACAATGCCGTCTTAACGAACAATTTAGAGATAAAAAATCTTATTTAACAAATATTAGAATTTATTTCGTGATCATAAATAATTCATATCAATATATATAAATTATTTATGATCACAAAATAAATTTTAATATTTGTTAAATAAGATTTTTTATCTCTAAATTGTTCGTTAAGACGGCATTGCTTTCCGGAAGTACGTCATACATAAGCGGTTCAAGGGTCGACGCTATTGTATTTCCGTTGTTTACATGTGGAACGAGGGGTCTACGCGGCATCAGTTAGGTAAGAAATCTTCATTTTTTTACATTTTTAAATAGTAATATTTAAAACCTTCCTACGCATTAGGCGTAGGAAGGTGTAAGAATAAAATTAAATGAATGCGCTTGACTTCGGTTTAAAAGGATGGATTTTTTGGGGGAATCCATCTGTGTTTTGGTCGTTCGCTGAAGGCACTATGGAGAGTGTCAAGACGTCAATGATGAAGAAATATATGACATATCTAAAAAAATCATCATCATTGCGTCCTCAAGACTAGGTGGGCCCCAAGTCTGCGCACCTAACAATTTGAGTTAAGATTTAACATGAATTTCTTCTTATTTCACAAAATCTTTCAGTTGATAATGTTCCTTACATCATAATGAGTTAGTGTACCAAATATCTCATAAAAATGTGAAAGAAATATATGATTTTCTTGGAAAAAACCTCGGGCAGTCATTTTCAAATTGAAAAAAATGGTACCCCATGTCTGCGCACTCATTCACTTTGCACACGATTCGGGGATTTTGATGAGAAAGGCTGCATTTTGAGGCTGTCACATGAAATGCCCTGAATTCATTATTTTTCCACCATTTTGAGTCGGATTTTTTAATGAATACCTGTCTATGTATTGCATGTGTAAATTTCGTGTTCGTTGCGTATCTTCTTTTACTAGAATATCGCAGATACGTGGGTGCGCAGACTTGGGAGACCGCGCAGACATGGCAGACATGGGGGAACTGACCATACCTGTAAATCTGCTAAGATTACTGATGCCAACCTCAGAACCTGCCAACATCCACACAACCTGACACACTAAAACACCAAGGGTAAAACTCAATGTCCTACAAAGTGAGCTACATTGTATATCATTATTGTATATTCGGTATTGTATATCACTATCAGTATCAGCCTGCCCATGGCATGGCCACGTCCTCAAATACAGACATGTATGCGCCGTAAGTTACCCGTACATAGATGGGAGCAAAACCGCTCTCCAAGTCAGCGGCTAATGCATATGGATCATCTAATGAAGCTCGCATTTTGTGAGGAGAAAGTTGAATATAATTAGAATGAAATTACAAAGTTAATATAAGGGAGGCTAGAAAGCATTAAAAACTCACCACTTTTTGATATCTAACTGCTGTTTTCTCGACTTTAAGCTAGAACTTGCCGCATAATCTTTTTCTTGGATTGACCGATCTGCGTCCGTGGAGGTGTAGATTTACGGTAGACAAACGCGCACAAAGCTAGCTACATGTCCTCTACGCATATGCTACATGTACTAGCTCGACGTACGTGTGTACCGTAGAGACATCTCCGTCCCATTTTCCCTTCATCATCTACCACCACTGTTTGTTATGTTTAAAAAAAAACATACAAACGTACATACATAGATGTCTGTCTCCATGGTAAAACATTGTTTGATTTAACGGAACTGTTCTTCCCTTGCTTACAAGATTACAGATGAAGAAATTGTCGACTTCCAAAGCGGCTAGGGAAGTAAATGGCATTTTTATTTATTCTGTGCCATGCCCCAATGCCTTCATCTTGTCTTTTCATTTAGTTATCTTGTTTTGCATTTGTTGTTGTTGTTGTTTCTTTCATTTATCTGTTCAGTTTTATAATGTATCATTATTTATTCATATCATGTCCACTTTAAAATGCAATGAATAAGTTTGGCTATTTTTGTTTCATGAATTTCTAGATACCTTCAGTCGGTTTAGTTACATATTAGAAGCTTGACAATCGCATATAGCATTGACTTAATTGGTAGTACTCTTTATTCCCCCATGTCTAGATGATAAGGGTGTATTTTATTTAATAATTGATTTATTCTTTACATTATATATATATATATTACATTGTTCTTTGGGCCTGATATGTTGCCATCATAAAACAATGAAAATGGGAAAATGGCCCATGACTGCCTCATGATAAACCATGATAATGAGTGACAATAGAAATTAGATGAAATGGGCAGTCAACCCAAACCAAATATAGCCATGGACCGAAGCCGCTTGCTCCTGCATGGAATTGAAACAGCCCCCCCCCCCCCATTCACAGCCCGTACGGAAGCAAGCTAGGGTACGTCGGTCATTCTTGAAAGGGAGCTCGGAGCAATATTGCAAGATTTCAATTTTGAATTTCAATCCCGCCTAATATAGTCCTTTAAAAGTTTAGATTTGTGACTGTCGACCAGATACTGACACACAATACCTTTAAATTTTATTTTTTGTTTGATTTTATAAATTGAATTTAAAAAAATATATATTAAAAGAATCTCAAAAGTTAGTTGATTCTTGATAGAGGGCGTGATTCCATTTGCTTTCCAAGTGCCCCTCTATGAGTTCACTTTGAAAAGCAAGGCACGTGATATTATAATTTCTTCTATTAAAAATAATAGTAATAATAAATAAGACTCATGCAGCTTACATTTTTATAGCTTGTTGCTCATATACACAAATAAAACTAAATCATATAGCTTGATGAAGATGTGACATACACATACAGGATAAAGAATGTAAAGCCAACACTGATCCGATGTGGAAAACTTTATACATAGACAAATTTATGTTCTATTCGTTTCAACCACCAGGTGCGACGCCAAAGTATTTTGATCTAGGTATATGGTAGGGTACGTTTACATCAAATGTTTTCTTTATGAAGTAAAGGATAGTGAGTGTTTCATGGGAATGCAAAGAAAAGGAAAGGAGAGGAAATAAAGAAGGAAATGTGAGAGAAAAATGAAGATTGTATTTTGATCATATTCGTCCAATATTTATTAAACTTCTACAAACTGCTATACAAGATATAAAGTTATCAATTAGGAATTGGTTATAAACTAGTTGTGTTAGCAAATTGAACAACGATTTAAAAAAAATTGATGAATAAGTACAATTAGCTGCAATTTTTTTTAACATAGAGCATCACGGTCACTTATTTGTTTATTTTTCCCGGGCACATTGTATAAAAGCCGAATACTAGTAACGCAATTGTAACGATCTCGCTTGACATTGTTACGTCATGTAAAAATGTAAACATTGAAAAGTTCGTTGACACCTTTTATGCGCAGCGTATCCGCACGAACCGCGTCGCGTCTGGTCTATTTTTAGACATATGCGCTTAGCTACCCAGACATGTATTGTGACGTCATAATTTGGAGAAGACGCAGCGCAGACAGCGGACGTAAATTCTGACACACGGCCGGGTACTTGACAAATAACTTTGTTCTTATAAAGCCGCAGTCTGAAAGGGATAGTCAGCAGGGGCCGCGGAATGGTTTTCAGAGTGGGGGGTGGGGGAGGGGGATTACCATGCAAAAAATCACAATCCTATGGTAAATTTTACGTTTTTGTACACGGTTATGGAAAGGGGGGGGGGGCTGAAGCCCCCCAGCAGCCCCATCACTTCCGCGGCCCCTGCACATGCAGTGACAAAAAATTTGCTTTAGTCATTACTTTCTTCTTTTCTCATCCTAGTTCTTCTAATTCTCCTTCATCTTCTCCTTTTCAGTCTTCTTCTGTGAGTCTTCTTTTTCTTTTCAGTCTTCTTCTTCTTTTCAGTCTTCCTCTTTTTAGTCTTCTTCTTCTTCTTCTTCTTCTACTTCTTCTTTCTAATAATATGCTGTAACGCGCTTCGGGCCATTCTGGGAAAAGCGCTTTATAAAAATTGGCTATTATTATTATTATTTCTTCCAGCAGTGTTAATCAACATCCAAGTATCGTCTTCCAATAGCTGTTGGCTATCAGTTCTTTATAAACATTACACCAAACTGAATTCCCCCATAAAAAGAGGGCGAGTTATTATAATAAGTACATGTAAATTCATCAACGATGTAAAACTTTATTATGGTATAGCGTTCTCTTTTGACGAACTCAATCAAAATTCGCTGATGTTTCTCTCTCCGCTACCCCATGCATGCATGTCAATGACGGAAAACGTCCAAAACAGTGGACTATGCGAAATCGCAATGACGTCAATTGCCCATTTAGAACAACATAATTTTATGTATACGATCTTCCGATGAGAAAAGGGCAAGCCGAAAAAACACAGAGATTTTCCTCAGGAGAGTGATCCAAGTCTTCTCTAACGATGTTACATTGATGAACAGTATACGAGTGAGTTATTTGCATTTATCGAAGTGATATTAGATATAAGGAGTACGAGAAATTACATTTTTCAAACGATTTTTTATCAATTTGTGTTTGCAAAAGGAGCTGGACAGCTGCAGCTGCACATCAGAAATCACACACAGACTTCTCGGTACAGGCGCAGTGCAGCGCGTCTCATTCATGTATGATGTAGTCTGTGACTATGGGCGATTGCTCTGTCCAGATCCAGCTCAGCTGATAGTGAATTTGTAAATTATTATAAATATAACATGATCTAGTTGTGATTACCAACACATGGTCATCATGGCAATGATTGTATTAATACCCATATAAAAATGTGCATTAATTAGCATGAGAGTTGAGACACTAATCGCTCATTTCTCCCAAGTTTTTCAATTGATAATAAATTGGTCCTTTTTATATTAAACTAAGTTTTTAATCATATGTTTATGACGTGTTGTTGATGATGAGTGGCACTGTGTTGACATGACTAGGACTTTAAAAAAAATTATGATGATGATGCCAAACATCATTACTTGTCTACCTCAACTTAAGTGATGTTCGTGCAGGCTCCACTCCACATTTGATGTTTTGAATCGGCAGCGAATTATTTATACGTGTTGGTTGGGTTTAAATCACCAATTTTGAGGCTAACCGGGCGGAGGATGGATATGGAGCGAAATCAGGGTGTAAAGTAAGAAATTAAGCTTTTATTCTTGTTGATGCCGTTCCAACATATATTTTTTTTACAATAAATATGCATTTTTCCCCACCTTGGCCACTCGATTATCTGAGCAAGTTTTGTACCTTGAGGTTTGGGTAGGTGGTGCATACTAGGGGTAGTGAAGTGGAGTGGAGTGTAAACACTTTGAGCTTCTCATGCAAGCTCATGAAGTAACTTTTAGTCGTTCTCAGCTGGGAGTTGAGGCTTGCGCCTTTATCCCGTATCAGATGATGATGATGTACTACATGTACATGTATTGTTTGCTGTGTGAGATGAATCCATTGCATGTGTGTGACTCTGTGTGTGCCACTGCATTGTATCATTAAATTTCAATATATTTTAGGGCAGTGCCACTCTTATATAAAAAGACTTACTTAAAATGAAAATTATACTATCATGACTATTATATATTCATGATGTTATATCTAAGCCCATGGCCAATGACACAAGTCAAATTAAGCCCTTCATGTGTAATAACCCAGGTTTTCAACCTACATGTACCATTTTTGTTAGAGCCCCTTTGCATAAGTTACTGTTATGGTAACTTTGCTATCCTAACTTCCATTAAATCCTTGATATTTATTGGCCGTTAAGCAATGTTACTGTACCATGTTTTACACTTTACTACATGTACTTACCATTGGGTGGCAAAGATATAAGAGTAATTTTATGCAATAGGGCCCAGGGGCCTGTTGCAGAAAGAGTTGCGTTAAGTCAAAAAATCAATCGCAAGTCCAAAATGGGCGATGTTGATTGGTTGAAAATCAAGGTGCGCGTGAATTTTAGAGTTGCGTTTGATTGCAAATCTTTCTGCAACGGGCCCCAGATCTGGCAAATAATCCAAAATTAGAACTTTAACAAGATTGTTATGATTCGCAATTATCGTGAACATTGGCTTTATCTTGGTATCTCAATTCCTAGGGTGGGGGTGAGGACACGCATGTACATGTATATTGTGTTACAAAGATTTGCCAGTTTGATGACTCCCTTTTTAGAACTCGATATCAATTCTCTAGACATTTTGTTTCGCTCAAAATGTCCCCCAGAAGCTGCTAAGCCCCACTTTAAAGCTTGGCCCTTGTTTTGGAGATATCTGTTCATGTGGAGTGCCAATGAGGGAGCGCGGAAGGCTTGCCTTATATTGCGCCAAAAATCTTGCATCCATAATTTGCACAAGCTTGCTTCAAGTTCAAATTATTAAAAATAAATATACATGTATAAGTACAAATCAATGAACAGATACAAAAGGATAGATAACATAATTATATGAGAGGTTTTCGAGGACCCCTAAAAGCAGAGCTTGGGAGTGGGGCCCTACAATGAATGAGATGTAAACAGTGAAGGAACATACTGTACATAATAAGAATAAAATACAGATATTTACAGAGAAAAAGAGCAACAGAAACACTCCCTCACACACAAATTAGAATGGAAAAATACATGCCAAATGGAAGATCTATATTATTACACCCTTTTGACATCTTTTAAGCATCACTTTATTGTTCAAAATTTTACGAAAAAAAAATGTATACAATGCATGTTGCTCAAGGCAATTATATTTTACTGGAACTTTTAAGGCATTGAAAAAAGATTGAACTCACACTTAAATGAGGAGTTTTCCTAGAACTGGCACTTTTAATATGCATCCACGACTTTACACGAAGGGATTCTTAAACACATAAACAGTTAAACTGAAATCAGTAAATCCCACTTGCTCATAAAGACCCAATTTCTTTTAATATCTTCTGTGCTTGTTTCTTATGAAGAGGATTTTTATTTTTTTTCCTTAAAAACATTCCTTGAGTATTTGTACAAGGGTTGAAAAACAATTAAGGATACTACCGATAGTTAACTTTCACTTGTTTGATATACATGTAATTTGACAGATTTTCTTATTTCTTTCAACAGTAATTTACCTTTGCCTCTTCCCAGTTTCCAATGATAAAATGTGACCTGAACAATGGATTTAAAAAGAAAATACATGTTACAATACATTTTAGTGGGCGCATGGTGGTCTAGTGGTTCTGACTCTCGCCTTTCAAACATAGGGTCATGGTTTTGAATCCTTGCCATGGCGTGTTTTCCTTCAGCAAGAAATTTATCCACACTGCTGCACTCAACCCAGGTGAGGTAAATGGGTACCGGCAGGAGGTAATTCCTTAAGAAGCTGTGGGCACCAGAGTCGGTAGACTAGCTTAGCCGGGGTAATATAGGAGCGCCTTGAGCACCTAGCAAGGTGGATACGTGTGCGCTATACAAATCCTATATTATGATTATTACAACCCATGATTGTACCCAAATCATAAAAATGTGTTGATTAAACACAGCCTATAATTTGTACTACATGTATTTGCTCAGTTTTCGCACTGCTATGCAGAGCGAATTCAAATGACAAACACCGGCTTGGATGTCTTTGTCGGATATTGGTGAATCGGAACGGCAGTTCCTCTTTAGTTTCAGAGTTGATTAAACTAAGGACAAGTCCACCCCAACAAAAGCTTGATTTGAATAAAAAGATAAAAATTCAACAAGCATAACACTAAAAATTTCATCAAGATCTGATGTAAAATAACAAAGTTATGGCATTTTAAAGTTTCGCTTCATTTCACAAAACAGTTATATGCAAATCTCGGTTGGTATGCAAATGAGGAACTGATGACATCACTCACTATTTCTTTTGTATTTTATTATATGAAATATGAAATATTTTTATTTTCTCGTCATTGTCATGTGAAATGAAGTTTCATTCCTCCCTGAACACGTGGAATTCCATTAATTAAACATTTTGTGCTTCAGGCAAGAAGGTCCTACATGTAATCTTCAAATTCGTAAAGTTTGAAATATTGTATAATTCAAACAATAAAAAACAAAAGAAATAGTGAGTGAGTGACATCATCGACTCTCTCATTTGGATGTAACTGGCTCGTTCATATTGTAACTATTTTGTTAAAAATAAGCGAAACTTTGAAATGTCATAACTTTCTTATTTTACATCCGATTTGATGAAATTTTCAGCATTGTGCTTGTCTGATTTTTCTCTATTGATTCAAATTAACATTTTTTCTGAGGTGGACTTGACCTTTAATAATTGCAAATATGTCGTTTGTCTAGAGTCCAGGACGAAACTGCCGTTTTGATTCACCAATTTTTGACAAAGACTTTTGGTTGCTCATTGTCAGAAAGGGAATTGATTATACATTTTCTATGTTCTTCAAAGTGTTCTTCTGCATCCGATGTGAAATCCCCCTATCTACAAATTATTGACAAAATCTGTTCAGATCATTAACTTCATTTAATTCAATTCATGGGATTAAACATTGCCACAGGAGATATTGGAAGCAGTCTTTAATAGAGTTCTCATCCCTTCTAAATTACCCCACAATTGAAAGTAGGTCCCCATTATCTTATTCCACACACCTCGCCAATGCCCTGCTTAGGCCACCGCCAGAGCCGGCGATTATCATAATTGCCCTGGTCCTGCTACCACGCACTTGGCATAAATTATGCAGTTTGGTCGGTGCCGGTAGAGATATGCAGTTGTCAGTGGTGAAAGGGGGATTTTGACATCCTTTCAGCCATGTACACATTATGCTCTGTGCCTTACATGATTGTGTATCCTGTGTGTGTGTGTGTGTGTCCGTACCCTGCCTGCCCTGCCCCCATCCTAGCAGTGAAGGGGTGTGTTTGATGTACATGTATGTTCCCTGGATAAGAACTCCTTCATGTTTTATACATTATCTATTCATGACATGATTTATTGGTTGGAGGATTAAAGGGAAATATGAAAATTAGCTTTTGATCTATCAGAAAAATTTGTATAGAAGAATCAGAAAAAACAACAAGACATGGGCAAGAACATAATACAGATAGAGGCCTAATAATTGTATGTCCTGTGTAAATTATACTGGATAGATACTGTACATGTAGGCTTATGTGCAATACCAATACAATTTTTGGCTATGTTAACATTGATGAGAGCTTGTTGACATGTTTCAATAACTACATGTATGATCTTATTCATACAACTGCATTTATGTATGCATTGTAGAAGCAGGCCTACAGGTACAGTATCACAGGTATATAATGTATAATTTGTATATACTGTAGTATTATATTTTGTATGTATTGTTTTACCTAATTAATGCAGTGTATAGAAAGTCTTACATAAAATCATTGGATTTTATTCCCTTGATCGGTACTGGTTTGCATTTACATGTAATGTACTTACATGTAATGTACATATATATGTAAACATTCATTCCTTCAATATGCCCTACAAAAATCATGTGTGCCACTAGGTGTACCTACTGAGATCTAAATATACAGTACATGTATGTAAATACATAACTGTATGTAGGTTTGTTATATCAAATTAAATGATGTACATGTAATATCATGTTTTCCATAGAAAGTAGGCCAAGGTGAACATGCACAATGTGTGAGTCTATGTTGTTCATGCAAGGTCATAGCCTACATGTAGGCCGACATGTGATGTAGGCCTATATAATGGAAAAGGAATGACCTGTTACTTCAGGTTCTCACTAACAAAACAATTCCCTGGTTTAATGTACAATGCAAGCCTTCATCCTTGTACACATGATGTATACACGAGGTAGCGAAAAAGTCCTCTGCTCATATTCTCTTGAAAACATGTTAAGTAGTCATTTATTTGCATAATAGAACATGCTTTCAAAACATTTAATAGTGAACAAAGATTTGTTTAGGTTGTGAGACTTCTCAGTGATTCAGTGACGTTGCATTTTTTAATGTTATCTTCGCATTCATACCCCTTTCATAAACCTATCCTCCAATTAGCCGCCTAAGAATAATGCGGATAATTCAATAAATATTGCGTTCATAAACTCCGAAAATAATCCGCACTATTTTTACGAGCGCTCATCCTGAAAAAGGAGGATAATCGTCATGGAAACCGCACACTCTCCCCCCTCCGATGCGGTTGCGTTGGAAAGGGTGACCATGTGACCGCTCTGTGGCAGTTATCCGCATTACTTTCGAAATGCATTCATAAAGTCAAAATCTGGTCCCATTGCTGCTATTATGCGGATAATTGCAGCATCAAAATAATGCGGATAACTCTGGTCCTCCTTCGATTTTACGACCAAATTATGCTGCTATTAGCCACATAATTGGGTTTATGAAAGGGGTATCAGCTGCTCTTACATTGTACTGTACATGTGGGCACAAATATGTTAGCAGCTCAAGAGAGTACATGTATACATGTAGGCGTTAATCAAGATGGCTTTGTTTACATTTGACAAAGATGGAACTCTTTCATTACACAGATTCTAAGAATAGAATCAGTGATTTTGTTCTCTAATTAATCAGGAATATTGTTGGAGAAGAATCAAACAATGCACATAATGAATAGCAGTGTCAGTGAATCACCTACATATTTTTTTGCTTTTCTGGTATTGGTAGAAAATGACTCAGGCTTACGCATCGGTTCGACCAAAGTGTGATTCAACGCCATGGTCATTATCATTCTCTCTATGTCACTCTTCTCGGATACATCTTTGAACTTATCCATTTTGTTACCTCATTAATTCTCTATTGTATCACATGATCTCCATCTCTCAATCTTTTCTTCTTTCTCTCTTGCTCTCTCCATCTTTCTATCTCTATTCATCTTCCCCTCTTCTCTTTCTTCACCACGACACATCTTTCTCTCTACTTTTTTCTTGTCACATTCCATCAAAAATTTAATCTTCTTATCATCTTCCTTCTAAATATGTGTTATTTTCCTCATCACATTTTCTTTCCTATATTTTGCACTCGCTTTCTCCCTCTACTGTACCATTTACTCCAATTTCATAAAGGACATACATGTACATTTGTACATCTTCGAACGTTTGTATCACTTTTTTCGTTCCCTCATGATCATCTCATGCTTTGTCTGATAAATCTTTCTCTCTCTTTTCTTTTCGTATTTTTATGCCAATCTGTGATATCCCCTCTCTCTTTACCTCTCTGCTCGCTCGTTCTGTCTCGTGACTCTCGTCTTTACATTTAACTCATAACGCCCCTCCATCCCATATCTTTATCAATCTCCCTTCCTTCTCGCTCCTTTCTATTTCTCTTCTTTGACTCCTTTCTATTTCTTTTCCATTCTATTTTTTCCTGTTTTCTTCTTTCTCTCCTTTATCTCTCTCGCCTTTCTCTTCTTTTTCCTTCTTTCTTTTTGATATCTTATTCCTTTGTTTTCCTGTCTATCCCCCTCCTTTCTATCTACAATTCTACATGTGCATCTCTGGTTATCTCTCTTACTATCTCTCTTCCTTCGTTGTCTTTTCTTTCTCTCCCCATGTTTACCCAACAATATTTTCTATTATTTCTGTAATCTGAGTTGTTTGTTTATTTACTGTGCTGTGTTTTGGTTACCACAGTCTGGCCCTCTCCATAGAAGGTGGTTTCAGACCGCCTCGAAGTTCGCCAGTTCCAGGTATTCTCTGATCGGGAAATTTACCCCGATCAGAAAATACCAGGTATTTTGGTAATGTGAAAGCAAACTACGCGTAATTTCCCCGAAAGAAAATACCCGCTAAATAGTAGGTACTTGGCGAAATTACGAGAACTTTCGTGGGGATTTTTCCAAGGTCGCAGGTATTTTGGCGATGTGAAAGCAAATTACGGGAACTTTTATCCCAGCGTATCGTTGGGCGCGGCGGCGTGGGTGGCTGCTGGGCAAGTGATTTTGAATCTCCTGCCTTGCCTGCTTATCAGACCACACTGCGCATGCTCGTAACTTCGGGAACTTATCCCGAAGGATGTGTTTCGGGGCGGTGTGAATGCAGGAATAATTAACAGGTATTTTTTAGCCTTAAAAAGTTCTCGTAATTTAACAGGGATTCTTGTGATCGAGGCGGTTTGAAACTGCCTTAAGATTGGCTGAAAGATTGGTGAGCAGCAATGAAAGGGCAATTAAAGTGAAAGTTCATGCTTGTGTTCTGAAAAAACCCAACCCTACACTGCAAAGCTCCGGTGTTGATTTAACACCAGCCCAGAATCTATGTCCACACCAGAGAAGTATTGAAACAACACCATTTTGGAATCAAACCGATGATATTTTAAAACTAATTGGTGTGGTATAAAAGCTATCTGGTGTTAGAATGATACCAAAAGCGGTGTGTTTGACACTTCTCCGGTGTGGACATATATAGATTCCGGGCTGGTGTTAAATCAACACCAGAGTTTTTGCAGTGTTTAAAAACAAAGAGAAAAGTGATCTTTCTATCTGGTGATAAATAATTCATTTGTTCACCTTGAAAATATACTGTACCTGTAGTCCTGTATTTCATATCTCCCCACGATCATGTCAATAACACGTATCAATTAAATTTGTGATTCTATCCCTTCAAAATCTAGCGATCCCTCCTGTAGATTTGCCCAGTTTTTGTTATGGTACCGTAGTAAAATAATGCATAGCAAGTAGGATCTGCACGATACCCATCTATCAATAAATCCCGATTTATGCAAGTAGCGAGGACAGATTGTGTAGCAGTGGATGGCGTGGGCTGTCTTCCTCAGCTTTGTCTATCGGCCCCTGAATTTATTAGGAATGGATCACTACTTGGCTGTAACACTGGAGAAAGAGAGATGGACAGCTAGAAAAAAGAAATTCATACTTGAGAAATCGTAGTCATAAAGGCTGACAGGATTAGGAATGGGGTGAATTTCAAGCCCTGATTTTTTTTCTTCTCTTCCCTCAATTTGGAGGGCTGTTTCGCAGATACGGTATCATTCTGTACATCTGGTGATGCCTTCCATTTTGTGGAAATTGATTGTGGTGTTATGTAAAAAATATATTTTAATAGGTACTCTAGTTTGTATTGCCTGTCAATTTTCTCTTGTCATTTGTTCTACCAATCAAACTTTAATAGGTTTTATATTTATTTAAAGGTCAATTCCATTGTGACTTATGGGACATTTGATACTTTTTTCCACATAACTGAAGTACATATCTGAAATAGTAGCTGCATAAACATGGATTTACTTTATTAAACTGAAAGAAGAATACTGAAACTTACTACATACAAAAATGTATGCTTTCAGCTTGGTTGCATAGGGTGCTACATCTTCAGAAATGTCATTGTGACTTATGGGACATCGATGGACCACACAAATTGAGCTCTTTTGTTCAAAGTGCCATATCTATCTCAGTTTTATGACAATGTTTTTAAATTTGGACTTGGAGATTAACCAGTGATAGTGCTCACAAACAGTACTTGAATTGGACTTGATTCATTTCATTTGTTTCAGTAGTTGTGTGCAGTCATGTGTGACTTATGGGACAAGTGAATGTGACTGATGGGACCCTATCTCATTTCATGGAATTTACATTTCCTCTCAATGACTTTTTAAGTCAAACTTAATTTCAGCATGAAGAAATATTCCCTAATAACATGACACCTTTAATAATTCATGCCATTGTGTCAGAAATGAATTCAACAAAGGGCAGAAACATCTTTTCGTGCACTTCATGAATATATAAAGGGAACATTATCAGCAAGTCAGCAAGCTTTAAGAACTGTAATCAAATAAGTACAAAATAATCAATAAACAATTACAATCATAAATATTTAGCAAACAGATGAAAAATGAACAATTAGAATAAGAATGTACACACTTTCCATTGTGACTGATGGGACAAAATGATAGGACATATTTGTTACAGATGGGACAAATAAATGTTGCTTTTCTCTATCTGTCTCATACAGTATGGTAAGAAAATGACCTTTTCAGTGTATTGTATGTAAGCAAATTAAGACATTAATGCTGCCATGAAGTATATCAATATTCTTGTTAATATATTCTCTTTCATGTCGAAAGCTGATATTTTTCATTAGTTGTTGATGTTTATGATAAAACAGATAGATATCAGTGCACATGCAAATTTTTGACAAAAAACATGAAAATTTTGGCATAAATTCTTTTTTTTATAATTATTCTACTATCTAAACTACATGTATACTTGTATAGTAAAAAGTGTATTCATTTACATGGAAGATTTTACCATTGCCTCTGCAAAAAATATTAAAATAATTGATTTTCATGAAAAATCCAGGATAGCCGCCAAGATGACCGCCAAAAATTGCCAATTTTGAAACCTATGGGACACGATTTTGCAAAGGGTACATCAAGATTCATTAACTACATGTATACACTTTATGCAATGCAAAAAAGTTAGTTAAAAAATATATATCGTGGGGTGCACCCTATCACAAATTCTTTTTTGCCAGCTGCTTTGGTTGTTATGTCATCTCTTTCATAGAAATTCAGAATGCCTGTATAAAGGACATCACCATTTATAGAGTACCGAAGTGATGATTTCAGTTGTCATGGTGTCATGGCGGCCTGGTTCTAAACAAAATAACCAGGGGGCCGTTTCATAAAGCTGTTTGTAAGTTAGGAGCAACTTTAAGAATGACTGGCGATCCTTTCTTACATGCTAAAACATTGCCAATTTATGATGACATTTACCACAAGGATCACTGGTTGTTCTTAAAGTCACTCTTAAGTTACGATTAGCTTTATGAACCAGTGCCCTTTTACGACTCTCAGAATGATGGTAACAACCAGGGACAACACACAACACCATTTTTGCAAATACAAATGTGTATTGATGATCATGCAGCTGCGACTCAGTTTAGAACCGGCCGATTCAATGTCATGACATTGTGACGTCACACTTCGGTACTCTGCAAATTGCGCATGTTACTTTCTATTGGCAGGCGGCAGAAATGATTCTAAGAAAACTTGATTGCAAGCTTCTGAACAACTTTTTGGCATTTACAGGGGCTGGTAGGGAGAGCTGTATGTGCCCTTTTAATATCTCTGCTCATGGTAGCCTTATGCATCTGAGGACTGGTGCTCTTATTTTGACAGGATACAGAGGGTTGCTCAACTACAAAATTTGTGACTGATGGGACATTGCAATAAGTTTAGTTTCCATGGAACTATATACCAAGTTCACATCATATGTAAAACAGTGGATGCATACTCCAAGGAGACAAGAAAACCGAGAGAGTGATCTGGACCTTAAAAAATGAATAAAAGCTGGGGTGAAACAAACCCAATTCACCTGTACTCAAGCTTTGCATTTTAGCGATCATATTCATTTTTCTCCTTTTTGGGGGATGGGCACACAATCCAAACTTTTTTTTTTGTTCCATGCACTGCCTATGATATTCTGACTGTTTTTTCTGACAGTCAGCATACTGTTCTCCAGCTTTTAAGCATTCTCATCTCACTCTTTGATGTCATGGACAGCTTTTAAGGTGGCATGGTTTACGAACTGTATGTGTGACTTATGGGACATGTGACTTATGGGACTTAAATGTATGTCCCCCCAGTATAGCTATTTCAAGTCCAATGCAGATACAGCTTGATTTGTTGAAGCAAGCATGTACTGTGGTAGATAAAAAAGTCCAATACTTGTCTGCAGGAGTCTATGGCAGCATATGAGGGAAACTTAATGCTTAAAACTGTGACTTATGGGACATCAAACATACATACATTGAAATGTATTTTGTGCCTCACCGTTTCACTGCAGCATGTAAAACAATACAGCTAATGGTAAATTACTGCTTGGAAGTCACATGGACAGTGGAATTTTTCATCAGCACCCTTTGCATGCCAGGAGCCAGGGATGGGTCAAAGTTGTACAATTTCTATGAAATCTTAGTACCAAAGTGCAACAGAGTGCACATTGTGTATTTTATGAATGAATGAGGGTATAGTAAATATAATTATGTTTTTGTAAACCTTAAACTGTATACTTTTAAACAGAATAAACAAAATTGCTCAGAAAAGAATTTTTTTTAAATGAAAAAATGCAACATTTGGCTGGAATTGACCTAAACTGAAAATTGAAATAGATTTAAATCTATCTGTTGAAGTGTTCTACTTGATCAAATTTTCATATTTAAAAAAAAAGTGTATTGCAGTATTTTTGTAGGTTTTCCATTGAAGTACAAGTCTTGTCAAACCTTACATAGCGTATTCATATTTACATGTTCGAATCCAACTTGTACTAGCCAATTTCTTTTATTTGTTGCTTTTATACTTCAAATGCATATTTCATTATGGAATCAAGTTACATGTACACTTAAAAATACAGCATACTCTCCTACAACAATGCTATAGCCATTATACGTTCTCCCAACTCACTGGTACCTACTGTATGTGCAGGCAAAGAGCTTTTGCTTTTAAAACGCAAGTCCATATAATTTATAGCATTTGAGGAGAACATGTAGAAAGGTGTCCAACTGATAGTGAAGGGGATGGATGGGCGTGTGCATCCATGGTTGTGTTGAGTGAAGAAGTCTCTTTGACTAGCTGCATGGCCAAGCTCTTACAGAAAGTGAGATGTTGAAGAGGAAGAGGGAGAGCGTAAGGGGTATGGGGTGAGGGTGAAGGAAGAAGCAAATGAAGGTAAGAGGAAGGGAGGATGGTAAAAAGGAGACAAGGATGTTTTTCTTCTTCATATAGTTTATTTGCAATGTGTTTGGCCATTCAGTGTGAAATGGAGTAGCAGCATGTTTTTTCTAAGATATGTTTAGAATGTACATGCACAGTATAAAGGATATTATATCCTTGGGAATGTTCAGGGGACCATTTCATAAAGGGCCTATCGGACATTTTATCCTACCGACGAGTGCTGTTTGATCTAAAAGTTACCATGGTATTGGTAACAGTGACTCTCAGCCAATCATTCTCAAGTAAAGTTGTCAGACCTGACTGGCAACTTGTCAGACGAAAATATAGATGAAATAACGCTCCCCGGCCTGATGTTGAGAGACGAGAGCAAAATGAGCTTGCAATATTTCCCTATTTTTTGTAAAATAATTTATTTACTTAATGATTCTTTTGTATGTAACAAATCAGTTAGGCTACACTTTAGAAGAGGTTTTTGGGCAACTGAATTCAGAATTTTCATGTTTCCATTGACTATTAATTTGTGCAGATGAGAGCTACAGCCATTGCTGAAGAGAGATTACATACTGCACATGCATGCGTATCCCCCTTAGATCTATCTAGGTCTATCAATCCGTGTAACTCCAGGATTTGGGAAGTCCTGATTTCCTCACGAGGTGCTATCAGATTTACTTGTATCCACCCAGTCACAGAAATTACCTGGTATTTTCTGTTTTAGAATTTTAGAATCAAAGCAGTATACACAGCAAAAGAAGTTCCATAGCATTTGCTCTGGCAACAATTGCTCTGATGGAAGGTGTGCACGTTTTAAAGCTAAACATATAAATCTATATGTAACCTCCAAAACTAAATAAATCCTAATCCTTATCTTTACATTATTCTGATCCAAAAATCTATGACAACCCTAACTCTAACCCTATGCCCTGTGAGATGTAAAGCAAATGTTGTGTCGCTATCAATAGGGCCGTCTGCACCAGCCCGAGTTTTCATATTAGCGCGCTATTTCTGATGCGGCAAATTATCCCGACCTGAACAATCTCGAGATTATTTGTAATGGAGACACAATTATTGCGCTAGTTTATAGGATTAATCTCGAGATTGCAATCCCAAGTCAACTTGGGATTATTTGCAAAATAGCGCTCTATTTTACGAATTATCCCGCTAATTCGCAGGTGCAGACGTACTAGGGATTATTCATTCACAGTGTTAGACCATAATGCATCGATGCCTTGCTCGAGCAGGAATCGCTCTTCTGGCGATGGTGGAGACAGAGTTTCTTGAATCTCGAGATTAATCGCGAAGAGGGCAGATCGGGCTATAATCTTGAGATTGAGCAAACTCAGGCTGGTGCAGCACCGCATACATGTACATGTATGGTGGCTTTTACTGCATGTTTGGAAATCTATGTACATTGTACATGTAAAGAGCAGTGGCAAAGTAGGTCAAGACCTTCATGTAGCCTAGGTACATGTAAATGTATCAATTGCATATGTAACAGTTGAAATTACAATCCCAGTTCATGTAGGTGTACATGTACATGACTCTGGTAAAATTACAGAAGGCTTATGCATTAAAGGTGTGTGATCATTTGAACAATAAGATATAAAATTGCGTTTAAATACAGGTACATGTAGAACCACTGTGATACCAATAAAATCTGAATTCTCCAAAATTCTTTGACATTCTAACAGAATGTTACACTCTGGCTTTTTGGTTTAAAAATTAAAAAACAGATGCATGTACACTATACAATTAAAGGCTCGTAGAATTCACACTTAAGTTTTCTAATCAGAGTTGTAGGGATCCATATTGGCAACGTAATTGGCTAGTCCCCCTGATTCTTTTACATAATCGCCCACCAGCTCCTCACATGATTTCCACCAGTATAATTCAATTACGATTCCCGATGATTTTTTAGTAAACATAGAAAACAGTTACCTAAACAGTGCAAACTGTTGATGACCTTGTTTGTTTCGAGGCATGCAAAGAGAGCAATTTCTTTTTTTCTTTTTTTCTTTCAAAACTTCCGTAGGAGAAGAGAGAAAATATCCACCTTCCTATTCTCGGCAGCCCTGCGCTTCCTATGCCAATAGAAGCAATTAGACTGCAGTAAAGGGCCCTGTGAAATAGACAAATCCGATGCAGACGCAACCGGCAATCGTTGGGCTACAGACTCTTATGAGATTTGGTTTTGTGACCGGGATCGGGAAGTTCATGATTCGTGACATTCTGCAGGAGTGAAGGACGGTTATGTTGTATGTTTTCAGGTGTTAGACTTGGCAGGTGAGGTGATCGACTTATGGGGAGCGTTTCATGGAGCGTCTTGTCAGCGACTTTCATTGACAAATTATACTCTCGGCCAATCAGATGCAAGTATTTCAGTAGCTTGTAACATTTTTCATTGATTTTCTCTGACAAGTTTCTTCATGAATTGCTACCCTGGAGTCTCTACGAAAATTGGTTTTACATTTTCACATCTTGTCTGGTTCTCTAAAGAGCATGTTCACACTCACACCACAAAATACAATTTCACAAGTCTTGATTGTCTAGTATAAGACGTACATTGTAAATTTAAGTATGAAACTTTTGTAGAAAAAAAGGCAACTTGAACAGTGTTGAATCATGATTTAAATGAAAATTGTCAGCTCTGTTTGAGTGATGTTCCTGTCGAGAGCTCTGTTTCATAAAAATTACAATCACTTGTAAAAAAATGATTATACACGTATATTTTTTTATTTGTATAGATCTTCATTTTTGTTGTAGGGCCTATATTGTGATATATAGTCTTATTATTTTAGGTAAAACATTTGGATGACATTCTTTGCATGAAACGTTGCCGAATTATGAATTTAGCTTTTACATTTCTTTTGAAGTACAGTATCATATGTAAAATTAATTTCATGAATGCCAAGAAAACATAAATGCAATCATACAAAAAAAAATTGTGTCTGAACTTGTGTGAACACAGGGTTAGTTGAACTTCATCTTATTTCACCTTGTGGGATATTTTGCAAGATTGTTTCCCCTGTCTACTCTTTCTATTCTGTAAAGGTGACACTCTATCATAAACTTTCTACATTAAAAAATATTATGTGCTTTGATATACATTGTCTCTGTGTGATAAAATCTCTGCATAATTTATTTGATTTTGAAAAATTTCACTTCTACTCTAAGGAGAGGGCCTGTTAAAAATCTATAAAACTTTATATTTTTATAGTACTGTGTAACCATACCGTACATGTACATGGAGGTCATAATGACAAGATATCGGTTTCAAAGGAATAGCTTGATCTTTAGTAATCCTTGAAACTTTCATTATTTTGTTTTATGTACTATGAGAATAATCCACAATATCTCCATTGTACATGTCATTTACATGTAGATAGGCCTGCACATTTTATAGAAATGAAAATATATGTCCTTTTATAGAAGATTTCCAATTCAAACAGTTTCTCTGATTGGAGGATGCCTACTCTAATTGTTGAGAAGCTATTAGTCTGTTTGCACAGACCCTGATTGAAACTTCACTCATGAAATGGGTCTGGAGACAAGTCTAACACAACGCCAGGTACACAAATCCCAATCAAGGCATTTAGGCTGTAAATT
Organism: Lytechinus variegatus; assembly: GCF_018143015.1. Lineage (NCBI taxonomy): Eukaryota > Metazoa > Echinodermata > Echinoidea > Temnopleuroida > Toxopneustidae > Lytechinus > Lytechinus variegatus. The sequence goes on along the minus strand of NC_054757.1, from coordinate 5,645,238 downwards.
CAGACCACTTTCCTTTAACATGCAACAGTTTGCGCTTTAAACTAAGAAAGCTGTTGGGTCCCTCTCCCTTTTTTTGCTTCTGCTTGCTTGGGTACCATTCTTAATCAGGAGACGCCGCAGGATCTAACTTGGACTGGAAGTCCACTTATCGCAGTGTCCTCAAATTACTCCTGCATTGCCGAGCTCAAAATTGCATGCAGAATTTGGCAGAAGACAAGCTCTTGTTCCTCTTGAACTGAGCCAAGTTACTTTGCCCTGTTCGCATGGAGAAAGTTGAACGTTGGTTGCTCCTCTGGCATTCTGCAGGTGTCTTGGTTCGTAAATTTTTAAAACTTTTTTTTGCTGAAAATTCAGATATATTTATCATTCAATTATCTTATTTACTTGTAGGCCTACTTGTCTGCATGGGTTTCGTTACTGATGTGCTGATGTTTTCTGGTTCTTGTTAAAAACAATTGCGATATTTTTTGTTGTTGAAAGTTGATTACAGTTGTGGATTTGACTCCTTCCTGTTGTATGCATTCGTGCAAGAAGCAATTCAATTCATTTGAACGGTGTATTTTTAAAGACAATCAGCTGAAATTGTAATATTTCAGAATTTTAATTTCAGTGAAATGAAATTTTTGATTACATTGTGATAAAAAGTAGTGGCTGTTCATGGCTGAAAAAGGATATTCAAGTTCATTTTTTCCTCACACTGTTTGTGAACGAGATAATGTTAAACTTTGGCAAAATGTAAGGAATACATGCGTATCTTGTGTTTATCTGTCTTTTCTGCTGTTTCCAGTAGATGAGAGGAAATAATAGCCTTGTTTTGATGTTTATAGCGACCGACACTTGAATATCCAATCCAAAATTTCGAGCAGTTTGGGATTTTAACCTTTTGGAGCTAGATAAAGTTGCATGGTGAATTCTGATTTGACAATACATCTTGGAGGGATACATTGCTTGTATTTTGAACATAGGATAGTCATTGTGTTACAGGTGGCTTTTACTCTATTGAGAATGTGAGAATATCACACAAAACTTACAAAAAAACATAATGTACACTATTGCTGTTTCTGAATTCATAAGTCAAATTGAAAATTCATGAATTTGCATTATCAATAACGAATCCTGCAAAATCCAAATTTTGTTGAGTATCGATACAGATTGATTCGGAAGATTTGGGATTCCAGAAAACTGAAATTCACAAGTTTCTATAGGACTTCATGTAAATGATTGCCAAAAAACACCTCACTTTACCGTAATCTTTGGAAAGCTTACAGGTAATTAAGTATCTTCTTTGGTGAGCGATCAATGTCGCTACTCCCTAAAGCAACACAAGGGCGGAAATTGTACTGCGAGTTGAAGGGACGAGATGTCTCCAGTTGGCACTCTGTCCAGCTCTTGAAGATTTAGCAAAGTACTCCCACAAACTGCCTACGACTGTGCTTTCAATTTTAGGTGGTTTCAGACCGCCTCGAAGTTCGCCAGTTCCAGGTATTCTCTGATCGGGAAATTTACCCTGATCAGAAAATACCAGGTATTTTGGTAATGTGAAAGCAAACTACGCGTAATCTCCCCGAAAGAAAATACCCGCTAAATAGTAGGTACTTGGCGAAATTACGAGAACTTTCGTGGGGATTTTTCCAAGGTCGCAAGTATTTTGGCGATGTGAAAGCAAATTACGGGAACTTTTATCCCAGCGTGTCGTTAGGCGCGGCGGCATGGGTGGCTGCTGGGCTAGAGATTTTGAATCTCCCGCCTTGCCTGCTTATCAGACCACACTGCGCATGCTCGTAACTTCGGGAACTTATCCCAAATGATGTGTTTCGGGGCGGTGTGAATGCAGGAATAATTAACGGGTATTTTTTAGCCTTAAAAAGTTCTCGTAATTTAACGGGGATTCTTGTGATCGAGGCGGTTTGAAACCGCCTCAAGACATTTTTCTGTGTTTGAAAATCACATATAAACACAACCTTGTTGATGATACAAGTGGGCAGCTTCATGAACTGGTTTAGATTGACTTCTGTCTGGCATAGTCTCTCGGGGGGCCCGTAATTAATTAGCAGTCAGACCTCAACAGTAACGAACCTGAAATCCTGCATTGTTTTTTTTTAATGAACCAGTAGTACTCAACAATGAATAACAAGAATCAAGCATTGTTTTCTTAGACAACACTTCTTTTTGACTGTATGTTGTCAATCATAGATTTTGAGTTAATAACAGCTCATAAACTGCTTTACATTTGGACTTGAATGGGAGCATGGAGATATTTTTCAGTTGTTAATAATGTTTTCTTCCCCCCCCATAATAGTTGTTTTATAGATCTATGGGGAGTAGTGACAAGCAGTCTCCTACACTTACATGTGATATTTCAATTTTTCTTAATTCTTCTAAATTTTGGGTCATCCAAGGTCACTTAGTGACATTTAGATTTTCAACACTTGCATTTGACTTGTCAGATATACATGTACATGTATGCACGATAAAAACTAGAGTATTGTACGCAACTCTGCAGAGACACTATACACGACATCTTCATTTGCGTTGAACACTATCAGCATTATTTACGCTATCCCTATCTACATGTAGATGTACTGTTTTAAAATTTGTGATAATTCCATAAGTATGTAGGCATGTAGGCCTATATGTACATTAGGTACATGATACATGTACATCTGATCACGTAGTATACTGTACATGTATGTGTATGTATAATGTATGGGACCTACATGTATTACTCAAAACATTTGTGTAGTGCCGTTTTCCAATTCATGTGAAAAGTTAGAAAGCTTTGAGATTGAATTGAGCAATTAATGTAGTGAAGTTTAAAAAGGAGAAAATGGGGGATGAAAGGAAGGTTGATGATTATCTACAAAATGTATTAACTTGTAAGGTATATACATACATGTACATGTATGAAGAACACAATCCACACATGCGTTCATGTTTCATGAACAAATTCCAATATTTAGACTTTCTCCTGTACAGTATTTTTGTTTCTGCCTTAAAAAACACACATTTGTAGCATAGGGCATACATCTACATCCTAAAATTCATGACCATACGTGAATGTTTCCATGGCTTAATAGTGTAGGAAATAAATTTGTAAAACTTCCACGCAGTGGGACGATGCGTTGTGAATTGATCTTTCCCCAGGCATGCAAAAATCCATATTTGCATTCCCCTGTGCATGGCCACCATAACAAATTTTGTGACCGTGTGGCAGCCGATGTTCTCCTTGTTTTGTGATATATGAAAATAATTTATGGCAATCTTTGCAAGGCCAATTACAGCTGGTACATGCCCTGCATAAAGTACAGTGAGATGGAGAATTTGAATACTCTATAGACAAATTTACTACATGTACATGCCAATAAAATAACTGAACTGTTTGTTGATTGACCCATGGATGTTGTTCCATGATTGACCTATTCAGCTGGTTCAGATAGTCAATGTTTTTAGACCATACTGTACATGTACAAATGATTAGGCCTACAATCATAATGAGTATACAATATACATTTAAATGAAATTACTAGTAAAATAGTTTGAAAAATCATATGCAATAATAGGCAAACAAATAAAAAAACAAGCGGGAAAATAGCTTTATATGGATCATGTTTCGCCAAGATATGAACAGTTGCACCAAAATTGCAACCACAAAAATATATATCTTTATTAGAAATAAGGGCATGCAAAATCTTGGTCAATTTTGCTCTTCTGTGATTGATTTAAACAATTTGCCATGGGCCCAGAAATGTGTCGTCATTTATGTCTGCCTTTACAGCTAAATAATGCCTTTCCTGAATTGCTACATGTATGCACTTGGAATATTACAAACAAGGTATAAATGTAAACACGTTTGACGATTTTGGCATCTTTGATCCCTTTTTATGAAGTACCAAGGTGCGCCTGCATGTAAAAATGATTTGTCAAGAATCTGGACCAGTTTCGGATTTCATCTTAATATCCCTTTGAGCCATTTAGGCCCTAATCTAGACCATGAAAATCATAATTGCTTCCTTTTTATAATATTTGATATTGATAAATTTGTAATATGAACCAGTTGCATAATTGCATGTAAAATGATTTGTCAAGAATCTGGACCAGTTTCGGATTTCATCTTAATAGCCGTTTGAGCCAGTTAGGCCCCAATCTAGACCACGAAAATTATAATTGCTTCCTTTTTATAATATTTGATAATGATAAATTTGTAATATGAACCAGTTGCAGTATTGCATCATTCTACTAGAGTATAACATTGATGGCATCATGCTTCTATAACCATTCATGATATTTAATTTCATGTAATCATCGTTAAGTTGTGGAAGCGTCATTTCCGCCACACCTCAAGTACTTCCTAGTTCTTCTAGGGTGTGTGAAATAAAACAATATCTTTGTGTTTTTCTTGATATGAAGTTGGAAGAAAGCCTCGATTTGATCAGAAACTATCAAAGAATATTTCCTGGGTGTTTTAAGATGATGTGGGCGTTTTTCATTTGTCTACGAATATTGTTCTTAATCGCAGATTGACGTAAAACGTACCTGTATGAAAACAAACTTAATAGTTACAGATGAAGAAAAAGGCCTAATTGTCGTATTGGATGATACATACTGTAGCGAGATCCATTTCCTTGGTGTGTTGTGATGATGTGGGTCATTGTAATTTGTTCATATTTATTATCAAAGACCAAGGTTACTATGACTACATGTACGTGTGTCATGTATCACAGCTAAAGAAATGTTGGTGATGATGTGGACCCTTCTGATTCGTCTCTGATATTGTTTTTAATCACAGATTAAGACAATATAATTAAGACATAATTTACAGATGTAAAAATAACTGCAAAATTTATGAAATGAATATCAATACTGTACTAAACATTGAGCTAGGTAGGGCCTACATGAAGGGGATCTACATGTATATCAGAAGCTACATGTACATGTAGGACTGTCTGAGCTGATATTTTGATGTTTATTGTAGGTCTATATATTAAGATTTTTTCAGCAATATAGGCCTTCGCCATACATGTACATGTATATCTCAGTTGTAAGCACATTAAGTTACAATTCTGCTTCGAGAAAGGAAACTGATGTGAGTATATTTTTTTTGGTGATTTTATTTTATTGTTTCCTTTTTTCATTTGCTTTCTGCTTCTACACGTGTACATACAGTACTACATTTTGACAAATGTCTCAGAATTTATACTAGTATATTAAAAAAAATGGTCAATAAAGTAGACTAATTATTTCACAGCATGCAAAATTTAAACCGAGCAAACCAAAATTACAAGCATGTACTTGTAGCTCTTTTGCGATATTTTCACTGATTCTTGGTCTTGTGTAAAAATAAAGATGTCAAGCAATCATCTTGGCCTTTCCAACCATGTAGTTTTATAGCAACGATTATGTTGTGAGGCTGGGGAACAAAGTGTGCAAATTATCGTGCAAATTATTCTTGGTCTTGTGTAAAAATAAAGATGTCAAGCAATCATCTTGGCCTTTCCAACCATGTTTTATAGCAATGATTATGTTGTGAGGCTGGGGAACAAAGTGTGCAAATTATTGTAAACTTTGAAAGTCAGTTTTTCTCTGAAATGAGCTTGCACTGTCATAGGTGTGATACGATAGCTCGGATGACCACTGACAAAATAATTAGTTATCAATATTTAACTAATAAATTGCAAGTTCATACACCTGTAGAAAAGAAAAAAGATGGGTATTGTCAAAGTCAATTTTTTGTGTGCAACATGTACATGCACATTAAAAGATATTTGAAATTTAGATAAAATCTCTAAGTTCATTAGGTAAATACAAGTACATGTACATCTGGAATGGGAGGGCAAACATATGAGTTTTTAATAACTTTATGATTAGTCATCAATATGCAAACAAATGCAAGTTCATACACCTGTAGAAGAGTCTTGTTATTGTCAATATATTCATGGATGGGTGCAAGGTTTAGTAGAATACCCTATGACTCATCGTTAGGGAGACATACATGTACAGCCACTGACATGGTTGGCATCTCGAGGGGGTGTAGTGGTATAGTGGTTCATCGACTTGACTCTAAAGCTATGGATTGAGGATTCCAGTTGCTGATGAAGTTGTAGGATTATATCATGCTAGATTATTATTGGAATCATTCTTAAATGGTTTCATGAATATATATTTTTCATACTATTATTTTCATTATCAAAATATTTATTGTTATTATTACTATTGTTATGATGACAAGAATATTTTATATATGATTTTATTATACTTTCTGTATATCTTTGCCAATGAGTGTACGGTAGTGATTTTGATTAATTTGTTGTGTCATTGCAAGTACCTCCGTAGCGCATACTTTTGCACATTGCATGCGTGCAGAAACGCTCTTAGCGGTGCGCATAATAACGCCATATGGGAATTGTGTAACCTGCGTTTCTGCACCTACATGTACAGGATGACTTGCTCAAATTGGGTGATTTCAAGTTCAGTGTTGACCTTTTGGTGTTGGTGTTAGGTCAATTTTAATAATGTGATCTGGATCAGTTTTGCAAACTATGAATAAGTTTTGGAGCTGGGAAAGCAATCCAAATTTCAATACCAAGGCCAACACCGGACTTGAAATCACCCAATATGTCCCTTTGATAGCTTTAAGATTTCTGAAGGTGACTTGCATATTTGTCTTTCAAAAATTCAAATAAAACTCACTTTAACTTAATATTTTGTACTACATGTAGGCTTACAGGTCAATGTAGAGAAGGTTATAATTAGGCGGTGCTGCACCAGCCCGAGTTTGCTCAATCACGAGATTATAGCGCGATAATTGCTTCTCCATTACAAATAATCTCAAGATTATTCAGATTGGGATAATTTGCCGGATCAGAAATAGCGCGCTAATTTGAAAACTCGGGCTGGTGCAGACGGCCCTATTGACTATTCCCTACAGAAACTAATGTACATTATTTGATATGTAGGCCCTATAGAATAATTAGTATTAGATATATCAAAGGTTCAATTAATAATTCAGAATTCAAAGATAATTTTTCAAAATTATTTTTGAACATAGGAAGTTAACAAAATAATTTAAAGGTTACCTTTGTTTTTTTATTGAAATTGATTGATAGAAACTACCAATTTTGGGGAATATGATAAATTATCTGCAATATGCTTGAGCCCAGCATGTTATTTTTTAAGCATATAATAGGTGTAATATTTGTATTTTGAAATATTCATCTAGTCCTACAGGCTTTCAATACAATACAAAGATTACAAATATGCAGATAGATAGTGACACCTGTTATTCAGACACGCCCAATATTGCTAGAATATTTGGCATTTTGTCAAAATATGTGCCCTTGTATTGGCATGTACATGTATTTATAATTGATCAGTTCAAAAGCTGCATATTTCCTTTCTATGTCATTCATTGACCCAGTTGAGGTCAACAAACCTCTGGACCCTGTGTCACAAAGCATAGCCATTGATTACAAGGCTGATTTCTATGATCGATTGCATTGGTATTTATGTATGATCAGTCGTAAAAATCAGTCAAGTGATCAGTTGTTGGACTTTGTGTTACTTGCCCTGATCTGCATATTGAGGTTGAGATGGTTTTTCTGAGAGGGAAGGGCCGACTTGACTGGTGTGATGGCAATACGTCTTGATGCGTATAGCCATACAATGTACGAGAAACAATGATTGAGCATACATGTGGTTTTCGGTGCAGTATATTCCCTGGGGACGGTGGGGCGTTCAATATTAAAGAAATGAGAGCTTCTCGGCACTATCAATGCGGCTCTTCAAAATGCTAGTTCATTTGAGGATCCAATTATGATGTAGCGACTGGGTATAATTTTTTTGCACCTTTGCCCGTCCTTAGTCTTGGCTTGGAGACTTTTTGAGTATAATGAGCTAAGGAATAGAAAAAAAAATATTTAGAGTCTCATTTCATAGAAAAAACATAGTGCTTTAATAGTATGCATACATGCACATGTACTGTACATTGTGAGTGGTAATCTGTATGCAAAATAATGACAATTGCAGAATCTACTTTCGTTTTCCTCTTGTGTATTTTTGTACTCCTTATTGCGGTCTCTACCATAATATAAGTTCTGTGTAAGCATGAAACCAAATACTGGTAGGCTTTATTTGGAAAACATTCTTTCATATTCATTTCCTTTTTATTATCTATGGACTTTACACTAGTGCTTCTCAATCACCACTCAACAAAATTCTAATCTCGTTAATCATTGGTGTTATGGAATAACAAAAGCAAAGGTCTGTGTGGGCAGACTACTGTACTACTACTGCTGTTTAAAATTCTACTCCTGTGTATGACTCATCTGAATAAGTAGTGAATACACATCAACATGGTAGACCAGGGAATACCCTTTCTAACCAGCGATGACTCATACCTGATGGAATGCAACTTCATTCATTTTTTTTCTCCAGCCATAGTAGTTGGTGTGAGGGAATCCCTTGGCTAGTCTCTGTAAAAGGTGTTCGACATATTTTTTTCATCACATGTTGTGTGTTGTGTCTTTTTAAACAGATTTGTCAATTTGAGTTGATACCTTTATTAAGTTTGTTTTGAATTTGAAGTATTTTTTTGTTCTATTATTCTATCTTTATTGATTCCTTATAAAAGGATATGAAATTTTTCATTTAATATATTTAGACATGATTTAAATTAGATACATGTATATATAAAAAAGACATGATGGACTTTTGAATAAAAGGATATTTGTTGATTAGACAATAGCTCAATGTTTTTTTTTATTTAACTGAAACTTACGTTGATCTACACAAATATAGGCCTACGTGTAGGCTACAATCTACTGTACAGGCACAGATACATGTAATGCAATAAAAAAGTTTTTTTATCATCAACAAAAGGAGATATTGGCTAAGATTTTGTCTAAACCTCAAGTTATGTCTGTCTCTTACGACAAATAGGGTCATTAACTAATAAACACAATCTAAAGTAGACACTGCTTTCAAACCGTACATGTTTCTCCCATGTCAAAATATTTGCCAAAATTCTATAAGTACAACCTCTAGCTGTTTTTTTTTTGAGAGCATGAATGGTTTTTACCCAAACCCTTTAATAATCAGAGGATTATTTTTATTTATTCATTTTATTTCATTTCCTAGGTACACATACATGTACTCATAACAATAGTCAAACTCATTACATTGAAAATAATCATCATACAACATCCAATATACAATGTCAAATAAAAAATAATAGTACAAAATCACAAAAAAGGAAAGAACACCAGCTAATGCCTGGGGATTATCAAAAGAAATTAAGTTTCTGTTAAAAGACTCTCCTCATTAGCTGGTGCTAAAAAAGAGCATTAACATTATTACAGTTCAACAAATAACAAATAAAAATGACATTTGAAGATATAATTAATAATGCAAATTAGTATATATATCTCATAATAAATATTAAGCAGCACTTGCAGGCATACATTTTCTCTTTGGTAATTTATTAAAAATATTTTAATAATAATTAGCTTCTCCGAGAGGCGATGTGTTTGGCTACAAACATCACCTAGTCTTCAGGCTCAGACCCTAATTGGTATTTTTATCAACAAGTGTGTCTTTTTTCATCAACAAACTTGTTTCTTGAAAAATACAAGTTCCAATTTGCTGTGTTAATTCAGAGTTTTGAGAATTTCTTCTGCTATACAGACGCACACAATTCACATTCATCCCATGTAGTATGAACATTCAGACCATTGTAGTGTTCCCAACATTTCATACGGGTGTTTTGCGACTACATGTACAAATCAATCATTGCCTATGTTTAACAAGTGGGTGGGATGGCAGTACATACAAACAGTGTGTATTCATTAATCTCTCATTAATGATCCGTCCACCAACTATGTTGAGAAAGACATGGGCATTTGCACTTGTTTGTGTGAGGTAGGTATTGAAGGGGAATTGGAGAGAGTGGGGTGGGAAACCAATGCTGAAAATATCAAATTTTCGACAAACTGAAAATCATCATTTAACCTGAGGAGTGAAGCCCTTTTAATTATAGATGACTATTAAAAGTTTTGTAGTTGTGCTGTGTTTTTTCTTCTTTAATTCTAATAAATATGCACAAGAAGTGTATGAAATAATTAACAATTCAGCAAGATTGAAAATATCAGATTTTTGACAAGCTAAAATTATCATTATATCAACCAACCTCGTCCTACTCCCCCCCCATCCCCGCCTGCAGCTAAAAAATAATGATGTCGCAGTCTACTTTGCCATATCTTAACCATGTAAAAATACACATTCATATATTGAAGTGTTTGCTGCATTACATGCATGTCTGTAGAATTCATTTGAGAGAGGTTATCTGTTCTGTATAATTTGTAATCCCTAATTACATGAACATGGAATGGTAGATTAATATATTCAAATATGAACTGAACTGAACTGATACTGCGATCACTAATGCTATGGAGACCCTCACATTGGCAGTGCAACAAAGATGTGTGATGTCACTTGTGAACAACTCTCCCCATTACTTTAGTATATATTTCACTTAAAATGCCTCTTTGATCACATCTAACAGTAGATCATGTGTTATTTCTATAGGAGTGCATGTAATACACATTTTTAAAGAATACATCATGGATAAAGAGTTTGTATCACCATAAGAAAACACAAAAAGAGACATTTTAGGGGTATTTTATAGTCCATCAAAGGGAAAGTTGTTCACATATGACATCACACTTCCTTGTCGCATTGCCAATGGGAGGATCTCCATGGCATCAATGATTGCAAGATTCATATGCTCATAAATTTCTCATTATTCGTCCGATTTTTCTCAAACTTTCTTTTTCTTATTCTTTGATTTGTCTGTTTTGACACAAACCTATTTGTTCCAAGGTTTCATTCCCCTTTTAATGCAAACCATGACATGTGTCTACATGCATTGTACAGCCATACCCACCCATCATCAAGCTGAGTGTCATGAATTATCTGTCTTGAAGCGCCGCTGATTGGAATCCTTCAAAAATGAAGAGGAAGATATCCCTCGTGATGAGAGACCTGGAAAAAATGCAGCTGGTAATGCTAGAATTTATAATTGCAAAACAAACCTTGATATTTTTTTCTCTTTAGAGAGAGAGAGGGAGAGAAACACCCAATAATATGACAATTTAAATTACTTCATCCTTTTACTTTTTGAAGAACTATTGACAGACAATGAAAAACTTTTAGTTTGTTCGAAATCCTCTTGACATTTCAACAAAAGCTACAGGTAATTGGGTATGTTATTGTAACAATAATAGTAGAGGGCATCATGTCAGCTTTTAAGTGTGAAAAATAAAGGTTGACATGTAATGTTTTTTTTATACTGTAACACATTTTAGTTGAACTGTGTAATCCTTTTCCAGCCCTGCCAACCAGTATGTTTTTGGCGCATTAGTATTACGTTTTTGCAACCAAAATACGGCAGTATGTTTTTTCTTTAAAAAATGCATTTTTTTATACAAAATGGTAATTTATTGATAAAAAATCTTCTCCATACTGGTATGTCTCTATTTCATAAAACTTACACAAATATGGTTATTAGATCAATGTAATTTCAGGTAACTTTTTTTTTCTTCAATCATTTGTTAAAACCAAGGTGAGATATACACTGTACTTTGTTTAAATCTTTTTTTCATCTGCAAGAGCAGTGTGCATTTTAGCTTGCATGCAGCTTGAGCGTCGTGATGAGCGAATGCATTTTATTTTCTGTATGAAATACACTTTTTTTGGGGAAAAATACACTTTTTTTATCACAGAATACACTATTTTATTCCCGGGGGTTGGCAAGTCTGCTTTTCTTCTTAAAACTTGTACACTGCATTCAGATATTCATTTATAAAACACCATGTTATTTTAATTACTCAATTATACTCATGTTATAATGAATTCTAAATATTTGTACTTCACATGCATTCACTGTACATGTAAATTTTACATGCAAGCTCTCCTAACTGCAATAAAATGCAGTACAATGCAAACAAAATATATATTTGCATTCTGCTGGCAAATGATGGCATTATTATGGAGTTTCGTATCAACTGGCCTTGATAGCTAATTAATTCTAAATTAGAGTCAATACACTTTATAAATCCAATTAAAACTGCCACATGTATATTGAAGCTAAGACCGCCTTATGTGAAGGCTTATGTACGGTACATACACGATAGTCTAGTGACGATGCCATAGACAACTTGACAAGTGGATTTCATGAGCATATTTGACTGGTTTTTCCCCTCTTTGTGTGGCCTCCCGACATAGAGCATATGTAGAGAATACGAAGAGCTTTACTGCTTGGTGCTGCATTACGATTTTAATTATCATTCAATTTGATGTGGGGTTGGCGTAGCCATTGGCTTATCACGTACCATTCAGCTGCAGCAGTGTGCGTTTCCTAGAGGGGAAGGAAAGAAGGAAGGACGGAGTAAATGAGATTGGGAGATGTGGGGTTAGGGGTGAGGAGATATTCTAAGAAGGGGGTGGGGGTGTGGGATAGGGATAATGATAATAATGAGACTTGTAAAGCGCCAAATCCACTCTGTAGAGTGCTCAAGGCGCATAAAGAGCCAAGAGTTAAATAGCAAAGTTTTTAGAAGATTTGTGAAAGGGATGGGAAGGAAGGAGGGCAGTTGCATACCTAGGATTTTCCACGGGGGGGGGGGGGTGGGGCAAATTCGTCTGCCCAAAAATTATGGCAAGCAAAAAAAAAAAGGTCTTCAAGTTCAAAGGAGCAGGCCAGGGATGAGTTGTCACTCTCCTCAGGGGGAGGGGGGGGGCAGTGATACATCCCTTGCAAGGGTTGTGACTTGTCGGGGGGGGGGGTGTCTGCACCCTCTGCCCCCCCCTGTAGGTACGCTAATGAAGGAGGGCAGGGAAGGGTGGAGGGGTGGAGTCGGGGGGGGGGGTGGGAACTACATGCAGGCCTAGGAGAAGGAAGGACAAAGTAATATGAGATTGAGAGCAGGAAAGATGATGGTGTGGGTTAATAGGGGTTGGGGATATATTCTGGGGATGTAGAGGGCAGGGGATGGGCAGGGAGTTGGAGGGCTGGGGGCAGGCCGCATGAACACTACCTGAAAATACAAATTATTAAACGAGATTAAGATCCAGAGAGATTATATGGAGATATTCTAGGGAGATGGAGGGGGGGGGGCAAGAGGCATAGGCATGAAAGTAAGGCATAGATTCTATAGATTCATATACAGTTCCAAAATTTATTGAATTGAATCTAGACAAACTGGACAGTTCTCAAATTTTAGATGCAAGATCATTTGAAAACTATTTTAGATTATTTAATCGGGATTAAGAAAAGTTTTGTACATATTATTTTGAGGGGCTAGGCAAGGAAGGTGGGCCCTGCATAGATTGGTTGAGCGATCAAGGTAACAAAAAGGGAGGGGAAGACTGATTTTGCTTAAGATTTAGATTGAGTGATAGAGTTAATGAGGTCTTCCATGAGATGTTTTTGAGGTGTGTAGAAGGTCGCAGGCAATGTGTGTGTGTGTGTGGGGGGGGGTGCTGTTATTTTGTTCATTCCTGATTCTGGGGGCATTTGGAATTAACAGTGATAGGCCAATTGTATTTCTGCCATTTGAATGACAGGTGAGATGGGAATATTGAGATGTGTCATCACTCTTTTCAGACTCAAAAATTTACAAATGGTTTATAGTAAGTACTATAGTACATGATGTACTCATGTTGGAGATATAACATGTAGGCCCATGTACAGTGCATCCCAGAAAAGAAACCGAGATTCTCGTATATTTCCTCCAAAGGCAAATGAATTATGATATTTTATTTACATAATCATATAATTCAATTATTCCTCTTTACTTTGATGCCTAATAATATGAGACAGACATCTCATGCATTAATTAGCAAGACGAGTTTGAAATTTTAAGGTCAAATCCAGGTTGCGCAGAAAAATTTGACATGACCGTGCTTATTCGACGATTAGCTCAATAGATTCTCTGACTGATCCCTGAAATGAGAGTGGATTCAGGGCAAATCGTTTCTGATAAGCATCAATACTGTTTGTAATCTGCCATGCATGAATGATATGCTTAGCTGTTGGTTTCAAATTAGAGATGAGTTTCAAATTTGAGATGAGATTCCACCCTTGCCATGAGTATCAAATTCATAGTAAAAACATTTAATTATTGTGAAATCTGTATCTGAAACCTGGTTTCCGTATTTATGAGATGAACTGTATATTGAAAAGTTGTTCAGCTCCAAACAAGGATTATAAATCATTTCAAAATATAACGCAAAATAGTGTACATGTATTTGCATAATATCATTATAATAGTGAACATGGATTGAGCCCTGCATACGTATTAGAAATGACCTCAGTGTATATTGAGCATTAAAATACTCAATGACGTAAAGAGCCGCAAATAGAGAAGTCGTCTCACGCGGGGGAGGGGGGGTGGGGGGAGATAGGGAGAAAGCAGCTCGGACATGTACATTTACTGTGCGCCTGTGTGTGTACGAGCCAACATGTGTGCATGCCTGCTTTACGCAATCAGTGAGAACACTTGTCACGGAGACGGTTAGGTTCATAGAAAGTCCACATTAAAATGCAAGGGACTATTGAATCCAGCATCCAAATAATACAAGTAGAAGACTACAATAATGCAATTGAGGGATATAGTACATAATGGAATAGAAAGGAGATGGGGATGCGTTCTGTAGCATCAACCTCCTCCCGCTCGCAGAGTGCGGAGGCCTCATTTAGCCAACGACCATGGAGCAAATTATTTAAATGTGGCAGATCGTTGTGTGCATGCATGCCTTTGCATCCCTAAAGCTCAGTCTATATTTGTTCTGTTAGCTCAGGCTCGGCAAACAGTGTGTAGTAGTAGTGGCGTTACCCTTCGAGCCACGCCGTGGATGCTGCTAGTAGAGGCTGGCGACGACGATGCGCCGCTGCTGCTTGGTCGGCATTGTCAGGGGATGTTTAATTATTAAGTAGTGTAGCCTGGGGGAAGGTTAACACTGGGAGATGGGGGAGTTTGCTGATGAGCTTCTGACCTGCTTAGCCAGGACATGCATGCATGGCACCTGTACGCTACTGTCTACATTACAGATAAATACCAGTTGTGGTAACAATCTAAAAATGAGTTCGAACAGAATCCAATGAAATTACCACTGAAGTGTTTGTATGTATGAATAAAGAATGGTGCCAAATGACTCTGGAATTGAATGCGTAATTGCAGAGAAATTAACAAATTAAGCACAGAATTCCATCAATTATCGGGTATTTTTCGAAGGAATATTAATACACTGTCCCACATATGCTTTTTGTCTCACCTGCGAAGCAAAGTGAGACTATAGGCGCCGCTTTTCCGACGGCGACGGCGGCGGCGTCAACATCAAATCTTAACCTGAGGTTAAGTTTTTGAAATGACGTCATAACTTAGAAAGTATATGGACCTAGTTAATAAAACTTGGCCATAAGGTTAATCAAGTATTACTGAACATCCTATTAGAGTTTCATGTCACATGACCAAGGTCAAAGGTCATTTAGGGTCAATGAACTTAGACCATGTTGGAGGAATCAACATCGAAATCTTAACCTGAGGTTAAGTTTTTGAAATGTCATCATAACTATATGGAACTAGTTCATGAAACTTGGACATAAGGTTAATCAAGTATCACTGAACATCCTGCATGAGTTTCACGTCACATGACCAAGGTCAAAGGTCATTTAGGGTCAATGAACTCTGGCCGAATTGGGGATATCTGTTGAATTCCCATCATAACTTTGAAAGTTTATGGATCTGATTCATGAAACTTGGACATAAGAGTAATCAAGCATCACTGAAAATTTTGTGCAAGTTTCAGGTCTCATGATTAAGGTCAAAGGTCATTTAGGGTCAATGAACTTTGGCCGAATCGGGGTATTTGTTGAATTACCATCATAACTTTGAAAGTTTATTGGTCTAGTTTATTAAACTTGGACATTAGAGTAATCAAGTATCACTGAACATCCTGTGCGCGTTTCAGGTCACATGACCAAGGTCAAAGGTCAATGAACTTTGGCCGAAATGGGTGTATCTGTTGAATTACCATCATAAGTTTGAAAGTTTATGGATCTGATTCATGAAACTTGTACATAAGAGTAATCAAGTATCACTGAACATCCTGTTCGAGTTTCAGGTCACATGATCAAGGTCAAAGGTCATGTAAGGTCAATGAACTTTGGCCATGTTGGGGTATTTTGTTGAATAACCATCATATCTCTGTAAGTTTATTGGTCTAGTTCATAAAAAGTGGACATAAGAGTAACCATGTATCACTGAACATCTTGTGCGAGTTAGAGTAGTATTCAAAGTCAGCACTGCTGCTATATTGAACCGCGTGATGCAGGTGTGACGGCCAGAGGCATTCCACTTGTTTATGTTAGTTATCAGAATTAGCGGTTTTGAGCTAAGATATCATGAATTCACAAAGATAAGTTTACATTTTACCAGATGTAGATCAATGGTAATATTGTGACCATAAACTCTGTCATGAAATGCAGGTGTTCTAATTTGCGTCAACAACTGTATTTTACCTTTAAATCCGGCATGAACCATGTTGTTAGTTACAGTGTATATTCCACTAAAAGTGAATTCACTGGAGTTTGTAACAGGATTGAAAATTCATTCATGAATCAAACCCTCTATCAAGATTATAACTTTGGTTAAAAATTGAATATGTTATGAGATAATACTGGGGTTAAATCACACTGCATCTCTTGGCACCGCAATTGTGAGCACCACAATTGCAGTGCCAAGAGATGCAGTGTGAAACGAAACAGGGCTATTAAAGGAAAAGTGGGGCTAAGCATTAGCCAATCAAAGAAGTCTTAATTGCACTTAATCATTCATGAGCTGTGTGATAGTCAGTGTGAATAGACAGTGTGAATTGAAAAAAAAGATAGTATGGGGTTAAGAAAATGCAGTGTGAAAAGCATATCAGTGGCTATAATTAAGTTGTCGTAGGTGTTTATGGGCCTCAGCTGATCAATTATTGTCCATGTGAGTTGAAGTGAATATTTAGCAGCAGTTATTATTATGATTATTATTTACATGCCACATGCTTATCAAATAATTCTACTATTTCAAGAATGTGAAGTGTGCCTATGTCAACATATGTTGCCTTGTGTACACAATGTGGGCCTGAAAGTGCATTCGTATTATAATAGCCAAAACAGATAACTTATCAACAAAGGACTTAGGGTGTGTTTATACCTTGCTTTCTATGGATTGATTTAGCGTTTTGAAATGTACATGTACTTTGGAAATATAAAATTGAAGATTATTCCTGCTGATAATCATCTATTTTGCCTACGACAGTGCCAGTCTATCAAATCAAGAAGTTGAGAGATTCCACATTGCGCAATATTTACATTGTTTGGCCAAGGAGATATCTCCTACATGTACATGCTGTACATGTAAACATGTTTATGCATAGCTCTGATTGAACCATGTTTCATTCTAAATATGTTTTATAAATAGAAATTGTTCATTAATGCTTGGCATTTGCGACTAGCATTTATACCAAAAAGGAACCAACCATATGTTTTGAAGTGAACATTTTTCGTTTACACCCCCAAATGTTAAGAGCATGAATGCACCTCAGAAGTTTTGTTGTAATAGTATAAAAGTACTGGAAGTATTTTGAACCTGGATCTAGTTTATGTTGTGTTGACTTTTCCAAACTTTTATTGAGTTATGCGTATGTGATTTATTGAATTACTTTTATTTTTCTCTCAAGCATCTATGATATAGTTTTTAATAAATATCTTTTTTTAAATTTTATCTTTCAGGTAACCTGTATTTAAGAGAGGACAGGCCTATTTCTTGTTGATCTGCAGTAGACCTACGCAAAGTGGCAGCCATTTTGTGCTGCTCTTCCAAACCTAAACTCATTCTCTGTGTGTAAGTATTACCTTATTATTATCTTAGACACCGTTCTCATTATACTTTCTAAATCTAGTTTAGTGGAAGTTGGTTCAGGGAACCATTTTGGAAGATTGCTTTGTTAGCGTTCCCATTTGATCACCTGAAAGGGGTTTTGAATACTACTTAATGTAAAATGGTCTTGTTGGTATGGGAATGCTCTCAGTGGGGGTGACATATTTGGCGCGAAATTAAAAAACGCAGCATAGACATTCTACACACTGTGTGGGGTAGTGCGCTCAAAATGTGCGAAGATCGCTTCCTCAAGAACGGTTGCGTTCTTACGCTTACGTTCTTACTTACGCTTACGTTCTTACTTACGCTAACACAAGTTTAACGAGGCAAAGCGATCTTGAAAACTATATAAACTAATTTTAGGGCAGTAATGAGAACGGGGTCATAACTCATCTATGTAATATTAGTAAAATTGATGATAACAAGATTGTCATTTTTACACAAAACACTTTAGATTGGTTGAAGTGACAGTTTTGTGAACACTAAACTCAAATGCATGCCCAGTTCATAGCCTTTAAACAAGACCCTGTGTCTGTTATATTCATATCAAATAACTAACAACTGGAAAAAAAACTATTCGCGGAAGGCTGGGTGAATGCAAGGGTTGTGAGCCTAGTCATAGGGCCTTTTATAGGAACCTGACTATGATTTCTTACGTTAACCATTGTTCCTGACTTGTGATTGCTGCATCACAGATAGCAGCCAATCAGCAAGCAAAATTTCACAAAGTGCTTGAAAAGTAGGTGTGACAATTAATATGACACAAACATTTTCTACTGGCAGTTGAGGCCTTGTCTCCATGATTGAACATTGACTTTGCCTTTAGATAAAGACATTAAGTTTTTTTAAAGAGAAGAAATATATATGAAAGTATATGTGAATTAATTTGGAAGGTTACATGTACATTAATGATTTGTTCAAACTTTCTGAACTAAATTGTACTTTCTAATTAAAACACTAATTAACACTGACATTAATTGTGTTCATATAGATTTTATAATCATAGATTTCACAATTTCGTCAAACAAATTTAGGGAGTTAATATCAGACAAATAAAAATTATATTATAATAATATTTTGAGTTTGTAGGCTGTGGTTTCAATTTTGTGTACATTTACAGTAGATTATTTCAGCTCTATACATGGTGTTGTGCATTTGAATAAAACATGAACAATGCAAGTCCTGCAAATCTTCCATTGATTTTGAAAAGAGAAGAATAGATATAGAAAGAATAAAAACATGTTGACTGTTTATCCCTGTTTGTCCTACGCACCTGTAGTACCTAGTAGTCGACCCAGACTGGCAAATACTTCACTCCTGTGGACGAGTGAGGTTAACCACAATAAAGAAGGAATTATCAACAGGGCTAGTTAGTCCCTGACAAATATAAAGCACTTCTAAACTAAGCCGCAGAGCTAGTTAAACTTTCATTTCAATATCAAATCAATTCAGGAAGTTGAAAGGAAGAAAACATCATTATCAATCTAGGTGTAGCACAGTGGGTCAGGTCGTTAGCCTAGGGTCCTGGCTTTTAGTAACATTTATTTTTGACAGCTTTTGTGTTGTCTATATAGGAAGAAAATGTTTTTGCGTTTTGTTTTTAAGACAGTAATCTTATACCCCTTTCATAAACCCAATTATGCGGCTAATAGCAGCATAATTTGGTCGTAAAATTGGAGGAGGACCAGAGTTATCCGCATTATTTTGATGCTGCTATTATCTGCATAATAACAGCATCGGGACAAGATTTTGACTTTATGAACGCATTTCCAAATAATGCGGATAATTGCCATGGTGCGGTTGCAAGGTCATCCTTTTCCAACACCACCGCATCGGAGGGGGCGTGTCCAGTTGTCATGACGATTATCCGCCTTTTTCAGGACGGGCGCTCGTAAAGATAGTGCGGATTATTTTCAGAGTTTGTGAACGCAATTTTCATTGCATTATCCGCATTACTCTTAGGCGGCTAATTGGAGGATGGGTTTATGAAAAGGGTATTATACAAGATCTATTTGGCCAGATATATTTAAAAAACAAATTTTGAAGTGGGAAAGCTCTGGTGAGCAGGTGTGGGCCCATTCGGTCCAAGACATATAGGGCACAATGCACCCCTCTTTTTAACCCAAAGTTGTTGAAGGTCATATATGTTTATTAGGTCCATGGTCATACTAATATTACAGGTGGTAGACATTCCCTCTTTTTTTAAAAGGGATATGAAAATGGGGGGGGGGTGTGAAGTTCTTTTTTTCTTGTCAATTTTCCTCTTTTTTTAACAAAGAAAGAGTGCCTTTTTGGGGTTCTTTTTTGAGGGGGAGGGGAGTGTGATACAATATTCAGGGTGTTCTCCAAGCAATCCGCTTCCACAATATGATGAGTATGTGTACTTGAAAATGGAAACTAAAATATATGAATCATAAATAAAGAACGGAAGGTGGTCGTGGAAGAAAATGAAAATGAGTGGTATGTTGGTAAGAAACATAAATTAGAAAAAAAAGTATATTGATAGGCCTGGATACATGTATATGCAAATAGAATGATAGTCTGTTCAGCTCGATTGCATTCTATAACTTCATTACATGTCCATTGTTAAAGTGTCATAAAGAAGAAAAAAAACCTATTTGATTTGAATTGTGTAGTCGACTCAATAGGAGAGAGAGAGGGGGGGGGGGGCGAGAGAATACAAAGTGAAACAGAAATGGTAAGGGGATTTTTCTTTTTGCACATCTTTGCGGAAGGAAATGCAATCAATAGGCAAAGCATGTTTGTTTTGACTGCTCTTTAAAATGTCTTTGGGAAATATTGAAAATGATGGGGGGGGGGGACAAATGTATATTTATTGAAAGAAATCATCTCTTTTTCAAAGGATGTCAGTGAGCAATAATTTCAAAAATATGACTGGAAAAAGATCTGTATGCATGTAATTCAGGTTATTTTGTAGTATAGCATAGCGGTACAAGCTTTTGTTCATGATTATCAGTTGATATGACCTACATGTACATTCAAATTTTATCAATGCACTTGCTTCCTGCTGCCTTTAAAAAAAAATCCCCTGTAAAGGCCAAAACATGTCTTCACAATTACAGAGCTGAAGGTTGCACACACTTAATTTTTATTTTCACTAATTATACAACTGATTAAGTGGCTCAGTGTCAATGACATTAAATCATGAAAATGTTGTGCAAATTAATGTATTTTGGTGTACAATATATATGGAGTTCATACCAGACATGTTCCAAGACTGTACATGTATTATACATTGAAGGTAATGTAGCTACAGTATGAACAGGTGTGCTCAGAAGTTAGTGGACCCCACCAGAAAATACACCCCTCCATACTGAGTGTTGAATGTAGACAATAACATTACAATATTCTGCGAGCCCAGAGAAACAAACTTTATTGAATGTATATTTTATCATCTGTCTTCAAAATTAAATATCTAAAACATTCAGAACTTGAACACTTTAAAGGGGAAGTTCACTGACGTGACAAATAGTGTATTGTAAAAATAGCAGAAGAGATATTGACAAAGGTTTGAGAAAAATCCATCAAAAATAAAAAAAGTTATTGGAATTTTGATTTGTGACGTCATTTGCGAGCAGCATTCCTAAATAACAAATGGTAAAAATCAATAAAATATACATGTGATTTTCTCAGAAAATTGAAAATGGTTTCACTGTACCTTCCGTGTATCAATAGAAAATCATTTCACATCTCCTAAAATGAAAACAAAAATAACTCATCACAAACCATTAAAAATTTGAAATTTATACATTTTATATTAAACATATGGGGCAGCTGCTTGTTTATGACATTCTCGTTCTTAATCTGTAGTGGATTTTCCTCAAACCTTCACAAATATTTTTTTAATTACTTTTTTTGCTATTTTAACAACAAACTTTTCTTCAGGGTGAATCTCCCTTTAATTATGTTCATTATTTTGTGTTGTTCACTATAAACTTTTCAGCACCACTGAACATTTAGGCCTGTACTCTGCACATACTTTTCATTTTACATGCCCAACACATGTATGTAGATTTATTCTGAATGAACTATTGATGACTGATTTGAAAATTAGTATTCTATTGTAAGGAAGCAAAGCTCACACAGCAGTTCCACACTTGCTAATTAATTAATCAATAGTTGCATGCAATTACTGTGCATGTAGATGGAACTAAAGGCTAGCTGGGCAGCTATCAGGTCACTCAGATGTTTAATATTAGCAGACTTTCAGCATTCAGGAAAATTAGTTTATGTTATACTGTACCTGCATACACTGGATAAAACAATGAAAACATTAGCAGTTCGGATACTGATGTAATGTACCTACATGTACATGTACACTGAAAATTGTGCCGAGATACAAGTATTGTAGTTCGAAAATTCAGACACTTCAGACATACTGAATATTTAGTTTTATATATTTTTCACATGATATGTATATAAACCCAAAATACAGTATTCCAACTGTTTTTTTTATCATTAGTCTTTGGCCCAAAATCAAAACAAATATACACAAGGGTCTTATGTATCTTTGTAGAATATTTCTGAATCGTTTGAACATGAAAATAAACGCACAAGATATTCCACATGCCCTGTTTAACATACATGTACATACTCATTAACTAGTCTGCAGGTACAGACCCTGATTGAAAGTTTGATCAACAAGTGGGTTTGCACACAAAGACTAGCACTGTTTTAATTAGGGCCTTCAGTACACAAGGCATTGTAGGCTGCACATTCAGACCCTAACTCGAGTGAAAGGTTTGCGCAGCAGACTACTCATTAACATACAGAATGTAAACTAATAAAGTCTGGATGATGAAGACTAGCTATCAGCCACATGCTAAAGATACATACTATTCCTGTTATAACCTCAAGGATTAGGAAAAAAGGGAAATCATTAATATAGGCTCCGTCTCCCAGATGTCAACCGCTTGGCGCCGAGGTAATCTTGGTCACCGTTTTGAATTTCTGAGCGTGCCTGTTTAGTAGAATGCCAGCTCTATTTACATACCCTTTCAACAAGGTTCATTGGATTCTATTTATTTGCGATCTGGGCTGTAAAACAGCTAATAAAAAGCTGATTTCTGCATAATTGGTTACTTCTGTATGGCTGGAAAGCTCTTTATTTGCTTATTTTTTTCTGAACTGAAAAGAAATTAAATTTGAATTTTATTTAATTGATTGGACACAACTCATCAAAATATTTCTGCATGAGGTTGTTGACAAAGGTATCATACAGTTTCATGTACGTACATGTATTGGTCTATGTACCTGTACGTGTAAGTTGATGTACATGTAGGTAGATGTTTATTTGCTATTGTCTGCAATCCGTCAGCCAATGTTTTTTACTCTGTTTTACAGTTTCTGATTTGAAAAATTAATGCTGCATGTTAAAACAATAATAAAAAAAAAATAGTGGTGTACAGTGATTGTTACTCTTGTTGTGTAAAAGGGTGTTCGAAGACCAAAAATTTCAAGGTAATCCTTCGAGATTTGTTCATGTGTTCAGATCAAAAGTTTAAATTTTCAAAAAATATTAATCAACACAGATGAACATTCATGATCATGTAATACACCAGCTCGTAGCCTAAGATCATCACACCAGCAACTTCTTAAGACTCCCAAGACACGTGTAGCATATGGTGCGAGAGCTTTCTCTGCCCCGGCACCATCTCTCTGGAATAATTTGCCATTAAATTTAAGAATTATACCATCACTGGAGACCTTCAAATCTAAACTGATATCTTATCTTTTCTAAAAGTATTAGTTATTGGCACTTTGACACTCATCCAAACTTTCTCATTCTTTCTTTTCTTGTGTGCCTCGGAATAGAATATTTCTAGATAGATGGCGCTATATAAATGCCTATTATTATTATTATGTCTTGTTTTGTCTTTCACCAGGTGCAGCCACTACTGTCTAGTCAGATGGCAGGCACCAAGCTAACCAACCATCATCAGTTCAACTATCATCAACTCAATTCACAGTTCTACCATGTTACCGTCGGAGACACACATTTCCAGATCCTCAAGAGATACAAGAACCTCAAGAGCGTCGGCAGCGGCGCCCAAGGTCTAGTTGTGTAAGTAGATTGGAATCGGAGGTGGCAGGATGATGGGTAAATTGCCATTTGGTCTACATCCACTTGGTCTACTTTCCACTCTGTCATTTCACATGGTATTATCGTACTTTGTCAATTATAATAGTATAGAGGTGTTGTGGGCCGCTCAGTGGGTATGTCTCAGGACTTTGAACCACAAATTCCGGGGTTCAAATACCACCGCAGTACTTGTGTCCTGTGGCAAGGCATTTATGTACATTTGCCACTCTCCATCCAGGTGTAGTGAATGCGTTTTCGGAAGGAAGGAATTCCTTGAACGCTCGAGCTCCCGATCAGGATAGCCATGCTAAAGCAGGGGTAATAGTATGCAGCCACCTCTGGATTAAGCACTGTGTGGCCAGTCAATTAGTCTTCTGATTTTGAAACAGAGGGTGGTGGGTTCGAATCCCAGCCATGGCATAATTTCCTGCAGCTAGAAATTTATCCACATTGTGCTGCACTCAACCCAGGTGAGGTGAATGGGTACCCGGTAGGAAGAATTTTCTTGAATGCTTGTGTGCCCAGGCAGCCCAGCTAAAGCCTGGGTAATTATAATGGCACTGAAGGTGCTTCCCTGGCTAAATATACCTATATTATTATTATTATATAAATGTTGCATATTTTCAATTATTATCATTATTATAATACAACCAGTTTGTATACTAATCAATTAGTGTAATTGCCATGTAAATACATTTTTGTCTATTTCTTCCAGAATCCTTTGACACACCTTTATTCATACATGCAGACACTTGATTGGCCATTTTATTGGATTCTGAACTAACTCATTTGAAATCGTTCCCATATCTTGCATTTATCTTAAATAACAGACCAAGTGGATGCCAGTTTGTTTTCATTTTATGAGTGTTCAAAATTTCTGGAATCAACTATTGTAAATCATGGATTAAAGTGTCAAATCGCCTTTGGTCATGTAGATTTTTAAAGATCTGAAAAACAGTTCTTTCTTTTATTTCAAATTTTGAATTGAACAAGCCAGGACTGTTTTTATTATCTATTATGATCTTTATAACGAAATCACAAAGAAATTACTTTCCTTCTCTCAATCTCTCTCTCCAGAGCTGCCTACGATGTCCTCACAAACCAGAGTGTCGCTATTAAGAAACTAAGTCGACCGTTCCAGAATGTCACGCATGCCAAGCGAGCGTACAGAGAGTATATCCTCATGAAATTGTGCAATCATAAAAATGTAAGTTACTGCCAATCCCCCAAGTTAGAGATGTCTTTCCTGATATCTTCTTAGATTTTTTCATAAAGCAGTTAATAAAATTTTGCATAATGTAAAGATAAATGGAATGCAGGAAGCTAAATTTATTTCCAGTCAGATATTGATCAATATTTTTACTGTTGGCATTGCCTTGGGCAATGTTTCATAAACTATGTTAGCAGTTAAAGCAGCAATCGGTGATTAACTTCTGAGATCATATTTGACTGGCCAAGGGCCGATAGGAGGGCCGTTATGAAAAGCACAGAGGAAGTGATTATTTTCATTGTCATACGAATACAGAGCAGTCCATATTTGTTTTATATACCTCATCGATAATCACATAACTCTATCCCCAATAGCTTAAATTTCAGGACCTCTGTGTAACACTTTTCTCAATTTGATTTCTAAATCACTCAAGTTGTGATTTAAACGAGCTGCACTCCTGGGACTGCTCTGCTGCATGCTGGCCAGGACAACCGATAAATCCAGTTGGCCAACCAGCGGGCTGTTCGCTGCGCGTACATAATTGAGCAGCAGCAGCAGCGTAGTAACGCACAGCCAGTTAGCTCGAGCGAGCGAGATGCGTGCATAGAAACACAACTTGTGGCCCCGCCCTCAGGGGTTACGAGTACTATCAGAGGGTTTAATAGAAGAAATGTACAGTCAGTCAAACCCTTGAGACAATGATAGGTGGAATAGCACCACGTCACATGAAGCAGTTGTGACCAATCAGAGATAACAATCCTAGCATGAGGTATATAAAGCTTTCTAAAAGATCTATATTGATTTATCCACTTCTGATCATATCTGACCATGCACTAATTGAACTTTTCTCTCCCCTCGTCACTCTCTTTCAGATTATTGGTCTCCTAAATGTGTTCACGCCGCAGCGGACGTTCGATGACTTTGCAGATATATACCTAGTGATGGAACTAATGGACGCTAGTCTGGTCCAGGTTGTTCAGATGGACCTGGATCATGAGAGGATCTCCTACCTTCTCTATCAGATGCTCTGCGGCATCAAACATTTACACAGTGCAGGGATTATCCACAGAGTGAGTATAGCATTCCCAGGTATTGCTAATGATGTTAGTAATAGTGTGAGAAACAAAGGACATGTAGTTTGGTTTGTTCAAACGGACCTAGACCGTAAAAGACTCTTCTTCTTGTTATCATATGCTGTAACAGTCCTTGGTGGTTGTTTCATAAAGCTGTTCGTACTCTAAGAGCGACTTTAAGAACGACTGGTGATCCTATCTTGTGGTAAAGGGTTTATTCATTGGTGAAGGTTTAGCGCATGAGAAAGGATCACTAGTCGTTCTTAAAGTCGCTTTTAACTTACGCACAGCTATATGAAATGGCCCCCAGATATTATTAATGATGTTAAGTAATAAAATGAAATATCTCATTTTAAATCCCATTTTTGTGTAAAATTCACCATAGATAGTCACTTTGCCATCAGCTGAAAATTTCATGGGAAATTTACTGTGATGATAATGGTTCTTTCAAGCCTGACATTATATGATTATTTGTTGCTGAAGAACCATACAACAGGAATTCACCAGGGAGCTTCTTGATAGTGTAAATTGAAATTTTCCCACTCAGGCAACCATCAGAAGAAATGGTATCAATCACATCACATTACTACCTCTGAACTATCTTTTTTTTTTGGGGGGGGAGGGATCATATGAGAGGATTCCAATTAATACCTTCTATCTTAATGGCCCCATCTTACAAAGAGTTACAATTGATGCAGTCAATCTCAACTATACACAACAAAAAAAGTAAGTCCCCCTAAATCAAATTGCTTTAACTTTTGAACCGAATTAGTTTGAGATATGATATTTCCTAGGTGGTTTTCTGAACTCATTAAGCAACTCCTGGGGAAAAATGAGATCAATCGGTGGAGTCATGCATGAGTGATTAAAGATTGAATTAAAAATGACCATTTTTAAAAGTCACAAGAGTCGTTTTTCAGTTTGTTCAAATACGAAGTTGGGAAAAAGTTGTTTTTCAGGTGAATTTTTTGGTGTTATGATGTTTTACTGTCCATCATTCAACCACTTCAGACCAGATTTTGATATCGTATGTTCATGGTTGAGTGAGCACAATGTATTGCAGGGGCTGCGGAAGGGGGGTGGGCTTCAGCCCCAACTTTTTTCCAAAAGCATGTACAAAAATGTAAAAATGACCATGCGGTTTTGATTTCTTTTGCATGATCAGCCCCCCCCCTCACTTTTTGCTCAGTCTTCCCCCCCCCCTCCCCCTTTGAAAACCGTTCCGCGGCCCCTGAATTGTGACGTATCATCATAGGGGTTTACGGTAGTATCATCTTCAACTTGTTAGATCATGTTAAAATTTGGAAATTTTAGTGGCTCCCCCGATTATAGGCCCTTCCACCATTTTAAAATTCTGGATCCACCACTGATTTGTCCATACATTCAACTGATCCTGAGAAATTGTGAGGAAAAGAATACATTTATGCAGTATAAAGAGTATTCATTCCTAAGTTTTGGATTGTGCTCGCTCAACCATGAAAATGTTTAAAATTCGGAAAGTGTGTGGTGATAGAAATGATGGATGATAAAAACAACAGCAATTAAAGTCACATTTGAAACCGAATTTGCCCCAAATAATCACTTTATTATCCTTTAAAATGTGTCTGTGACATTGAAAATACCAATTTTCCCACTTTGATGCGTGCTCACTCATCCATAAATAAACAAATCGATTTCATTTTTGCACAGAATTTTGCCCATAGGTTGATAAACATTGCTACTAAACGACATTGCTAAAGACAGCCTTGAAAAAAAGTTCCACCATATTGAATAAGGGGTTACTTATTCGTAAACATATGCACCCATAATGTACACAAGTCTATGAGAGAAGAAGTCAAAATTTTGAAATGAGGGTTTGTTTCATGGATGGTTTTTGTTACTTCTGCCAACAGTTATTTCATGAAACTTCGCACATGGCTTCAGAGTAACACTATCCAAAAGGTGCGCACACCAAAATAACCATTCGATAGGGCACAGAGTGGGGCCAAGGCCTTGAACTTTCTTCTCATTTGCATAATTTTCTAGTATTGTGTGTTCACTGATGCATTAAACATCGGGATTTTCACAAAAATCAAATCAAATGAACTATGCAAGGAGGTTTGTGACAGATATCCGTAGTTACAAATTGCATTTTTTCCAATAACGTAAAAAAGAGCTTATTACATTCCACATGTTCATTCAAGCGTGAATGTTTAATTAAATGCCTTTGAATCATTGAAGCATGTTAATTGGTCATAAACACAACAAAAAAGTTGAGAAAAGATCATTTTCAGGTACCAAAATGAAACAATACTTGCCTATGATATTTGAAAATCGTATTTTTTGTTTTTAATAAATGTTCATTGAACCGTGAAACGATGAATACTGTTGCAGAAACTCTTCCCAAAAATAACTGTCATCATATTCGATCATTTTTATTGATAGAAGCGTGCAAAATAACCAATTATAGCAAATTTTGACTTGTGTTTATTCAACCGTGAAATTTAGCCCAAAAAGTTGTGTCGTCCTTTAGAAAGTACCTATTATAAACCTTCTGACTATTTTTTGTGATGAGAATGTGGAATAAGTTCCAATGAAATGGAATCAAAGTCATGATATTTGGCTTGTGACTTTTGAAAAGTGACATTTTTGCCTTCTGACGGTGCTCACTGAAGCATGACGTAAAATACGTCCATAACATTTACTCATAGGGTAGCTTATAAAATTACCTACACGCTCATGTAAAAATATATTAAAAACTCGCATTGGTTTGGAAATTATTGATGTTTGTTTAAGGGGGACTTACATTTTTTGTTGTGTATATATGGAAATCCTTTCGTACCATAATTTTTCTACAAGGAATTTCCACAATCTCCTGAGTAAATAAAGAGAATCACACTGAATCTTCAAAAAAATCATAAATGTATGAATATGCAATCTAGAAAATATGTTGAACAAATTTGCATTTTAGATTTTGATATTGCTGGCCATCCATAGTTGTGGTTAATCAGATCAATTGCAACTCTTTGTAAGACAGGGCCCGTGTCTTCTTAGTTATAGTGGTTTGTGATGTAATATAACTCCTCCCACTTTTTCCTGCAGGACTTAAAACCCAGCAATATAGTAGTAAAGACAGACTGTTCGCTGAAGATCCTGGACTTTGGTCTAGCCAGGACAGCTAGTACTAGCTTCATGATGACCCCTTATGTTGTTACCAGGTACTACAGAGCACCAGAGGTCATCCTAGGCATGGGATACAAAGAAAATGGTAAGGGAGTGATGATGATGCACAGCATTTGTATAACGCCATATATCTGTTAAAGACATTCAAAGGCGCATTGGAGGAGGAGCCAGCCAATCTGGGTCGCCTGGAAAGGCGTGCACACAGAACTGTGACCTGCAGGTCTCTCCTCCCGATAACTGGTTGGGGAATGCAGGTGGAACACTTCACAGGGGTTTCCCCCCCCCCTACTCTTATTCAAATAGTGCAGTGGGTTCTTAATGTGCAAAGGTGGTGATTCTCCTCTACACGGGGCCTCCATTTAACGTCCTATCCAAGGGACAGAGTGTTTTCCACTGTAACATATCCTGCATCTATGAAATGGGAGAGACGTTTACACACAAAGTGCTGGCTTCAGTCATCCGCCCGGGGTGGACTCGAACCCACGATCTTGAGTGAAGGGATGGAAGGATAGAAGGATAGTGAAGAATGGATGGATGAATGATAGGATAACAGATGGAGGATGAAAGGATGGTATAGTAATGAATGGGGCATGGAATGGTGGAAAGAGTACAGAACGGAAAACGGGAGGATGGATGGATGAAAAATGGTAGGAGAGAGCATAGGAGGATTAAGATATGAAATGATGGATGAAGGGAGGATGAAGAATAGTAGGTTAGATGATGGTAGGGTAGAGGATGAAAGGATGGTTGGATGGAGGATGGAAAGATGGAATGGAAGATGTTTTAAGGATAAAAGGTATGAAGAGCACAGGAAATGGAAGGATGATGGGATAACGAATAGAATAGAAACATGAATGGATTGAAGATACAATCATTTAAAAAAGTAGGAAGGAATGGGTGATGAGATGAGGAATATAATGATAGAAATATTTGGGAAGGTGAATTGCCAATTCGTCTAATGGCATTCTGTCCAACATTTCGTGTAACAAACATTTGTCCAATAACCATTTGGTCCTATCATTACTTCATCTTATCACCATTTCATCTATGACCATTTCGTCTCATAACCAGTTTGGTCTAATATCCATATCATTTTCATTCATTTTGCCCAATTAACACTTCGTCCAATTAGACCAAATGGTATATGGACTAAATGGCTATTGGACCAACTGGTTATTAGACAAAATGGTGATTGGACAAAATAACAATTAGACCATGTGAATAGTGGAAGAACTGATGGTAGACTAAATGATAGTAGACAAGTTGGCAATTGGACGAATTGGCATTAGACGAAGTGGAAATAAACCTTTTAGGAAGGGCAAATCAATAGGTCTTAAAAGGACTGTCCACCAGACAAATAAGTAAATTTGACAGCAAAAAGAGATAATATTCTCTCAATAGATCAACACCATATATAGAGGGGATTAAAGTTGGGAAAATCCAGATACAGGATTGTGTTATAATCTTTGAGCTAATCTTCCACTAACCCTGTACTGAGAATTGATTAATATAAATTTTCTTTGTTCCTGATTCCCCATTTCAAGTACTTTTTCAGGTATGGATAGAAGCGACTTACCTGATCAAATATTTGGAATTATTTACATCTAGTATCTTCGTATTTACTGTGCAAACTGTCTAAAGGTTTAAATTTATGTTCCTGCTTTTTTTTTTGGGGGGGGGGAGGGGGCGGGGTAGTACCGAGCAAGTTGTAGCAGTGAATTAAGAATTATTTACCAAATTATACTTTGTATATGGATTTAATTATCTCTATTTCATTATTTCAAATGATGATAACATATTTTTTGTTCTTTCCCACTCTCTCATTGATATTTAGTTGACATCTGGTCCATAGGCTGTATATTCGGTGAGATGATCAGAGGGCAGGTCATGTTCCCCGGCTCAGATCGTATCCTTTTACCCAAACAAAATGAAAAAAAAAATCACACCAACAAAAGCGACTCCAGACAGATCAAAGTTATTACGTTATTTCATACGGCACACCATCTGTCGGTTTGGAGTCATTTTGTTGATGTGACTGTAAGCATATATAACCTGTCAAATGTGTTCAAAATGTATTCCCTTTTTATGAAATTACAAATACATGATTATGTGATATATTTGTGAACTAAAACATTTATTTCGATTTCCTTCTTTGTATTATGATGTTTATGTAAGGCCTCTGTACCTCTTTAAAATCATCACAATTCGGCTTTGTCGCAATTTTTTTAATCAATAAACCAGTTATCTATCTATCTATTTAAAGCCTTTGATTAAATTATTTTCTTCATCACTTTATTCAATATTCAAAATCAAAAAAAGGAACATAGGTGAATACATAATAAAAAGGAAATAAGCCCAGGTCATGAACGAGTGAATTACATGCAGGGCAACAGAGGTAAATTACAGAAAAAACGAATCACAATATAAACAACATTTGCAAAAAACAATGATAACAAAATACATGTATAGAAGATGAAGTTGTGAGCAGAATAAAAAATGTGAAGGGTTACACATTTCAAAGAAATTTACAAACACATCGTTAAGGCATATGCGAGGAAAATCACAAATTATTTGACAATTAAATATCTCATATCACACCTAGTTCATGTGATATGTCCACAATTCACAAGATTCTTACTCTGATGTTTCGCAAATCTTCGACACTTTGGACAACATCCAAATGATGAGATGACTTGATGGCATGGAAGGTGTCAGCCCTAATTGATTTTATGCAAAAAGGACATAAGTAACCATGAATAAGCCAGTTCCTAGTTCCTTTTTGCGCATGATCAAAAGATTCTGTGCATGATCAGAGGAAGGTCATCTCTACTAAAGTGACATGGGGGTTTAAAATTTAGCGAAATAAGCACCAACTTTGATGTCTTGATTATTCATATATTCATCCACAAAAAACAATGTGTCCACAAATGACTGTTATTTCAGTTTGCCAAGTACATTGTGCAACATGCTATAATATGCATTCAAAATAGAAATGTAACAAATACATGTACCTTCATAAAGTGTTCATTGGTGTGCTATTCTAGTCACCTGGTCTATTCAATTTCTTCATCTTGCTATGTATTAATGGCATACTTACGTAATATCTTGCTTTGAAATCTGCGTATCATAAAGAAAGAAATGAAAGGTCATTTGACCAAAATTGCCCATGAAGTAACTATGAACTGGTCTATTCAATGAGTCTTTATTGTATGCTTTGTAAACAATGTCCTGATTCAATCCTTCAAGTTTTGACTTTTAAACAAACAGGAAATATTTGCAATCTCCATCCCTTTTCAATAATAGATAGGCCTACAGGTATTTTCTCTGCATCATTTCAGTTATGTCAGTGGAGAGAGAGAGAGAGATAATGATAAATGAAATGTTCAATTCAATTCAAAGTTTATTTCAATCAATCAATCATAAAAAATCAGGTATATACAAATTAGATAACGTGGGATTTGGAGCCCCTGGAAGTTTTCATTTACAAAAAACTTGTGGGTGGGGCACCACCATGATACAATTGAATACAAATTAATATAAGACATACATAAATAGAGAACAACACTGGAGCATTGTGGCCCAGTGGATTAGTCTTCGGACTTTGAAACAGAGGGTCGTGGGTTCGAATCCCAGCCATGGCGCAATTTCCTTCAGCAAGAAATTTATCCACATTGTGCTGCACTCGACCCAGGTGAGGTGAATGGGTACCCGGTAGGAAGAAATTCCTCGAATGCTCAAGCGCCCGATCAAGGTAGCCGTGCTAAAGCCGGGGTAATAATAGCAGGGCCCGCTGGGAGAACAGTTTTCGGAACTGAAGTGGCTACCCTGGGTAAATATGCCGCCATTATTATTATTATTAACATATAACATTGAAATACAATTAAAAAAAAGAGAGAAAAAAGAGACAATGGGCTAATATAAGGAATATAAACAAGAAAACTAGAAGTAATAATTATAAATCATAGTGACCTACAGTGTGCTATTGGCAGGAGTTTAAATACTGAGAGAAAAATTCAATGTTCCAACAGTTGTTTCCTTAACCTTGTGGCTGATCAGACATTGACCAATGGAACAAAATTGCCGACCTCCTCGGGACACCAACAGACATGTTCTTAAGCAGACTACAGCCCATGGTCAAGCAGTATGTAGAGAACAGGACAAAGTGTCCAGGATATTCCTTCGAGATGCTGTTCCCTGATGAACTCTTCTATCAGGCAGAAAGTAGTACAGAGAAGACAAAACTATGTGGTGAGTAATCCAGGAACTGCTTGTTCACCAAGTGCTCCACCCCACCTCAGGACAACTACATGTAGGTGGGGTGTATTTCATTTAAGTGTCTTGTCACTAGTTTCCATCCCCCCCAAAAACAAAAAAAAAAATCACTGTTAGCCAATCAATTTTCAGGATTATGATCCTACTGCAAATCTGCAACCGCTATAATGAAGAAGCCGATTGATATTATCGAAAATCATGTTTTCCATCCCACTGCTGCCACCATAATTAAAAAATATATTGATAGTATTTCAAGATCATGCGATCATATTCCACTCCTGCTACTATAGTGAAGAATTAGATGAAGCTATTTTATAAACACTGGTTCCCATCCAATACCAAACACTGCAATGAGGAATAGATTGTTAGTCTTTTAGAATAACAGGATCTTTTTAGTCTTTTAGAATAATAGGATCCCTTTTGTACTGATTTTACCATGAAAAAGAAGATGATTGGTTACGTTTTATAACCAGAGGTTTCCATTCCATTGCTGAAAACAAAACAAAGGAGTATATTGAGAGCATTTAAGGCGACCGCAAACCTTACGATTGGTCTGCTACCCGATTTCAGAATGAAATGTAGTATTTTATGCTAATATTGAGACTTGGAATATCTTACTGTATAATGTTCTACATGTAAATCATCCTACGAATACCTATATTCAAAATGCTATCATCCTTCTTAAAATAAAAGCGAATTTAATATCTAGTTGTAATGACGTCATAGCAGTTGTACGATTGGCTACGATTTGAAACCAATTTGGCCTTTACGCCAAAGTAAAGGCTTGCAATCTTTCATGATGGTGATATTAGTATTCTTTCAATTAATTTTAACCTCAAATAAAATGCTATGTTCCATTCACATATTCAGAAAATGAGCAAAATGTGATTTGTTCCAAAATTGGATCGCGAGCAGTCGTAAGGTGTGCGGTGGCCTTTATTATCACGGGTTCCCATCCCACATCTACCACCACAATGATGAAGTAGGTTACTAGTATTTTAAAATCATAGGTGTCATGCTGATAAATGAAAATGTTGTTAATGACTTTCATATTTCAGTTGCACAAGCGAGAAATTTGCTCTCAAAAATGCTCATCGTGGATCCAGAACAGAGGATATCAGTTGATGAAGCACTCCAACACCCCTACATCAATGTATGGTTTGACCCAGGCGAAGTATATGGAGTAAGTACCAGTTGATAGATGAGAATTCATTTCCCAGGTCCTTTATTGAGTTTAGATTGGATTTTAACTTCATGATGTAAGACCACTAATAGATGGGTTAGAAAAAACATGAACAGGGAAGGTGAAAGAAAAGTAAAAAAAAAAAGATGAATTCATGTATCAGGTGGACAAGTAAATGCAAACTATAAGTTTGTGGTACACTAAAATTATTGAGAAGTAATTTGATTTGCTCTAAATTCAATATAGATTAAGTCAGTTTACTGGATTCAGACAGGCTCTTCCATTATTCATCCCCTATTTCACAAACATGCTGCTTGGAAAAATCCCAAGATAATATTGTCTGAATATTTACTTTTAATAGAAACGTATTTCCCATGAAGAATAATTTTTGTGACCAATTCACTCAACCCTGAATCTTAGTCAAGCTGCCTTTGCCTGAAACTTCCGATTTCCGATTTTGATGAAATTTTCAGTGTTATGCTAGTTTGAATTTTCTCGATTTATTCAAATCAACATTTTGTTGGGGTGGACTTGACCTTTAATGAGGTGACAGACCTACAATTTACATAAAGCATACCCAGAACAGCTGAAATAAGTTACTTTGCTGAAGAGAACAGTAATTTTTCCAGGTACATGTAGTATAATTTTTGGCAAATCATCCTGGTTACGTAATGAGGCATGATCTGAAACATCACGTGATTAAAGATGTTAGTAAAAGATTCGGTTTCTGTTTCTGTTTGTGAAATGAGGGGATGAATTGTGGGCGTAGATTTGACTGCACTTAGATAAGAATCCACCAAGTTTTGAAAAAGTGTTACAGCTTGTTGCCATGCCTCATCTTAACCTTATATGTTGTCTCTTTTAGCCCCCTCCAATTCCCTATGACCATTCGATAGATGAGAGGGATCACAGTTTAGAAGAATGGAAAGGTAAGAGCTAAAAACTCTTTCATAAACTAACCAAAAACTACTAAAACCCCTCTAAAAAAAATCTCTAAGTATTCCTATCCCTCTTATTAGTATATTACCACTGTTAATGTTGCCATTGAAAAACCTAACTTATCTTTTTTTAAATTAATGATACCCCGCAATCACCGTTCTATGTTTATTCCCTCCTGTATTTAACAAACCCCACGATGGTCATTCTAAAGACGAGAGAGAGCGTTCGTTAGATGATTGGAAAGGTAAGAGCCAGTATTTAAGGGCAAGTTCACCTTGATGCAATAGTTGGGGTTCTTTTTGACTCAGAGAAATATTGGAGAAATCTGTCAATGAAAGTTTGGTGAAAATCAGTTAAAACATAACATGATTAGGATTTGTTCATAAATTTATTTATTTATTGAGGTTTTTTTTTTCTAAATGGGTCCTAAAAGGGTTCACTGTTCAACAAATGTAAATACAATTCGGCAAAGAACAAACATTTGATAGAAAATGTTTTTTCATAGGTTATATTGGCAGGCTGCTCTCGCCTATGCTTATATGATTCATGATGAATTGATAGACGTTTCATGAACGGATTTTTGATTGAATAGTATGTGGTGTTTCATAAAGCTGATTTTAAGTTATGCATGATTTTCCTCACTACTTCTTAAGATTTAAGTATCACTTAGAGTCGCACTTTAATTCCGAGTTTTGTACGATATGGATTTTGTACAAAATTGTTCAGAACGTGTCGTGAGGATGAGCACTATTGCATATCTCTCAATAAAATTGCGCGTTGCATATCATTGAAGTGTCGGCATTTAAGTGCGATGTAAGTCATACTCAAATCTTTGTGAAACACCCCCAGGTATATGACTGGTAGCCTGATTTTGTGCCAAATGAGGCCCTTAATAATTTTAATTCTCATTAGCTGGAGTGGAAATTTTTATTTTTGTAGATTGAGAGTCTTCTTAAAAGGTATTTGATTGAAAAGTATATAATTTATCAAATTTTGCAGGGTTATAGCAAATTCACTCTTTTGTTTAAACGGAAGAAAAAAAATAGGGTGTTTTATTTAGCACAAGAACAGGTCAACAGGGTGTTTCACAAAGATTTAAGTTTGACTTAAGTCGTACTTAAATACCAAGTTGCGTACGGTATAAAAGGCTTGACCACATTGGTAAGATCGTGTCATGATGATGCGCACTACTGCATATCTATCAATAAGATCGCGTGTTGCATATCATGTACGCGTCAACATTTATGTGCGACTTAAGTCATACTTCAATCTTTGTGAAACACCCCCAGATGTGTGAGGTCGGGTTTCACTTACGAATAGCCCAATGAAACTCCACCCTGAGTGCAGTTATGAATGCACAAGTGAATACTTTTTTTTTCTGGAAAAACAGATATTTATTGAATTCTTAATGGAAGTCATTGTGCAGCATTGATATAACATCACCTGCCTTCCCTCTGAAAAAAAATCATTACTTTGTCATTTTTTGATTAATTTTGATCAAACTTTCATTGTTATATGTCTCTCATTAATCTGATTTCAATAGAACCAGCTTGAAATCAGGGTGAACTTCTGGTTTAAACCCCATTTATGACTAGAATTTCAAACATACTCCTCTAAATACTGTCTTGTGCTCATACCCTGTAGGTTAGTGTGTTTTACTGTTGATGTTGTCGTCGTCGTCATTGAAAATGCCAGATATACTGTTTCGAGAGTTGTGTGCCCAATTGTATTTGAATAACTTCAGTGTGTTTTTATTGTGTATTCTCCATTCTGGTAAAACTGAAATAATACATTCAATATGATAAAGTGGTGGAATCAAAGAAGCAAAG
Source organism: Lytechinus variegatus (assembly GCF_018143015.1). Lineage (NCBI taxonomy): Eukaryota > Metazoa > Echinodermata > Echinoidea > Temnopleuroida > Toxopneustidae > Lytechinus > Lytechinus variegatus. Next base: position 5,607,489 of record NC_054757.1, on the reverse strand, counting down.
ATACAGTTTGTGACAAATTAGAAGAAAAGACAATCTTTAACATTTGGATTATTGTGTTTAATCTGCATGAGAATATAATTATGTTATAATGAAGCAAAAGATGATTTTTTCTTGCCTGCATAGCAGAGCAAGACTATAGGCACCTCTGCCAGCGGTTGCATCAACATTAAAATCTTTTTGAAATGTCATCATAACTTTGAAAGTATGTGGATCTACATGTACATGCAGTTCATGAAACTGGGGTATAAAAGTAATCAGCTGAACATCCTGCCTGAGTTTCAGGTTACACGACCAAGGTCAAAGGTCATTTATGGTTAATGAACTATATTATTACTTCAAAAAAGAATAGCTAGAATAATGATGTTCAACCATCATACTTACCACTCTGCTCCTTTATTTTATGATCGAAATATTCTCTATATAAAAAAAAATACCAATATGTGATAGGAGTATTTATGCATGATTTAATTAATAATCGGTTGTCGCATAGTTTTATTGATTATTTTTCATTTATAGACCATCCTTACAATACGAGAAATAGAGAAAAGCGAAATGTTAAAGGTATTGTTTAACTTTGTGAGCAGCCGATTTAAAAAATTCTCAAACCAAGATGAAACATGTGTACAGGAGCATGTATTAGAACTAATAAACCCTGAAAACAACCATTATTGAGAATGAAAAGCTAAAACTACAATGCAAACCCCGATTATCTAAATAGGCGTCTTATAGACGCCTAAATAGTACACATAAGTGTATGGGATGAAATTCAGATGGTGTTTCCGGTCACTTTATATTTCAATTTTTGAAGCACTAAATAATGATTTTCGAACGCAATTTTTTCTGGGCTTCATTTTTGTAACATATCACAGACACAGGTGACAAGTGTGACCTTCAAGCTCAGATTTTTTAAAAGTCAAACCAATGTTAACCAATCACTTTAAACTTGACAAAAATAATACCAATCTGAGAAAACAAGCAATTTCATTTTCTGGCCCTACTCGATGGAATCATCTGCCAAGAAATATTAGAAACACCCCCAGTCGCAAGATATTTAGCAGATTTGGTATGGTAAATACTGCCCCAAAACAAATTATTCTGTATAAAGATTTAGTGAATAGATAAGATATTTTTTCTTGTAAATAGTGTAAATATGTTCACTCAAAATGATCTCAGCTTTCTGCTACAGTAATAAGTAGAAAAGTACTGAATTTGATGTACAATATTGAGATTTAGTTAAAATTATTGTTTAAACTATTGTTTAAACTATGCTTATGACATTATTTGGGGCTGACATTGATTAGCATCTTGCTATTATGTTAGCTCCAATTACCAAATGTTTTTTTTATATGTGATGTACTATTCCATGTAATTGTACCTGACAGAGATATTTGGTAATAAATTCAATTCAATTCAATCACGTTGGGGGTATTTGTTGGAATGCCATCATAACTTGGAATTAGAAAGTATATGGATCTTGTTCATGAAACTTGGGCATAACAAATCAAGTGTCACTGATTTTCTTTCATAGGGTTCAGATCACATGATCAAGGGCAAATGTCATGTATGGTCAATGAACTTATTATTTCATTATCATATGAATGGTGTGTTTTATTATTATTATAGGTTTTCCCGTCCAATTTCATCAGAGTTGCAATTAAATTAATGAAAGGACGTTCAAATTCGAAATATTTCGTCCACCCTCTGCACACATAGTTCATTTTCATTCATTTAGCATTTAATTCCGTTCTATATCATTCCTTTGAATTTTGTAGAAATTCAATTCAGAGAGAAACTCGTTTAAATTAATGGCCCTAAGGTGTCATTTAATTTCGCGACGACGAGCTGATCGTTTAATTTCGCCTGAAACACCATTTTCAATTTCATTTATCAGAACACATATTTGCACTTTAAACTTCCAAATTCTGATAATGTTTCTGTATTTATTTATTTTTTTCAAACTTTACCCTATATTTCTATTTTTGCGGATCTTTTCAGTTAGAATCATTTTATTCCATTATGTTTGATAAAGACGTAATTCATGTAACACTTATAGGATATGGTTGTAAACGCTTATTCTTTTAGTGATTGATGAGTGGGTGCAGGGGCGGATCCAGGATTTCCCAAAAGGGGGGCACATTTTCCGGAGGAATTTGACGAGTAAAAAAAAGAAGGTTGTTAACCAAAGAATAAGGGTATTTCGTCCACGAAAAAAAAATAATTGTGCCTCTAAAAGGGGGGGGGGGCACGAGTCGGCTGTGCCCTCCCCCTGGATCCGCCATTGAGTGTGTCGATGACCTAGTATGCCAATGGTAGGTATTTTTTCTTCATCATCTTGTTCTTTTTTATTTTACATAATTGTATATAATTTAAATCGTTTTGGGGAAGGGATGGGTATCATGGAATTGACCACAGTCTATACATAGTTATGAAAGTGGAACAAAAACGAGTTGTTGTTCCGATGATGGTCTGTCAGATGTAAAATTCAGTAAAATTTTTAACATCCAATTTAGGGGTAAAACCCATTTCCATAATTATTCAAAAGAAGTAAAAAAACAACGAAAAACACTGTCCATATCTTGTAAGTGATTGCATATTAATGATTTTGAATTCCTAAACGTTCGCAAGGAAGGTACCGGTGAGAATTTGAAAACACTACTCAGCTATTTTAATTTGATCGTTCTTTATAAATGTTTAAATGAAATAACTATGAAATCGCGTGCCAGTAGAATTAAATTAAATTAAGTATTTGGCTATTTAAATGCTGATCTCATAGGTCATTCAAATTAGTTGCAAATTGAATTATTACATCATTAAATCGGTTGAAATTTTGACGAAATTGGACGGGAAAACCTATATTATTATTATTATCATTATCATTATTCACCTTAGTTGTTTTCAAAGTCAGCACTCAGCAATTTATTGTGCTATCGCTGATATTTCGCTGGAGATAATCGACTAACATTGAAATCAAATATCGACCAGCACTCGTCCCTAGTTTGCCAATGCAAAACATCATCACGTAGCAGGGCATATCCATAAAGTATGAACATCCGACTCCCCCTATATGTGGGGCCTTCCTGAAATTATTTCTCCATGAAAAATATCATATGAAAAGTTTTGATACACTCACTATATCAAAGCTTGTTATGCCAGTAGTTGCAGTAAATACTGATTTCATGAGAAAGTCTGCAAAACCAGGCTTAATTGCCAGTATATCGAGGATCTAGATCTGGTACAGTTACATAAACTGAACTTTGTGAAATCTTGAAATCTACGCTGAAAAATGTTCCCACTGAAGATCACCAACACAGATAGGCACACTTGGGACAGTGTATTATTATTGCTGGAATAAAGACCCGACGGAAGTGACCGAATCTGCGCTTATTTTGCTTATTTCTCAGCAATTACACAATTTCTTCCAGAATCCTTTGGCACATATTTTTTATTCATACAAACAGACACTTGGGTGGTCATTATGTTAGATTCTGTAAAAAGCTCATTTTGAGATTGTTACCAGAACTGGGATTTATCTTTAAATGAAGTAAAAACAAATGGAGAGGAATGGGGTGAGATGCACAAAAAAGTCAATGATTTTATGATACTACCCAGAAGTTTACCATGAAGCTAGCCACATATTATGACTGGTCTCTGTGATCCTGATTATAATGATAATTATAAATAATAATATGTCCATTTATATAGCGCAGTTACTATGTGCATAAATACTCAACTGCGCTCTGATACTTGGTATCATATTATTACCCCAGCTGTAGCTGAGCCGCCATAATAAAAGGCGCTAAAGCGTTCCAAGGAATAAATCCTACCGGGTACCCGTTCACCTCACCTGGGTCGAGTGCGGCACAATGTGGATAAATTTCTTGCCGAAGGAAATTACGCCATGGCTGGGATTCGAAACCCAAAGTCCGAAGACTAATCCACTGGGCCACAACGCTCCGAAAAAAATCATATTTTCTGAAGCCATTCAAAGCAGCATTATAAATGGCATATTCCATATTTTTTTAGAGAGATGTTTTATTTCAGAATAACCTAGCAAATATTAATATAAAAAAATTGTGGTTAGTTGCAAGCCTTTATGTAGGAGTTACTTCCAAATGACTTAAAATTGTATCCATTCATACGATTGCTTTGAAGTTGTGATATTAAAGGAATTATATATGACATCATTCTTGTATCAAAGAGAATTAGCAAAAATTTCAACTTGATCATTTATAGGACATTTCAAAACTTCATTTCAGATCATAGCATGGGATGTTTCATCGTTTACATCCATCAACATTGCAACATTTCATTCCTAAATCAGGTTGCAGCCCAATCGAAGGTTGTGCGCTTGCCTATTTGTATGGATTCAACTTCCACCAAGAGGATTTTATTTTGGATAACTTTCTGTTTTTCTTGTTGTACAGAGCTGATGTTCAAAGAAGTGATGAATGCGATGTACCAGTCAAACTCCATCATGCTCGATCCTGTTAGCGATATGATGTCAAAAGAAAATGGACATGATGAGCACCATCCAGGTTAGTAGCACCTTTTATTTTTGTTGCCTTGCAAATCGGCAAGCGTCCAACTTGCATGGCTACTAGTGGGTAGATTGCTTTCTAGTCTATTGATAAAATCATCCTTCACAGCAGAATTCTTGTGCATGTTCACCTTTTATATTGTAAATACAATTTATGACTTGTAACCCAGTAAATAAGATGGCATTGATTGACCTAATAAGTCAGAAAAAAATCTTGGAACTAGCAGGATTTGAACCTCTCATCTTCTGATTTCTGATCAGCAACACTACCACCAGGCCATCTCTGGTCCATGGCAATGAAAAAAAGAACAAAGCCCTCAATTACGTTGGTTTTTAAACTGACTTGCATTCTTATATTCATCCACCATGGTCAATGAAGTGGAATGTTGTTAAAGGCTTTCTGGGGAGGTTTCATTATAGTGTAAATATTTATAATTAATGGCTTTCAACCTTGTAAATTTTTTTTACTTTATATCAGATCGATCAATGTGTTATTATTTACTGGGTTGAAAGCCATAAATTGTATGATGAAGCTTCCCCAGCAAGCCTTTAACATTCCACGTTTGCCCTTGTTTTGCCGTTGGTTATAAACTGTGACAGTTTGTTGAAAGGAGCTGATACAGATGTCACAAAGTAGGCACATGTAGCATCATTTTGCAAGTGAAGGGAAGAGGGAGCCAAAGTTAACACACTGTATTTTCTGTTATTCCCTTAAATCAAAAAATTGTTGCAGAATTACTTTTAAAAATCAATAGATTATGCATCGCCTATCTGCTGCAGCATAAATTACTGTACTACAGTTACACGCACCTAATTTTTTCCTGTGTGCGTGAAATTGAAAAGGTAACGAATATAATATTCACACGGGGGCCGGGCCACTTCCATTGATGAGTGGATACCATACGCGACCATGGGGTCTCAAGAAGCACCCTAAACACATATTTTCCATATTCTGAAAATGCACCCCTTAACAAGTATTGGCATGTGTAACCCTACCTTTAACAAGTATTGAAAACAAAACGATGATCTTGGGAAATATTCCCTGAATTGAACCCCTAAACAAGTACAGCGATATTTTGATTATGTCACGGACGTCTGTTGTCTGTTTTACCTTTAGCTGCATCATTGGGTGTAGAACGGCCCCACCTCCTACACCTCGCAAAAAAATCGTACTCTAAACACGTATTGTTGACTGTTGGGGCAAAAAGTACATCCTTAATAAAACATTTTAGTCTTTATTTTTTTATATCCTTGCAAATTTGACCCTAAACACGTAGCTTTTTTAGCGAAAAGTAGATGCCCTTTTTTCATTATTTTAGTGTTTTTGACACCCTTATTACGTTCTTGAAAAAAATATCCTTTTTACGTGTGTTTTGCGCATGGTGTCCACTCATCAATGTAAGTGCACCCCCCCCCCGGGAACATTCAGCAGACCAAGCCAACCTGGCTTTGAAAGCAATTTAGAAGTACACTTTCAATCAAGTTGTCATAACACTTGAGCATAATCAACGTGTGAATCCCCTGGAAGATGTGACAGTTTGCTAAACTCATATTAGATCAGGGGGATGTTTCACAAAGATTTAAGTATGACTTAAGTTGCACTTAAATGCTTATGCGTACATGATATGCAACGCGCGATCTTATTGATAGATACGCATTTGTGCGCGTCCTTATGACACGATCTGACCAGTGCGGTCAAGCCTTTCATACCGTACACAACTCGGTATTTAAGTGCGACTCTAAGTCATACTTAAATCTTTGTGAAACACTCCCCTGCTTTGCTTTAGTGCCTATTTTGTGTGGGGAATGCATGGTTTTTAGAAATTACGATAGGCAAAATTTGCCATGTCCCCCTTCAAAAAAGTCACTTTCACCAAATCTAGAAACTGACTTTAAAAGTCTTAATCATTATTTTGACCACAGACTGTGTGCTACAGCAGCTCATATGAACAGGGAAAATGTGTTGTACTTGTACTGGTGATTTAGTTAGGGAATTTAATGAACTGTGGCTCACTTTGATTCCGTCTGTCTTCTCTGTTCTTTTTATGATTGTTTCACTTTTTTCGCATCTCTTCCATTCTCTTCACAGATCACAGACAAGGCAGGAATTCATCAAGTAGTAGAGGCTACCTCAAAGGCCACGCCCACTGCGAGCAGGGGGAGGAGCTTCAAGGAGCTGCATCGGCAGCAGGGCCCGCCCCCATGGCTGCCGCAGCAGCAACAGCAGCGACAGGAGCCGTCTCAAAGAGGTAGCCAGGAATGACCTCACTAACCTTTGACCTGGGACCGAAGCCATTGCCGCAACCCCTTCATGTTGTTACTCTCACAAACCGTCTGTCGTTGCGTTGGCTGTCTCTCTGTGGGAGCACAGCTGTGCGATCACAGATCGTTGATTACTTCGTTTTGATTCTCAAATATTCCTGCCTTCTCCTCAGTTGTAGCATACCTGTAATTCTTGGTGGATATATTGCAATCTTGATAATGCCAGCCTATTATGGAATTATCAGATGTGTGTGTTTCTAAGGTTGCTCTTTGCACTTCTTTTGATAATATCACTAGTTGTACCCAGTCATTCATAAAAAAAAGAGAATGTTCCAGATCAAACGCAGGTTAAGTCGTGTGACAAGTGGTGCCTGTAATATCAGGATACATAACAGATACTTAGTTTGAGCGCTTTTAAAGTTCACTATTCACAGACAGAAGCATGAGCTTGGCCTTACCGAAGGCTAATGACACTTGCCAAATCTTTCATTTGGTCTCTTTGATATTTAGAAATTTCAATCATGTGTCACACAAATTATGGATTATATCCATTCTTCTGAGTTGGTTAATCAAAACCTTATGTTATGCATCTAGTCCTTATTGTTGTAGGTTCCTCTCTTTGCTTACGAAGAGGCATAAACTTGCTGTTACTGCTGTGAGTTGAGCTAGAGTTTAAATCTTCACTTATTAGAATGTAAACAAGCAGGGTTGTTGTCTTTTATTTAGTAGCACAATGTAATATCTCACATTGGGATAAATACAGGATATATTTCATTGTCTGCCATGAATGAGTTGACTGAAATTTATTAACTTAGCACTGAAAGAATCTGAGGTGCCTTGAATACAACAACATGAGGGGTTGGTTGGTGGCAGAAGGTCGTAGGTAAAGTTAGTCACTTTAAGGTACAACAGCATGGTCTCCACGATGTCCTTAACACCTTTATGTTTTTTTCTTATTTTCATTGCTACAAAGTCGTTTGGATCCATTGCTACTTTTGCAAGAGTAGCATCTATGTTTACAAAATCATGTACTAATGAAAAACGAAGAAATTGGGAGAGATGTATATCCCTCCCTTGTTATAAAAATTGCTGTTCTAAAGTTGTATGTATACAAGAGAAGTAATAACTATTATTATCTTATAAGAATAAAAATAACTAGAAAGCTTTGTACATATTGTTGATAGAGAAAACGAGTCAGGAGCTCTGTGTGCATAAAGTCTTCGATAGTGAGTCAAAACTGCTAAACTGCCGGATGGAGAGAAAAAAATATTGCCAAGGGGCTTGTTGTTGCAAAGTGTGTCAGCGTAACAGGTTCTGTATTGCTCTATAATTTTAAGTTATGCATTACTGTTGTCATGGAAAGAGCGAAGCAAGCTGGTAGAAATCATGCTGTACTTGTTTATAATATGTCCAGTTGTGCCCCCCCTTTTTTTTTTATAGTGTTTATGTCTGAAAATTGTTCCTGTGTAGTGCATTGAATGCACTATGGAGTTGAATGTCTTAAATTATGACAATTTCGATTTTTGTAATGAAGCTGTTGGCGAAATCGGATGATGAAAGATATTATACATGTATTTGTCAAGAAATTCAGTTCAAATAAGTCAAGATTTCAAAATACAGATTGGATAAATGGATAATTTCCAATAGTGCAAAAGCAAAATGAAATTTCATCATCCAGAAATGGTCAAAATACCCTCTATTGCCATGACGATTTTTTCTCAAAATATTCCTCATGCATGGTTTGGCTACAGCTGGCTTGTAGGAATAGGGCCAAGCATTTTAGATTCTCTCCGAGTGCTTGCGTTCGGGTTGTGCATTCGCACGATGCAACCATCAAAGGGGAAATACATTTGTACTAAAAATTTTTGTCTAGGTTGTATATATATAAATATATATATCTGTTTTATGTGAATGTCCTTTCATTCTGCGTGATGTCATGAAACTGTTCGCACTTTTCCTTGTTTCCCTGCTGCCAAGTTTCATGTGAACAACCCCTTTCCCCATAGCATTCCAGGTTAGTAGCCACTCAAGCCTGCTATGACACTGCTTGAAAAACGTCTGTTTAGCGATATGTAAACAAGACATCTTTGTACCTCAATTTTGAGTTATCGATGTGGTGCCTTGATAAGCATACAGCAAAAAATAATTTATTCACTTGTCGTTTGTGCACTTAATCTGGGAGACAAAATGCCCCAAATGCTTCTTTGCATTACGATATTACAACCTAAGAAAATTGTTTAGTTTTTTCCAAAGATTTATTTGGTAATTCTGTCATGATATCACACTTGCTTTTATTTATTCTACTACCTTATGCATTCTTAAAAAAAATGTCAACAATTTGTTTAAAAAAAAAAGGAAACTTAATAATGGTAGTGCAAAAACTTATCACTGCAAAACATATATCATTCTTGTTTGCCTTTCATTATAAATTTTTTGGCAGGCACTATGTGTTCTTTAAGTTCAAGCCATGTTTTGTTGTCATTGCAATGCTCTTAATATTCCAAAGTTTGCTAATTCAAAGTGAATTTGTTTTTTTTTGGATAAAAATCAGAATTTAAAACTATGGCAGCAGCTTCTCAATATGATTGATCATTCAAATATCAACTTCTCTTCGCCTCGTTCATTCTCTTCCAAAGTTTATCATTTTAACGAGTCAATGCCTGGATTGTGTGTGTGTAACTCTTGTTCGAGAAAATCTTGGCAGCATGGTTTCAAATAAAAGATGGAACAAACTTCTGAGATTATCCCCTTGAGTTTAGCTTTTTAAATTCATATACAGATTTCCTAATGGAAACGTGAAAGAAAAAAAAATTATCTATGAATATTCTGTACAAATTTATCTCAAGTGTGAATAGGTTTTGTGTATGTATAAACAGATTTTTGCCTCACATATTTGGCAAGAAATTTGCTTTGAGGTTTGAAAAGGAAGAAAAATTAACAAAAAATATAAGAGGTGTGTTGCTCCATATCTACGTATTCTGTATAATTTCTATAGAGTGTTAAGATTTTAGGAATCTCAGTACATAGAAAAATTAATGAAAGTATGATGATTATTATGATGATGATAGTGGTAAAATTGTGAATATTTCAACCTACAGAAAATTGAAGAAAAAAAAATCAAACTGTTTTTTGTGAATGTGAAAAAAAATGAAATGCAGAGAGGCGCTCCATTGTTTGAATGAAAGCCTCAATTTATTTTTATTTCTTGTTTTGAAATTTTGAAAAAAATAGATGCCTTTTTCTTGTTTGCATTTGGAGATGAAGCAAGAATATTTGCTTCTTTGGATGTCATAATGCCGTTAAAACATTAACATTTATTTAGATTTATGAATAGAATTCCATGGATCCGTGAAAGTGGAGTTTATTGATTGATGCACACATTTTATATTTTCTGAGACACCATTTTTTTTAGACATATTCTTGCTCCATCTCCAACCATTTTATTCAATTGTACTTAATTTGATATCTTTAATACTCTCTCTCTCATTCTTTTATTCTGTCTATTTCCTTCTAACTTAACTCTTTGTTTTTTCTCTTTCTTTCAAAGATCTATGACTTTATAACATTCTTTATTGCTCAATATATGTTTCCTCTACATTTTGTTGTTATTTTCCAAGGTTTTATTTTCCTTGTAAAAGTTAAGTCTTTAATCATGTAAAAAGAAACCAGATTTTTTCTCCATAATTTATTGGTCGTATGTGAAATACTGTTTACGTGGTGTCCCTCATACTGTTCAAATAAAAATTCAGTTACAAGAACTAACAAGCTCACTTTGCACTTTTTAATACTTCATACCTAAATAAGATATGAGCATGAGTGTATACTTATTCATTTTTGTCTCGCCTGCACAGCAGAGTGAGACTATATGTGCCACTTTTCCGACGGCGGCGGCGTCTACATCAAATCAGGTTAAGTTTTTGAAATGACATCATAACTTAGAAAGTATATGGACTTAGTTCATTAAACTTGGATATAAGGGTAATAAAATATTACTGAATATTCTGCTTTGGTTTAGGTCACATGACCAAGGTCAAAGGTCATTTAGGGTCAATGAACTTGGACCATGTTGGGGGAATCAATATTGAAATCTTAACCTAAGGTTAAGTTTTTGACATCATAACTTAGAAAGTATATGGACCTAGCTCATGAAACCTTCACATAAGGGTAATGAAGTATTACTGAACATCCTGCCCAAGTTTCTGGTCACATGACTGAGGTTAAAGGTCATTTAGGGTGAATGAATGGGCATGCCAGGGGCATTGGTTGAATTTCCATCATAAGTTTATGGATCTAGTTCTTAAGATTTGGACATAAGAATAATTATGTATGACTGAAAATCCTGTGCGAGTTTCAGGTCACATGACCAAGGTCGAAGGCCATTTAGGGTTGATGAACTATGGCCATGTTTGGCAATTGTTGAATTGCCATCATAACTTTATAAGTTTATGGATATAGTTAAAGGACAAGTCCACCCCAGTAAAAAGTTGATTTGAATCAATAGAGAAAAATCTAGCAAGCATAACACTGACAATTTCTTCAAAATCGGATGTAAAATAAGAAAGTTAAGACATTTTAAAGTTTCGCTTATTTTTTACTCTGAAAGTTTCATCAAAATCGGACGTAAAATAAAAAAGTTATGACATTTTGAAATTTCGCTTAATTTCACAAAGCAGTTATATGCACATCCTGGTCGGTGTGCAAATGAGCAGACTGATGACGTCTCCCACTTACTATTTCTTTTGTACTTAATAATATGAAATGTGAAAACTTCTAATTTTCTCCTCATTGTCATGTGAAACAAAATTTTTATTCCTCCTTCAACCTGTCGAATTACCATTATCTTAAAAGTTTATGGTTAAGTCAAGTTGGTCCTTATTGTCAGATGTAAAAATTGAAATATTGTGTATTTCAAACAATAAAAAACAAAAGAAATAGTGAGTAAGGGACATCGTCGACTCTTTCATTAGCATATCATCGACTCTTTCATTAGCATATCACCGAGTTGTACAAAACCGTTTTGTGAAAAATAAGCGAAACTTTAAAATGTCATAACTTTCATATTTTACATCCGATTTTGATGAAGTCTTTATTGTTATGCTTGATTGATTTTTCTCTATCGATTCAAACCAACACTTTTCTGGGGTGGACTTGACCTTACAATGACAATTTATTGTATCGTTTACATGTATGTAACAGGGCTCGGGCATTTGATTGTACATGTATTTGTTACGATTACTAAAGTATGAAAAGTTGATTGAGTGGCCAAGTTAGTATGAGTTGGTGGATGAGTGAGCTAATCGGCATTTATTCGAATAATTATTGAGTGGATTGTGTAGATGTATGAGGGTGTGTCGGTGAGTGTCTGGTTAAATGAGTGGATGGATGCAGGGCAGTGGCGTACCTAGGATTTTCCACCGTCCGCCAAAAATTTTGACAAGCCAATAAGAAAGAAAGAAAAAAAAAGGTCTTCAATCAGAAATAAAGGATTTCGTACCAGAAGAAAAATTGACAAGCAAGAAAAAAAGAAAGAAAAAGGCCTTTGAGCTCGCCAGGGGGGGGGGGCAATAAAGGTCTTCAAACTCGTCAGGGGGCAAAAAAGAAAAGGTCTTTCAAGTTCGTCAGGGGGGGGCAGGGATACGTCCTTTCCATGGGTTGTGGCTTGTCAGGGGGGGCAGACTGCTCCCCCCGTAGGTACGCTAATGATGCAGGGGCCGCGGAAGTGGGGGGGGGGGGGCTTCAGCCTCCCCACTTTTTTTTCAAAAACCGTGTATAAAAACGTGGCCCCTGGGATGTATGATTGAATGAATGATCAGCTCCGGGGTTCAGCTATAATATTTTACTGCGCATGCGTGCCTCAAAATAACTTCGGTAAAGAAAAAAAAATCCCCTTCGGATCTTGTAACATTATCTATGAATTTTATTATCTAGAAACATTCGTATGATAAATTTGGGTGTATGGCTCAGTAGACATCCTACTTATGATCAGAAGGTCTTGGGTTCGATCCCAATGCCTCCATCTTTTTCAAAGAGTGGTTGCCAGACAGTAAGGGGGAGGGGGTGTTGAAAATTGGTAGAGTAAGAGGGGCACCAAAAATAGTTTTCTTGGACAACTCCCCTCCCCACACCCATACTCTCCATTCCCCATCCATGTCATGCCTAGTCTGCAGGCACAGACCCTGATTGAAACTTTGATCAACAAGTGTGCCTCCACGCAAAGACTAGCAAATATACAACTTGCCTGAGCGAGAGAGCCTTCAGTACACAAGGCAAGAGTAGGCTGCGCATTCAGACCCTTAACTCGCGTGAAGGGTTTGCCCAGCAGACTATGTCATACCCGGTCCATCTGTTCGGCATAATGACTATTCTGAAGGTTACTATTCATAATCCAAGAATAAGGTCGCCGATAATCAATAAGGGAAAGGGGTCAATAACCTTAAGTGTCTCTGTTTATAATATGAGAAAAGGTTCAATATTAATGAGGTTCAATAAAAGGTTCACTATTCATAATTGAATGAGATGATTGCTAATATAATGGACAGAAAGGGTCATTATTCATAATTTAAGAAGGGGTCGCTTGTCATACTCAGTTAATCTTTTTATTTTCTTTTATCACTTCTACAAACCAAATTTTATATAATAATAATAATAATGATAGGCACTTTCATAGCGCCACCTATCTAGAAATATTCTATTCCGGGGCGCGTTGTTATTATTATTACCCCGGCTTTAACTCGAGCTGCCTTTCAGCGCTCATACATTCAAGGAATTAATCCAGCCGGGTACCCATTCACCCCCGGGGGGCACTTAGTATATAATGCATAGTGGGTATGTGCCGCGGAGGGGACCCCCATTTTTACACTCAATTTCCGTTCCAAGGCATAGCATTTTTGTCTTATTGAGAAAAAGAACAAAGAAAGCCGCTCCAAGGCATACAATTTTCTTCTTATCGAGAAAAAAGTAAGACAGAAATCCGTTCCAAAGCTTCGCATATTTTTCGTTACGCCGTTCCGGTCGCATTGATCTGCTGCGATTTTGGAGTTATATAAACTTTTAACTCTATGGGCCGCGCTAGCTGCATCATGCACGCTTGCCCGTTTCATAGGGGTGCATACACACGTACTCACTTGCTGGCGATCCGTTCCAAGGACCCCCGTTTTCACAAAATTGTAGTTCCGAAGCCCGTTCCGAGGAACCTCCTTTTTACAATAAGCCCGCTCCGGGGCCCCCGTTTTTTGTCTCGCCCGCGGCACACCCCTACCACTTTTTTGGGCAAGTGCCCCCCCCCCCCCGGGCATTCACCTCACCTGGGTTGAGTGCAGCACAATGTGGATAAATTTCTCATCCACTGGGCCACAACGCTCCACTTCATTTCATTTCATATTATAATACCCCCCGGGGGGCCACTTCCGTTGACGAGTGGATGCCATGCGCGACCAAAAAAAAAACACGTAAAAAGGATGTCTTTTTCACGATAGGGCACGTTACGTACGTAACGTGATAAGGGTGTCAAAAACACAAAAATAATGAAAAAAGGGTATCTATTTCACTAGGAAAATTACGTGTTTAGGGTCGAAATTGTCGGGATGATAAAACAAAATTAAAATGTTTTATAAAGGATGTCCTTTTTGCCCCAACACTTCGTGTTTAGAGTCCGATTTGCGCGAGGTGTAGAAGGTGGGGTCGTACTAAACCAAATAAGGTGAAGCCGACGACCGAAGGACCCGTAACAATAAAACATTCCTGTACTTGTTTAGGGGTTCATTTCAGGGAATATTTGCCAAGAGTATCGTTTTGTTTCCAATACTTGTTAAGGGTAGGGTTTCACACGCCAATACTTGTTAAGGGGTGCATTTTCAGAATATGGAAATTACGTGTTTAGGGTGCTTTTCGAGACCCCATGGTCGCGCATGGTATCCACTCGTGAATGGAAGTGGCCCCCCGGGTAATCCCCCTACCTACCAACATTCTAACAATTCTCGAAACTTTCCCACCGGAAGTTGAAAATTGTTACTAACTTTCTATCGTGTTCCCATAGAAACAGAGGATATTGCGAAATGTTCTTTATGATGCCCATGCATCGACCCCACACCGAATATTATGTATAGAAATTTTCATTAAAAAATTGTATTGAGGGGGTATAGCTCAGTTGGTAGAGCGTTCGACTTAAAATCGGAAGGTCTTGGGTTTCGAATCCCAATACCTCCAATACAGGATTTTTTTTTATCTCAAAGATATACACTGTAAAAAACGCTGTTTAAAATTTTAAGCACGTTGTTTAAGCCCGTCACTCTATAACAACTTTTGTTCATTTTTTTTAAAACAACTGCTTAAACGTTTAAAACAACTGTTTAAACTTTTTAAACAACTTGTTCCAAAAGTTTAAACAATTACAAAAAAAGTTTAAACAAACTTGTTAGAGTGACAGGCTTAAACAACGTGTTATTTTTTTTTACTGTGTAACGCCTGCAAAATGATGAAATAATGAACAATCTCACAAATATTATTAGTTTAATTAAATTCTATTGTTACTGTAAATTTACATCAGAGGTGGTAGCGATGTTAAAAGTATATTTTCAGCACCCCACATCTTTAAATAATTTCATGTATACAACTCACGAAAACAACCTTTTTTTTCCACTAAACTTGGGTTAATTCGTGTTTGCGTACATGCTTTTACACAAATACCCAATTTGGAGGAACATTTGGAGCGATCATGGGGTTATTATGGTACACGAAGTCAAAATGAAGTAAGATAACTTAGATCATTGTCGATTAAGGATAAAGCTTTTGAATAAATGGTATAGAAGGCCTATGGAAATAAGATGTAAACTAATGGGGTATAGGAGAGGGTGTACCTTGTAACCCCCCCCCCCAAAAAAAAAAGAGTCGCATATACAGAAGGGTTTTTCACAAAATGAAATTCCAAAAAGACATTGGAAAATGGTAATGAAAGTTAAAAAACTACTATAAGGTATTGTTTAGCTAGTTTAAGGTCGCTTGATATCCGAATGATGTTTAAATGATCTCGGTTGTCTCAATCGAGAAAAAAACCCTGTAATAACCTTATAAAATGCCAATAAATAATTAATTCACTTGGTATGCGTGCAACTGATATCGAGCCAATTAAAAAAAAAATCCCCTTTAAGAATTATAACTGAATATATGGACATAACTCTTCTGAATCACTCATAGAATGAATTTGGGGGTATAGCTCAGTAGGCAGAGCAGTCGACTCAAGATCGGAAGGTCCCGGGTTCGATCCCCGATGCCTCCACTTGGATTTTTCGAGTAATACGACACGATGTGGGTGGGTGGGGTATTTTGTTGCTGTCACCTTAAATTATTTTCTTGGCAGATACACGCGCTCCTGCACACGGTCGATACCTTCCTCTAGTCGTTATAAGTTTCATAACTACCACTATTCGTAATACCACAAAAGGGTCACTATTCCTAATCCATCGTTACCCAAGAAGAAAGTCACTCATCATAACATATAGAAGGGGGGGGGGTATCATACGGGTCTTTTAGTCGGATTATTATACAACCAAACATACCCCAATCCAAACAAATTGTAACATAATACCACTTGGATTAAACGTACTAAAAAAATCCGCATCCGGGAAAATAGTTATACTATTATACCATTATACCGAGTTTTTTTTTTACCTGACTGCTAAGAAAGCATGAATGCCTGTGAGCAAGCAACCAGGGGACCGACGGCTTAAGGTCCTCTCAGAGTGACCTGGTAATGAGGATAAATGCCTTACCAACGGACACTAGCGCACCACTTGGGAATCGAACCCTGGTCATATTCAAGATGGCGTCCAAGATGGCCGCCATTCACTGAAAATGGACATAACTTTCTCGTTTTCCAACCTAGACATCCTAATTTTGGTTAACATAAGCACTCGAGGGTCGCTGGAATTTCCAATTGTCTGCGCCGCGTCCTAAACATGCAAAATTCATCTAGTACTCACTTTAGTGGTTTAATTTGGTTTCTCTTCAATGTTTTTTACTGTCAAGTAGTACATAGGGACAAGTTAAAGGGTAGTCAGTGGTCCCGACGGTATGTCCAAAAATCGAAGATGGGTTCCAAGAATGGATTCTAAACTTGCTGCTGTTAATTACAAATGTACATTATTTTGTTCAATATCCACCTGGTGAATATGATTTTGGTATCTAAACTATGGTTTAAAGGGTGAAGTAATATATTGAAACAAGTTAGAAGGACAGACGGTGGTTTACTATACCATCACTATGTCAATAAATCCGAGCTAGTTTCCATCCATCTTGGATTTTTAGATATATCGGACCACTGACCGATCTTGAAACTTGTCCTTATGTACTACTTGACCTGTCAAATCCGCTGAATATAAGAAACCAAATTAAAGCTATACGAAAGTAAGTAATAGATGATTGGGGATTTTTATTCTACTTGGCAGCCATCTTAGATTTTCCAGGTACACTAGAGTGCTTATAATTATTTACCCTTATCTGTATCAAGAAATCTGTTTACCCCCTACACCATGGAATGTGCACCTGAATAGGATGTCAAGGGTGAATAATGAGTGGATGCCAATTTTTAAGTGAATGGCGGCCATCTCGGACGCCATTTTAAAAAATGAATATGCGTATTTTCGTAAATTTTTAGTATGTTATTTCTGAGGTCAAATAGTGCCAGAAACAGTTGAACAAATATTTTGGTTGCAATATTTACATCTAGGGACCTGATCTTTCCACCCGCCCCCACGAGAGGGGAAAGGCAGGAGTTGGGTGAGTCCCCCCCCCCTCCCCGCTCACCTAATCACACTCACTTCTGCATGTCTGGTGTCTGGTTTTACCATTAGATTTGGAGATTTCCCAAATCCAGTGGTGAAGAGTGGAATTAGTATTTTACTTTCAATATCGTTAAATTTTAGAGAGAAAAACATCAAAGAATGAGTTACCCCCGTGCGTCCTTGCATGGATACGCCAGCGATTGAACAAGTTGAAGGGAAGTCCCCGAAGGTTTCATGTCCTTTGCTCTCTGGCGACAATTGCTCGACTGCAAATTCCACACATAAATAGAATGACCAACTTCAACCCTGGATTCAACACTAAACCCAACATAAAACACTATTGCAATCCTGACCCCCAATCCCCTATATCTTAGACCAAATAAAGCCCGGAGCAGTTGTCGTAGGAGCAAATGTCGTGTCACCTCCCCGGTCACCCCCCTCCCCCCCCCCAAGAGCATCAAGAGCCCTTGAGCATGTTGAGGGAGGTAAGCAGGCGTACATGTAGGTGGAAAATTGTTTAGAGTGATGCCTTGAAACAGAGCAGCACCTTCAAAAGAACAATTGCATTTTATTTTAAAGACATTCTTCATTAGTCATGTTGGTAGCCCCTGGGAATGATTAAGCACTCCAGAAATAACGGTTCAAAATCGAACCCCGAAAGGTTGATGCAAAATCAGCACCCTATGGGTTCAAAAATTGAAACCCTGATTTGGGGTTCATTTTTGCACCATGCGGGTTCAAAACTGCGCCCCTACGGGTTCAATTTAAGATTTAGGGTGCAGTTTTGAACCCGCAGGTTGCAAAAATGAACCCCAACCGCAGGGTTCAATTTTTGAACACATAGGGTGCTGAATTTGCATCAACCTTTCGGGGTTCAATTTTGAACCTTTATTTCTTAGTGTCCTCCATCTTCCCTCGAGTCCCCCCCCGTTCCCTCTCTCCCTCCCCCTTTCTTCATCATTTTCTTCCTCTTTATTCATTTTTCTAATTTCTTTCTTCATCTTTGTTTTCCCCTTTCTCTCCGATCTCTTCCCCATTTTCCCTTGTTATTTCTCTTCTCCTGAGAGAGATAGAGAGAGAGAGAGAAGGGGGGGGGGGGGGGGGTGGGGGTGATAAAAGGGGGTAGGGGAGAGACAGACAAACCTAACTCTTGTCTAGCTCAAAACTTTTTGGTACAGAAAAGATTATTTTCGACAGTGACGTTATGAAATGACTCAGTATCCTTTGTATATGCCCAGAAGCCATGTGGAAATTAAACATGTTAAAGACAGAAGTAATAATTTTCATCTCTCAAGGAAATGGAAAATGACAAACATCATCACATCATTCATGTATTGATCAGCGGAATAAAAGAGCGGCATGACTATGAAGTGCCAATGTGTGAGCCTGGAGATTCCCTTATGTTTGTTGGTTTTTAAATAGCCATTTCTAATCTATTTAAGATAATCCGGATCACGATGGTGGCAAAAATACTCTGAAGTAAAAATGTTGACCAACATTTGCATAGTTAATGTGGCTAAAATGATTAAGACATGACAGATTTCGAACCTGTCTGCAAACATCATTTAATATTTTAAGATCAATTTTATGATTCCTTACTCCATTCTTCCTCCTCCGTATTAAAAAGAAAAATGTCTGTCTCTTAGCATCATAATAGTTCTCCATTGCTCCATCTATCCATTCCTTTCTTCATCCCTTCTTCCCTCTGTCACCCTCCACCTTTTATTATCTTCCCCTTTCTCCTCTTGCGTCTTTCTTTCCATTCTCCGTCTTTTATCCATCCATTCCACATCCTTTACTTCTTCTCTCCTCTCCCTTCTTTTAATTCCAGACGATTGCCTGGCTTCGCAGACTCCCCTGGATCAACTCCTACGCACTTTAAAGAACTCGGACGCACAAACCACAGGGGCTCGTTTCTGAAAGAAGTGCGATCAAAGGCAACTAAATCAAACATAACTTCATTTTCTACCAATCGGAATGACGTATAAAGCACTAACGTTTGATTCTTTAAAGTCGTAATTAAACGCAACTCTCCCTGCAACCGACCGCAGTAGACTCTTCACGACCAAGCTGATACATACAAGCCCGTCTGGCATGTCTGGAATAGCCTATTTATTTCCATATTTTGTGAGTCAGAATGAAGTCCCGAATTTCGGAAAAGCCTACTGACTTGAGTTAACAATGCTATTCTTTTTACGTAACAGACTACGTCGATGGAAAGGACAGGAAATAACAGGGAAAAGAAGAATTGAGTCACAACATTGGTCATGCAAACTTTTGTAGGATGCGGGCTATCCTCGATGTCTTCTGTCTATGCTGAGTTTCGAAACTGTTAAGGCCTGGTCACACCGCCCGAGCGTTGTTGGAGCGGTCGTGGAGCGGTAGGGAGAGAGGGTCGAATTTCGCTCACAAAATTGGGGATAAAGTCGAAAACAAAAATCGAAAAAAACAAAACAAACAATCGAAATCGAAAATGGTGAACAGTAGCGAGCGGTGATGATTTTTTCTCTCCGCTCCACGACCGCTCCAACAACGCTCGGGCGGTGACCAGGCCTTTAATAGGACTGCGCTGTGCATGTATATTCTTTAAGAATTTTGAAGTACCCACTATCCACCCTGGGGGGGGGGAGCACTTCTATTGACGAGTGGATACCATGCGCGACCATGGGGTCTCGAAAAGCACTTTAAACAAGTATTTTCCATATTCTGAAAATGCACCCCTTCACAGGTATTGGCGTGTAAAACCCTACCCTTAACAAGTATTGGAAATAACGATACCCTTGGCAAGTATTCCCTGAAATGAACGCTAACCTGCCTTCGCCTCAATGAAATCGATTGACAAGAAAGTGAGTGAGCCTTCGTGATGATGGATCATGGATATAAAAAATACGGTATTCATTAGCATTTGAATACTCCCGCCTTTCCACCTTTTCTTTCTTATTTCCTTTCCCTTTCTCTTTCTTTTTTTTCCACTACTTGAAAATTACCGGGGTGGTCACCCCCGTCCCCTGCCCACTGCATGTCTTGGAAAACCGGTTTTGTTCAGAGAGGATCTTTGTAGAATTCCTCACCAATGTGAGTCGCCTGGGTCTCTCTTTAATTTTGATTGGCATTTCACATAATAAGTTAGGAAAGCACTTTAATTGATGTAATTATCTTTTCGGTCTAATTTATTTCCCTTTTGGAGAAACACTTGTTAGGTAAATATACAGAACCGCCGAGTATTTTTACATGAGTAATATGTTATATTTTGTTTTGCAGAAAATGGCTTTACTCGCATTGCATTTCAATAATTTTTTAAATCAATAATTACTTGCGACTGCAACTAGAGATCATTTACAGGCCATCTTCTAACTTGTTATTCTAAATAGGGATTCATTTATTCCTTTCATATGTAATTAACTAAAGAGTTTAGATGAACACGTGGACATGGTATTCTTGTGGTAATCACATATTATCATTGCCATACTCATCCTCTTTACCATCGTCATCACCATTATCATCATCATCATCACCATCATCATCATCATCATCATCATCATTATCATCATCATCATCATCATCATCATCATCATCATCATCATCATCATCATCATCATCATTGTCATCATCATCATCATCATCATCATCATCATCATCATTGTCATTATCATCACCATCATCATCATCATTATCATCATCATTATCATTATCATCATCATTAATGTATTAATTAAGTGTTCGAACCCTGCTCGCAGCGCCATTAATGTATTAATTAAGTGTGATTGAGGCACTTACTGAATTAATGCCCCTGAGCTCCAAGGTGTATAATATCCCTCGGTAGTACGTGGTCCAGCGAAGGTCTAGAGGTCCTGTTTGTTGCGGCTGAACACGTACTTGACTTGACCTTAACTCTCCAGACACAGAACTCTCTCTGGTTAACCTTGACACTAGTCGATCATCGGGGGTAATTTTGGGGGTATTGCGGGCGCACCGTGCGAAATGTTCATTCATGCACGGAGGTGAGTGAAGGGCTATTAATCGTCTATATAGCCGGTTAAACCCAGGCGACATTGTTTAACGACCCTTTATGCATCATCATCATCATCATCATCATCATCATCATCATCATCATCATCATCATCATCATCATCATCATCATCATCATCATCATCATCATGATCATTATCATCACCATCATCATCATCATCATCATCATCATCACCACCATCATCATCATCATCATCATCATCATCATCACCATCATCACCATCATTATCATCATCATCATCACCATCATTACCACCACCACCACCACCACCACTCCTGCCATCATCATCAGTTGCTGCAGGAGCATCTCACCATATATATACTCATCGATTTGAATCAAATCACTCTTGTTAAAAATAGGATTCTCAATTGCTTCATTTACATATTTTATTCATTGAACACACACCAGTATGGTTCGGACTATATTTTTAATACACAGGAAATACAATAAAATTTTACAAAATTCGTAATATGTACAATTTTTTTTTACATATATAATGGTATTTGCTGAAAATATAATAAATGGAAATCATGATTTCATTCTAATGTCAAGAAAAACTTTACTCATATTTACATATATCACAAATATCAATATTTACCAATATATTGGCAGTATAGACCATGCTTATATACATAATTACAGATCACAAATCAGGCCTATGTCCTAAAGGTTTTTCAAGAATAACTACAAAAGTTCCTATATCAATACAATAGTTTGCGACACCAACACACGCCATACATTTCAAGTTCAATGCACAAAAAGAACATAATTTTTTCGATGTTCATCATTCGTGATAAGCCTAATTATTAATTTTCTAATATTTCGCTCACTCACAATACACTTTGCAGCTGTCATTAAATAGATTTAATAAATATCAATCATATCATAACGAAACAACTTTCTTTCCATTCTTTTACATATACGTATTTACATTATGACAATAAATGTCATACATTTTCGTTAATCAATTGTGGAGTGATCGGGACGTAGTCGGTGAAGGGGCTACTGTGATACCATAGAGCTATCTCTGTTAGCTCCATGGTGATACAAACGCCCTCCTGCATCCACTCTTCTTGCATAAATGCCATATTCATAACTTTAATCGTTTACTGTGGAGCACTGTGGCCCAGGGGATTAGTCTTCGGACTTTGAAACAGAGGGTCGTGGATTCGAATCCCAGCCATGGCGTAATTTCCTTCAGCAAGAAACTGACCCACGATGTGCTGCACTCGACCCAGGTGAGGTAAAAATGGGTACCGGTAGGAAGTAATTCCTTAAGAAGCTGTGTGCGCTATGAACGCCTAGCTTAGCCGGGTAATATAGGAGCGCCTTGAGCACCTAACAAGATGGATATGTGCGAAATATAAATATCCTATATTATTATTATTACAGTTACATAGTTGTAGATAAATGGGAGAGATGGGTCAAAGTGAGGGGTGGGGACCGTATCGGGTTCCGAACTTTTAAAGACCCCCTATACATTGTTTGAGCTCAGTGTCCTTCCACTCAATTCTATTCACCAAATCACTAAATACCATCGTACAGTTAAAATCACTTCGTGGCGTTTTGTGTAAGGAGGTGCTGAGGCCGAGTGGTTTAAGGCGCCTGTCTATACATGGCAAATTTCGGGGTTCGATCCCCGGCAACATCCCCGGCACCTATTCTCTTCATCGACAATGCTCGTTTTATCCTGTATTCAAATTAATGGAAGTACTCTATGCATTCTTGGTAACTAGGTGCATTTGTTGTTAAAACAAAATACAAGGGGCCCGTTGCATAAAACTTTTTACCCGAGAAAACTCAGGTTGTTTTTACCAGAGTTTTTTGCCCTGTGTTAAAGTCAACGGCAGAAATCAGACCAACCTTGGTTTTAGTTTTTACAAGAGTTTTCTCAGGTAAAAAGTTTTATGCAACAGGCCCAAGGTGTCACCAATATCTGAAAAGACCCGACCCCTGGCCCCATTTGTAGATTTCCTTTAAATCGACCCCTGAAACAAAGATCGACACTGACAGTTGCTGATCTAGCGGGAAATAACAAAGAGTGTGTCAGTGTATGTGGTACTGCTTTGATAAAAAAGTTTTCAAAAGAATTCCCATTTTTTTTAGCCCTACCCACTTTCTTGGATTACCCCTTCCACCTAACACACATTCTTTGGTCCTCCAATTTTTAAAACCATTCTCCTGTACACAGCAAAAACTGTGGTGTTAACCGGTGTACATAGAGGACAACACCAATTATTTTATACCGGTGTTAAATTGGTGGTGTTAGTTTTACACATATAGGTGTTATTACAACACCTTTGGTTGTTACATTACACTCTTTGGTGTTATGTTCAATCTCTAGGGTGTAATTTTAACACCTCAGGGTGCGGTCCTCTATTAACACCAATTGGTGTCAGTTTTAACACCACAGTTTTTACAGTGTATCTGTCCTTGGATATAAGATGTAAGGTGACATTCAAAGTAATCTAAAGTGAGTTTGTGTAGCTGATACGATCAACCAATTCAAGAAAAAAATATGCTTTTGAGCCCCACCTCCTCAAAGATTCCGCCCCTAGTACGTATCAAGATCGAAGCAACCTCCAAAGGTGTACTCCAACACATTCCTGCATGACTCACCTGACAAGCGATAAAATGGATAAGCTAAAACGAGACATGAAGATCCAACATTGAGAGCGAAAATGACAGTTATGTTAAAGCATCACGTCCTCGGAGCTTCATCCCCTTTATCCTACCCCATCTTATCCTTTCCTTCCCCCTACCAAGAACCCCCCATGTACCCTAATATTAGCACTAATCCCCCTTCCTTCATATTTCCAAGTAGATGCGTAATCCCCACCTGACAGAAAGGCGCTAACGACACTCATGAAAAAAAAATGGAAAAATGCATGTCATCGCCTTCAATGTTTCCCAAAATAATTAATGGTATAATAGATACTTACTTAAAAACGAGAGCTTCAACTCATGGAGCTTTGGTTTTAAATGCAAATATTAATTATATGTATATCTAAGGAATTAGTTTGCTGACAGTAAATCATCCAACTCTGTTGAAAATAGGATGGACACAGTCTAAGATTCCCACTTTCAAAGATCATCACATTATTTTTTTCGACAAAATTTTTGGCTCCCGTCACGGTGCCCCAGGGCCCTGGGAACAATTTTTTTACTGGGGGATTGAAAAAAAAGGTCCCGAGAAATTTGACAAGCAAGCAAGCAAGCAAGCAAAAAAAGGGTATTCGTACAAAATGTTGTTCGTTTTGGTTACACTTCTGCCATTGGGTGAAAATAACACACGCAGCACCCCCAGTTAAAATCGTGGGGTTGCTACAGCACCCCCGGCCGCTTCTCAGGGCTATTCGGTGCACCCTTGTAGGGCACACATGAGTATTACAGACCCCCATTCACTCACGTGTTATATCATAGCTCATCAAAAATCATTAAAATCAATCCCTCGATAGATTTTGCTTTAATTCACTGACATTAGTCACAAATAACAGTACATTAAGATTTGGTATGTTAATCAGGTACTTGCCCAGCTCAATCAAAAGTTAAATGGCCTGAAATAAGACTAACCATAATTTCGGCCAGTTCATTGCCAGAAAAACCAGAACTGCATTGAGGGTAATAATAATCAAAATGAAATACAAAAATGCAGTCTAGCCTCCCCAAACGCCCTAATTATTAAAGAGTATGAACATAGCATTATCTCTATCGTTTTCCTTTTGATATACAAGCATTTGATATATTTTTAATGAATTATTTTAATCAATAAAGTCATGTGATCTTTACTTACGCCTGTCCGGCATGCTTTGCGCGCAGATGAATTACTCCCGTGTGGCCCCTTGTAACACAGTCAAATCCACGAAACCGACTACAATCAGACCAACAGTAAGTCATTGGTAATAACGTATTAGCTTTGATCGATCTGTAGACGATTTCGTTGATATGATTGTACCTTATACTGATGCCTATGACTGAGCCTCAGGCCAGTGGGTAAGTCTTCTGACTTTGAAACAGAGGGTCGTGGGTTCGAATCCCAGCCATGGCGTAATTTCCTTCAGCATTAAATTCATCCATATTGTGCTGCACTCAACCTAGGTGGGGTGAATGGGTACCAGGCAGGATCAATTCCTTGAATGCACTGAGCGCTGAAAGGCAGCTCGAGCTAAAGCCGGGGTAATAATAATAACAATAATAATAACAACGCGCCTCGGAATAGATTATATCTAGATAGATCGCGCAATATAAATGCCTATCATTATTATTATTATCATTATTATCATTAGTATTATTATTATGTCTCTCACGTATTTTTTTCTTTAAAAAAGTTAGGTACCCATTATGATGCCCCTTCTCGCACATTACAGCCGATCAGTACTGTCTTTGTCACTTTCTAGATAGGGGAATACCACGTCAGAACAGGTAACCATCATTCACACTGACAAGATAGACCTCACCAAGGTCTGGGAATTTGTTCATCACCATTCCACCCTCCGATGCATATTATTTATATTAAGATCAAAAAGAAACACATGGTTTAACCTATTAAAATCAGTGACTCACTTTGCAAACTCCGCCGCATTTCTTTTTAAGTGGTTTAAGTTGTAATGGAGGCCTCAAAGCAAAGTACTTGCCAAAATTTTACCGCTTAAGTCATTATCTCGTCTCATCTCTTTCCTTCATCCCCTTTCCTTCCCGGGCTCCAAACAAAGAATCCCCATATTAGACCTCTTTTAAAAGAGAATTTCCACCTTCTTTTTCGAAATGGAGACACCATAAACTGGCATCAGCCGAAAGAGTGGAACTTCAATTATTTCTTGTCACAAGAATCAGTACCTTCAGCCTACGAGCGAATCAGATTTGTGATTACAAGATTAGGCTGGCGCAAAATACAGTTCTCGACAATATCGGATCTCGAGAAAATTTTGGTGTTAGTGGTTTGTTCTAACGTTTTACTACGTTCTTCTACTGTGTCAATTCCGAATAGAAACGTAGGACCTACCCAAACATGACTAGTTTGTTTTCATTTTGTGTAGTTGCAATTTTGGTGGAGTGGGGGTCAATATAACTTTTTCTAGGTCCCCCAATTATTACCCAGTGGGGAAATGAGAGAGATTACATAATCATGGTATGATAAAAGTAAACCATCCACTATTTTCTTAAATATTTAATATCGGAGATCCTTATTCTCATACGTTGAGAATCCTGACGTCCACTTGCAATGACAATCACGGTGCGGTGTATCTCAACTCCAAAATCCTATGCCAATGCCTCACTCACATCTGCACATTGGCCAAATGTATAACGTTAATTCCTATGACAGGCCATCGGTCGGTTTGGACAAAGTTCCGTTGATGTGACTGGGGCATTGCTTAGCTAGGATGAGGCTATCTATTTGAGAGACACCGTCGTAGATACTCCAACTCGATGTGAAGCTGCTGGTTTTCCTCTTCTGCGTTCAGACGTGCAGATTCCTACAGAAAATACAAACATATATATAAAAAAACAAAATGAGAGTTTGATATTCACACATGTATTTTGCATCTCTGTAGAGCCTTTTATTCATATGACATTAACCGACTTTCGAAATTGAATTTGAAGTTGCATGAATATGTAAGAAATCAATCACGATTAAACATTTTTATGCCACTATATCATATGAATATAAATTTTGCTCGCGCTTCGCGAGTTTAAGAATAAAATCTACCATATGATACCATGTAATAAATATAAACAAAGTGGGAAAAAATAAATTTATCATTTATTTCATTACCTATAAAATTATGTTAAGTCAAAATGTCATGTTTTGTAAAACAAACCATATTGTATTATTCTTAAAGATGATCCAATATAACTATGTACTCTCATTTTTGAAATGCTTTTAAGAAGTCTGGCGAGCGCGACGGTTGATACATTTCTATACAACCTTCCTCGCAATTGCCTGTCTTTTGTTTTGCATTAAGTGTATATAGAAAAAATGTTTATCGTCGATGTTTAGAAGAAGAAAAATGTGAATATAGACATCTCGAGGATATATACTCGCACTGTTACAGTCTAATTCACGCCTTTCTTTCCACTTTCTTGGCAGCAACCTTGTCCTATCCTAATTGCATCTAATTTTAAGTTCCATTCCTCTCAATTTAATTATCAATATCATCAGTTATCTATATTTTGTGCCCCACAATTCATAATGTTCGGTTTCAAAACTATGTCTCCGGTAAGTGCTCGAAAAGTCTTATGTTGCTTTCGTTTCAACCGTGACCCACTGACTGTCTTTGGCATCGAACCGAATAAGGCCTCGTGGAATAGATTTGATGGGACAATGCATTGTGGGGGCGACACCTTATAAAATGTGTCATTTCGCAAAATCTTCTGGCCCCTTTTTATCGGAGGGTTTGTTAAACTGGTGTCTCGTGACTCAGTGCGAGGTCCTCCTTTCTGGGATGAAGTTGAAGGATGAATTTGACTGGTATGGGGAACGATCTCGAAATTAATAATGATAATAAAAACGACCCCAAACACCCTCTAAAATAAAAAGCAACCCCAAGAGCAGGCGAGATCCAAATGCATTTAGAATTATTCAGACTTTCTAGTAAAGAATATTGCTTTCTTAATCGGGCTCTAGTCATTATAATGCAGAGGGAATTAAATTCAAATTCAGTCCGTAAAAGCAGTTTTCGCATGAACCGTATAAAAATGCCCTGAAAATTAACAATCGTCTCCTTTTATAAAAATTGTTATTGAAGGCTGGAAGTATACATTCTAGAATTTTTTTCAAGAAGATATACTAAATCCACCTTCAATTTGGAGGAGTTGGACGCATAATCCTCTTGACAGAGCACACTGTAAAAACTGTGGTGTTAAAACTGACACCAATTGGTGTTAATAGAGGACCACACCCTGGGGAGGCGCGATAGCTCAGTCGGTAGAGTTTCAGTGGTTTGGGATTCCGGTGACCCGGGTTCGATTCCCAAGTGCCGCGCTATAGTGCCCTTTAGTAAGGCATTTATCCTCATTACCAGGTCCCTCGGAGAGGACGTTAAGCTGTTGGTCCCCTGGTTGCTTGCTCACAGGCATTCGTGCTTTCTTAGCAGTCAGGTAAAAACATCGGTATGACCCTGAGGTGTTAACATAACACCCTAGAGATTGAACATAACACCAAAGAGTGTAAATGTCACAACCATAAGTGTCGTAATAACACCTATAGGTGTAAAACTAACACCACAAATTTAACACCGGTGTAAAATAACTGGTGTGGTCCTCTATGTACACCGGTTAACACTACAGTTTTTGCTGTGCACCTTTCTTTATCCTTACATCTTCTTTTTTTTGTTATGTTGCTTCCCTTAAAAGTGCCAACCGTGGGAATTGTCTCCTGTCTCCCAAATACACGAACCGAGTACAATTTGGTAAAAGTTTTCCTGTTCATCAACAATGGGTTCGACCTTTAACACATCGAGAAGTGAATATTAATAAACAAGGGATTACACCTCATTTATGCCAAGCCAGCCGCATCAGAGCATAAGAAAGATATACCAAAAGAAGAAAAGTATGACTCCACATCTACGGCTGCACCAAAGGAAAGAGGTGAGAGCATCGTATCACGCAATCCCTTCTATGTTTCGATTGAATCAGAGTGAGATTTTTTTTCTGTTTGATTTATGATACATAATACTAATGATAAATGCACATCGTGCGCTGGGAGTTCCCCCGTCGGTGATAAATCACCTTCCGTTTACGTAACACTCCATAAAAGTGCGTTATGGGGGTGTCTCACAAAGATTTAAGCATGGCTTTTACTTAGAGTCGCGCTTAAATGCAGACGCGGACATGATAGTGACAATGACAATTAATTATTGACCCATGTCACCCTTATTCGGGTATTGGAGCCACTTTCACTAAAATTTTACAATGTAATCTTCTTTTGCATTTTAAATATTTACAAAGTATTGTCATTGGTATGATCTGACCAATGTGGTCATGCTTTTTATACCGCACGTAACTAGGCATTTAAGTGCGACTCTAAGTCATACTTAAATCTTTGTGAAACATCCCCAGGGTCATTGATAGTCACCTTGCCAAAATGTTTTTATTTTGACTTGGGACAATATGGTACCATGCAGACA
The DNA here is from genome assembly GCF_018143015.1 of Lytechinus variegatus. Lineage (NCBI taxonomy): Eukaryota > Metazoa > Echinodermata > Echinoidea > Temnopleuroida > Toxopneustidae > Lytechinus > Lytechinus variegatus. The sequence continues at coordinate 5,577,756 of NC_054757.1, read as the reverse complement.
CGCATCAGACATTTTGCACAGCGGTGAGAAGGAGAATGTGGGGTTCGAACGGGCCTTGCCCCATTTTCTTTTTGCTTGTATTTTTTCAATATGCAACCCCCCCCCTCCCGCCTTCATAATCTTGGATCTCACCGGACTCGACTATTGGTTATTTTTGTACCCCCACCCTCTCTCTTTCATCTATAATAACGTCCATTTCAAGCGTCTAAAATGACATCAACCAGCCTTTTTTAGTATGGTCTAAACATAATGTTCCACACTGATAGGATTATATTGAAAAAATTAAATATCAGGTTCTAGGATGTCTTGATTTCAAGAAAATAATTCTTGAAAAACAATCTGCCGTTTTACTCTTCCGTGAATGATAATTGCAACCATGGGCAGCTATTCTTCGAATTAAATTAAGAAATCGGTGCACAAGATTCCAATATTCTGCCTCTACTTCTGCTCTCTCTTGAACCCCCCCCTCCCTCCGGACTAAAAGATCTAAAAATACCAATTATTATTAATAAATATCTTAGACGGCTAAATTCAACCACTTTCTGAAGAAGACATCACGTACACGGGCCATCCGTCAACTCGTCATATCCCCCAAACCCTCGAACTTCCAGAAAAAAAAGGGGAAAAAATGATCCATATTTTTAATTTGGAAGACTATTTTAGACGGTCCTAATCCATGCATGGGACGTGATGGGCAGAAGACAGGCGTGAAATATCTATTTTAGTGCTTGGCACTTTACGTGACAGAGGGTTTATTAAACATACAGCCAACGAGGGGTTGGAATGGGGATAAAAGAGAATAAGAAAACGTCACTTCCGTCACAGATCTATGAGTTTAAAATGTCGTTGTAGATTATGATTCCTTATGATTGTTTTCATCCTTTATCACGTATATTGATTGTACTTTTGTTTGCGTTTTAAATGTGTATATGTTTATTTTTTGTTGCTTTTTTAGTTCTTATTCTCTCATCTCAAATCTTTATTTTCATCATGCAATTTATGTCTGTTCAAATGTTTGTATTTGATATTTTGTTCATGATTTATAAGTTATTGTTTTATGTTTTTTCTATTTTTATGTACGGACTTGCTAAAAAAACAGCCTTGCTGCTGAAGCAGGTTTTTTTATCCCGTATTTAAATAAATAAAACATCCATACATACATGACAATGAAATCCATCAAACCCATGGACAGCAAGATGTTACCATAACAAAAAGAAGTGAAGGTTGATTCTTTATCGGTTTGTAATTATTCAATTCTCGACGATGCAATTTTTCAGACCAAGATGCCGAAAGTTAACACATATTAAAACTATTTTACAATTATTTTGGAACTTGTAATTGATTTGTAATCATTGTTATCATATTCCATTTGTATTTGCTTATGTATGTTTGATTTGTATTTGCTTATAATGTTGATAATGGAAATGGAAAATAAAACTTGAACTTGATTTTAAATTTCAAAAATATCTTAATAGTTTCAAGTTACACTCTTTGCCATTCCTACTGGAAATAACACAGTGTCCAACAGTGTGTGCCACAGTATATGTTCACAGTGTGGAACGCAATGTGAAATCACCTTCACACTGTTACATTTGAGCATTTCAACAGTTACATTTGAGCATTTCAACAGTATGAATCACATAATTACTTAGTCGACCACGTGAACAGTCACGCTGTCGAGTTGTCCCCCCCCCCCGAGGAGTGGTCCAAAGTGTGGAAATATCTTCTCACTGTTAAATTTGAGCATTTTTTGCCAGTGTGAATAATATTTTCACATAGTCCACTAACACACAGTGTGATAGTGAGTTCTGTCCAGCAGGGATTAATAAAACCAGGGGCGAATCCAGAATTTTTTTTCCTGAAGGGGGGGGGGGCCGGGGGACAAAAAAAGGAATATAGAAAAGGTCTTCACTTTCAAAGGGGGGTGGGGCACACTTGTGTTTAAACGGAATTTGTACATTAAAAGTTTCTATTGTGCCTCTTAAGGGGGGGCGGGGGCACGGTCCGCTGGATCCGCCAGTGAATAGAACAATAGGTTAACACCTACCACTGATTTCACAACAGAATTATATCGTGACTCTTATCATAACATTTTGAAGCAGAATTATGGACTTGAAGCAAGTTGTACGATTACGATTCCTATATTGATATTGTAGAATACGATTGAAGTCATTGCTAACCAAAATTTAAGTTGTTGCTTTCTCTTTTGGAAATTAAGTGGAATTCAAAGGCATTTATGTATTACAGACAGTTATTTTGGGGAAAGATATCAAACTGATTAAATGAATTTTAGTCAAAGTTCAATTCAGTCAGCATGTTTTAAAGTAATAGCGACACGACTATAACAAATATTAAAAAATACCCATTACTATTAAACGAAAAAGACATGAATAAATCCAGAAGGTTCTCATTTAATTACCTAAAGTATGACTTATGTCAGGACCCAAGAATTAGCTTTATTTTAGAATAATATCAATCACTTAAAATGGCTCGTAATTCTTACCTTGAATCGCTGCCAGTCTTAAAATTCTGTCTGCTACTTGAAATTCATTGAGATATAACATTACAACGGAGAAAATGGATCTTAAACACTTTGGACTCACCTCTACGTTGACCCTGAGTTTCATAGATTCCAATTCCTTCTTCATCCTGTCCACTGATTTTCTCAGTTTACTCAACTCGTCATCTTTCTGTCTCAGTTTATTTCGTAAACCCTGCATGTGACCTGTGACCTCACCGTTGATCAGGTGGGGTATCTTGAGATTATTGGCGTAAGGCACGTTGAAGCTTTCGTTGCTGTAGTCACCGACCATCTTGGGAACACTGTTGTGGATGTGTTCTCCATACTTGGGAGGCAATTCAGGAAGCGGTTTGATGAGGATGTCCCCGTTGGTGTGGCGGGATTCTTTCCCGTTGGTTAGAGCCCCTGAGGAACCCAGCTCAATGTTCTGGTAAGTGGTTCCCTGGTGTTCCTGACTGTGGACATCGCCTTTGGCAACCTTGGGCTTCTTGCCGCGTCCGAAGGCATCTTCCTTTGGCGGACTCGTCGAAGGTTTCGACGGCGGGGTTCCGTTCGTGTACGAAGGTGACTTTTGTCCGTTGTATGGCGCGGGCATTATCGACGATGGGTCACGATACGAGACGCCATATCGCTTTGCTTTGTGTTCGGTATATGCTCTTGGTTTCGGAGGCACTTCTGATATCCTTGACTTAAGAGATTCTATCAAGGACACGGAATGTTGCGGAGATTGAGGGATCTCTAAATTTTCGTAGATACTATGAACAGAGCAGTCTAGAAGACTACTTTCTATATCATTGTCTGTAAGGTCAGTGTTAACATAGTTCATTGCGTCTTCTTCCTCTTCTTGTTGCACGATTTCCTTTGGTCTAAGGGCTTTCTTTGTCCGAAGAACAGGTTCCTCATCCGGTAAAGGCAACGTGTGATTCAGGTATTTGTTCTCTTGGAGAGACGCCCTCTTCGCGCATTCTTTTGCCAGTCTCTCATGCTTCAAATAGTCTCTTGTCGTCATGGCACAGTGCATCTGGATCGTACTGATTGGAGGAAACACCTTGTCCTGGTTCCTTATTAAATAATGGACCAACTGAAGACTAAGGGCAGTGCTACCCAGCAGAAAGTTGCCTTCCGCGTGTTGTGGACGCAGTATATGAGGTGCAAAGATATTGGCCAGGTTACCAAGTCCCATCTTGTTTTGCGCCTCAAACTTGTGAACCTCGTGCAGGAAGCGACAAAGGTACTTCAGAAGGTTGTAGTTGACTTTGGGAAGGAGAGCGAGTTGGACGACCAGCTGCCTTCGCCCATCTTCTTCGCATTCTTGAAGACGTTGCATGGCTGGGATGAAGTACCTGCAGTGTCGCCAGGGAATGATCGGTTCGGGAAGATATTGAAAGTATCTCTTCAGAAGAGATGCTACCGTGTGCGAGCTGGCACCGTAGGCCTCGAAGTCGGGGACGTTGCCACCGTCGAAGATATCCTGTAGTTCCTGTATCATGCTTGTTCGGCCATTTAATCTGTAAAATAGAGAATAAAATATATGTCTGGTTAGTATTGTACGAATTGTCTTTGTCATCAAACATTGATGATTCTCATTCGATTCTCATTATATTATTTCTCATCTTATAATATGTTTCAATTAAATTTTATGGTTGATCAGTGTTGATGGCAATTAATGATTATTTTTCATCTTTATTCTGGTTAAACATTGGCATTATAGCATGTTTTCTGACAGAACATAATTATTTATGGCTTCGCTGTATAGTCTATTCATCTGGCGTGCCATGGTGCTTTGTAAACCCGACTCGAATGTCGGCAATTCACTGCCAAAATCCAATTGACTAAAATGACCTACATATTTGCGGTAAAAATCCCGTAATGATTTTAGTTTGCTTCAATCGTTATACATAACATTTGTTTTCTTGTAGCCTTAAAATCATTTTATTTTATAGTCTACTCATACTGCAAAACCTGATGTCACATGAAATCATTTCTTAGTCACCTCGGGGTGAATCTTTAATATTCTTGGAAAGCTAGCATAAGTTACACCCAATTTTCAATGTTTTGTTCTCCCTCGATGACAGCAGAGGCAACAGTCGCCTTCTGCCAACGAAGGGGTTCTCCCAAGTTTCTCCATGGAAAGGGCAAGAATCACATTACCTCTAAGAGAAAATGAGATTATTACAACCACCTGTTGCCATGGAAACGAGTGAGTCAAGCTCCTCATGGAGGTGCCTCGGGCAGACGACGCAGACAGTGTTAAAGATAGGAAACGCGTTTTGGCGGGAAGAGGGGCGATAAAAATTGAAAGCTAATCTTGTCCGAAGTTTAATGTGCAATGGAATTTCTATTTTCATGATTCAGGTACATTGGAAATAGTCCAGGCTTGGTCTTTTGGGATTTCTAAATGATTCTTCAGTTCAATATTTTCTCTTTTTTATTTTGATTACTCATTAATTTTTAAAATCTAAATAAGTAGAATAACAAAATAAGATTGACGATGAACACATTTCCTTTCGAACAAAAAAAAATGAACATTTTCGAATACAATGATGACATTAATCTGGTTTATATAAATTCTTTGCTTTTGCCAAATTTAGTAATACTTATTGTGACTATTGATATATGATACTGAAATGTAAACCGACAAGACAATTCGCTGTATATGCATTTCTTATAGTTCTAATACCAATAAAAAGAAAATAAATCCACAAGTCGAAATAATCTTCAATCGAAATTTCGTATCCTCGCGAAACGACTATTTACTCTTATAATAAATTATTGCCTTAATATTCGTATGATGAGAATCGTTTAAAAACAATCATGTAGTAGTACAATAATGACATAAAATGGAATAACATTCTGGAAAAGATTTTTTTATCATATCAAAACATATGCAAAAGAAAAAAGAATATAGCATAAGGGTGACCTTTTGACGATCAAATTTGAAAGGTATTAACGATCTGATTTGAAAGGTATTAGGAAAAGACCAATATGATTTACTTGCGGTTTGTGGTCAACAATCCTATTTTGAAAATTCCGGACATTTTTAGTTTTTCAATCTCACGTGATTTTGTGATGCGGAGAGTTAATTTTGGACCGATAGAGTGCGATGATTCATGCAAGGTCCCCCTATGAATCAAAATTACCCATTATGTAGAAATTTATAATCACTGCCTTTTCACATTTTAAGTTCTTTTCTATACTTATTTAAGTGATTAATAAAATATACAACGAATGTATTTATGTAAATATCATCAAAACTTTGCAGCTTTGTAGAAAACTCGAACCAAGTGTTTCTGACCGACCGGTCATTATCAGATGCCTTGAAGACCTTTAGAAAATCTCAGCGATTTATTTCCCGCGCTCGAAGACATTTCAAAGATGTCTGTATATTTGGAACGGAAATCATAATCAGCTTATCGTCTGGCTAAAATGGTTGCTCATAATATCAAGAGGACATTTCGATGTCAAATTGCATTCTTCGATGAATAATGCATTTATAATTGCATATTGTATAATTGTACAGGCACACAAAGTCAAGCATGGAGGTCTTATGCTTTATGAAGGGTACATGCCTCTGAGCTTTTCAGATTCAGATTTATTTCCAACAGAAATGACATGAATATTGATACAAATCATTTTCATAATTTACAACAGATATTTACGATACAAATCAGTGTCATTACAATTATATTAAAAACATCAATGATAACAAGCATATAAAGATATATACAAAATATGGTGCATTTTGTAAACAAATTCTAATATATAATCTAAATAGAAAAAAGATATCTGTGGAAATGGGAGATTCACTCAAAGAAATAGCTTGTATAATGTGAACCTCCCTCAAGGAAGAGAAAAGTGGAGAGAGAAAGAAAGAGAGAGACCCAATGGTTGCTATTTGCTTACGGAGACTTACTGAATAGATAAAAGTAACAAGAAAACCCACAGAACAAGTCAAAACGAAAAAAGAGTAAAATAAAACCAGGACGACAATTCACTGAAAATATAGTACGGTACAAATTTACAATGGAGTATGTTGCTCCAATGGGTAACATTCTTCCCCTAATACATTTAAATGCGTATTTTCGCCCAGTTTGCCTCCCCCAACCAAAAATAATAGATAATCACCTTTTTTCTCTGTCAACAAATTATACCCTTGTCTGTCCCAAATACCCTTAAGAAGACCAGATTTTTTTATTTTTTTAATTTTTTATTTTATATCATTATTATTATTATTATTTATTTTATTTATTCATTTATTTATTTATTTATTTTTTTTTTTTTGTGGGGGGGTTAAATGGCACACCCCTCTTGTATATTATGACTGCCCCAAAGTAATGGTAATAAAGTAGGGCAATGAGAGTGAACATTTATAAATGCATGAATCTCAAAAAAGAAATTTGAACTGTTGAGTTTGATAGTATTGGTGACTTTATGTCGAGAGTTAGATTCCATAGATCAGCCTTTGATCACGTCGATCTATAGAGAGTTTTGCCAACCCAGATAGAGTTTTCGACAATATGGCGGAAAATCAATGGACGCCAAGTTCTGCCCAACTATCTATAACCAAATTCTGCATAACAGGTGTAACGATGATGTCTTTGGTCGCATTCATTCAGATGTTTTCGCCGGTGGCATAATTTGAAAATTTGCTCAGCCTCATTTTCTTCACGTCTCCGGAAAAGAGACGTCACTCCAAATCTAATGAATCATAGTTTGAGATGAATATTGTGTAATCTAACAGACCTTGTATACGAAGCTCGGTGATGATACAGCATTAATTGGGGTTATCGAAAGAATCAATTTCTCTGACGTGTAATCAGGTATTTGAAGTTGACGCTCAGATATTTTCTTGACGATATAATTTTGACATGGAGAGAAATTCGATATTATCGTGCAATAATTTTTCGTAAGCATGCGTAGTATCCCATAGTATTGACCTACTTTGTGAATGAACTATACCAAATCAATATTGTAAGAAGTTGAAGTTTTTCTTTTTTTATTAAAAGTATTTACTAACAAGTTGAAGTTCTTGAATCGTCTGTTATTTTGCCCAGTTCGGGAATAATTTAATACCGTGTCTCTGCGGAAACAAAACTCTTTATCCTACTTAAGTTATTAAATCGAGAGAAGAGAATAATTATAGGCCTACTTGATGTAAACCAATTCATATTATTGAGAAATATTTTATTTCATTTTTTTTTATAATTATGATTCTCTTTGTGTATTTTTAATATACTTACACAAATATCACATTTGTTTATAGACAATACCACTCTCGTTCCCATCTCTTACCTGAAGATTCCTTCCTCGTTTAGACCAGTCTCTCTGAGATGTGATACACACCGCTCCACCACCACGGGGATTTCCCTTGTACATTCCTCACTCTCGTTCACGATGGTATCCTCGAGACTCTGGCCAAAGACTCCTGAAAGGAAAAAAAAGAGCGATTGGGAGACAAAAGTAACGATTGAATTTGGAAACGTGGAGAATGAATGGGGGGGGGGGCAAAGAAACGGGCAGGAGAGGAAATAAGGAAACAGTGACAATGGAACTACTATTTGAACTACTTTCTCTTATTTTGGTTGTCGCTTATTCGTTTTATTTTGATATTTGTGGATTACTTGTTTTAAGTTTGTCTTCTGTGTCCGTCTCGATTTTTGTATATAGTTGTATATATAGTTTGTTTATAATCATTAGTATTGAAACTAAGTTTAGGGGCTTGCCTTCTCTACAAGCTTTTTGCTTTTCTTGGCAAGTCCCTCCGTTCATTTCTTGTTTCTTTTCATTGATAAAATTACTGCAACAAATTGTAGTTTTGTTTAATTTATATTCAACATTTGTTACGAAATTTCATTGATTTGTCTGTATTATCGATTATATTGAATATGTATTGTTACTTTGATTATATTTTGAAAAAAATGTTGAACGGAAATAAATAAATCTAAATCTAAGAGATAGATAAGGAATAAAAAGAGAGGGGTAAGAAGAAAAAGGACAGTAAAAGATAGATCCAAGGAGTAAAAAAGACGGGGAATGGGTGCGATGGACAGAAAACGTCAGAGTCAGAATGATGAGGAAAAGAGACAAAGAACAGGACAGCATGAGAGGCGGTAGGGGATTAGAAACTTTAAGTGATCATTATGACCAATTTAAATCTTCATATAAAAGAGGAGCGGCACGAATAGATTAAAAAATACACAAACCAGCCCTAATCATTTACGAAAATTGCATTGCATCCATACACTTTGAAGCTTCCCATAAGAAAATGGGACTCTTAAGGATCAAATTCTGTGGGCAGTATCTAGGTCGGGTCAACTTGGGGAAACATGCCCCCATATTCTTCCGAAGCGGTAACGCGACTGGCAAGGGAGTGGTCAGGTTCTCAAAATGTTTCAAGGTGTTTGGGGGTGTCAAGAATGAATAATTCCATCAAACATCACTACTGTCACGCCGAGTCGAATGAATGAAAATCAATATTACGTGTATTTACATACAGCCGAATAATAATTGTTAATTATTGTACTTTTCAAGAGGCAGCAGACCCCCTCCCCCTTGCGTTAATAAGCTTTTGATTCAAAGCAAATACAAGATTTATTGAAAGAAAGATTGAATTTAATGCGCTCATTTTTCACTTCGTCTTTTACTCTGCATATCTCTATTTACATGTAAGTCAGTCCCTACTTTCTTAATCATTTTTTTCTTCAGAGAAATGCATTAGGAAAGAGGTGGGGTGCAAAATTTGAAAATATTTAAGATATTTACGAGCACATCATATATGTAAAAATGAATTTGTTTTCTTCCTATGAAAACTGTTAATTCTGCTCGAGGTCACTTAATGTTCGTGATCAGGAAAAATTGTAATTCGCTTTAAATGCAGATATGCAACTTTTTTTCCATAGGAACTTATCTATTCTACCGGGAGGGATAACCAAGAAGGAAATTAAAATAGAATCATTATTTCATGAATATACATAAACACAATTTTTCGAGCAAAAAGTATTTCTAAATCTGATGAAGGATGAAGACTTGAATTTAAGTAATCAGGGGGGCGTTTCATGAAAGGCCTTGTCGGACGTTTTATCCGACAAGTCCCATTTTATCCGACAGTTACCGTAGGAACAGTGCCGCTAAGCCAATCAAAATCATGGAAAGATGTCAGATCTGACAACTTGTCGGATAAAAATATTGATGAAACGCTCCCCAGATGTCAAAAACAACGTGCTGCAGCGTTTGAACGCAAATCAAGAAATCAAATACATGTCCTGAATATGCATTTCGGTTCGGTTGGTTAAAACAAAAACAAGTTGGGTTTGATTGAAACGCATTTCTGAAACCGGCCCCTGAACAAATCAACCTCAGCTGCGTCCAAACTGCCCCCTTTAGCTTTGGCATTAAGGGCATCATGAGGCACCACTCACAATGATCATTGTCTTGTCAAGTCTAAAGGTCGAGTTCTTTTCTTAGACTGACCTAAATGTGAAAGTCCCCTTCAGGGACTTCAAATCGCCTTTCGGTCAATCTTCAGATCATTAATCGACTCAAACAGTGTTCGTCAAACACGGAACCTGTTACTGCCCGCCATTACCTCCTATCAAAAATGACAGCATTGATTAACAAAATGGAAATCATTTTCAGTGACGTCGTAAGGCCACCACACACCTTACGACTGGCCTTCGACCCGATTTGGAATAAAACGTAGTAGAATTTGATTCAAATATTGATACATGGAATACCTTACTGTTTAATGTTCTATATCATCATACAAATCTGTGATTATGCTATCATCCTTATAAGAATAAAAGCGAATTTAATATCTAGTCCTAATGACGTCATTGCAATCGCATGAATGATTATGATTTGAAATTAACTTGGCCTTTACCCCAAAATGAAGGCTTCCAATCATCCATTTTTTTTGTTTTAGTAGTCTTTCAGTACCCGGTAGGATGCGAAAGATATTGTATGTTTGTATTTGCAAGCGCCAAATGAGGCTGCGATGAATGCAAGGAATGCTCACCAGAGAGTGGAAATTGTGCACTTTTTGTGCGGGATTGAAATGAATCCAATGACCGGGGTAATAATATGCTGTAACGCGCTTTGAACCATTCTGGGAAAAGCGCTATATAAAAATTGGCTACTATTATTATTTCAGATAATTTGAACCTCAAATAGATAAAAACTTTTCATTCACATTTTTAGAAAATGAGCAAAATGCGATTTGTTCCAAAATCTGATCGTGGACATGTAGTTAGGTGCGCGGTGGCTTTGAACAACCCTGATTGGTCATTAAAGTGACCAATCCGGAATGAGGTATCAGGTATCGATATCGATTTAGTGAATCTGCATGAGCCCTATAAATAAGGTTATAAGCGACTGATCCTAGGACTTACTGCTAGGATTGATTGATTGAATTGACTATTGTATACGATCAATCCTAAATATCAGCCTCACAATAATTATTAATCGCTAAGTTTTATATTACGGGGGCCTTGATTGGTTTAAGGTACATTCTCAATTTTAGGGATTTTAAATGAATCCAGTTGGATTGTAGTTATGGACCAATCGAATTATGGATTTAGTTTGAATGCTCCAGATTCGTTTTTAAACCTCAAATATATTTTAGGATATAAACAATATCCAGAGTGCGATTAGTCCATAAATACAGTCTATCTAGATTCATTTTAATTCCCTGTAATTATAAGTCCACCCGCGCACCTTACTACGTAACTGGTCCACGATCCAATTTTGGAACAAATCGTCTTTTGCTCATTTTCTTAAAAATATGCCAATCGCGATCAATGCGATACCCGGTTTTTCTTACCTCCTCGTAACTTCCGGATTTCTCTTTCCCACACGTCCAGTTCGGCTTGTTTAGGAGAGCACATCATGAACGGTTTGCCCAGAATATCCGGCTGATCCGGATTCTTACCTGTGAATACAAGGAAAACATTGTGAAAATAAAACATACAGTTGAAATGACTGCGTGCAGATAGTGTAAGACCATATCGTGAATGAATAGCCCAAATATGTATCTACAATTCTTCATGCTCGAGACAGCATAATATATTCATCTTTCTGACCCTCTTCTGCATGTTCTGTGTCGCCAAAAGGAGTTCGTATGAATCCTTGCGTTATTTCATGAGTTGATTTGCTTTTGTTTCGTTTCCCGTCCCCCCCCCCCCCGCTTCCGCCGCCTATGTTCTTTGCCCATCCACCTATCAATACCATATCATTCATTAGGTGTTTTTTAATCAATAATATCCAGTTTTATTCGTTAACACCTTTCTTGTTTTTAACATCCTTGTGGAACTTTTCTTACTATCATTCTTCCTTTTGATGAAATGATTCTAAATACTTTTAGGAGTCTTTCTACCCTTTTCAGGTTAAAACATGCCAGTCGCTTTGTTCTGGTTGAGTTGATACTGTTTTTGAAACTGATCCAAAACTCTCACGTTTTAAGGTCATTAACACACCGTGACTTTGCCCCCAAACCAATGTAACCTATCTCAAAGTCTAAGTTTATTTTCTTACTTTGCATCGTGGGTTTCTAATAATGATAAAATGCACCCTTATGTAATTATAACAAGTATTAATACATGATCTATTTATTGGGGCGTTACTAAAATTAATGCGTTCAATTCCAAATCGAGCGTTGATCCCCCATGCAAATTAAATTTAGGGCCTCTTTATATTCATTTCACTAATACATTTACAGATAGAGCGGGGACGGGGGGAGGGTCTTAGGGGCCATTACCCCCAAACAGTTTCATGACCCCAAAAAGGGAGGATAACAAGATAAAGAACAAGAGAGCAAACATTTGGACAAAAAACTTTCTGAATAGTATGCCAAATTTCATCACAAGACTGGAATTTAGTACTAAAATTCTAAATGTCAAGTTTTTCTCAATCGCAACTCGTTATTTTTTCCCAAGTCTTCACCAAGTCTGGATTACGCAACGGAGTCATTTGATGAAACGGAAACTTAAGTTGATTTGCGTTCATATGCAGCCAAATTTTCTTGTAACGTCCCATTTACATGATTTATGTTTATTTTTAGACGTACATTTACCCTTGATCAATGTAATGACTTTAAAACAGTTTGAAGCTCCTTGGCGTGATGTACAGAATCTACGATTCGTGTAACGCCCAATCAAGAAGTTTTTAATTGGTCATTGGAATCGGTTAAACCTTGATACAATACTCACACACTTTCCACTCCTTGGGGAGCATTCATCAATACAGTTATAAAAGAAAACATGACTGTATTCAGAAACTGAAACAAAAGTCTGATCAGCAGGCTATGACGTGGTACAACATACATTGGCTTCGTCCCATGAATTCGAGAACATTTGAAATAAAATCTCACTTTTTCAGGAGAAACAAAATGAGAATGATTCAGGCTCGATGACACATTTAGCCGCCAATCCCTGGAGAAAATGTGAAACATTACTCACGGGTTTATTCAACCTTCCAAAAGATTGTTATAAAGGCTTGTTTTTCTCCTCAAAACCCCGAATATTCAAAGTAAGAAAAAGAGTGATAATTGATGATAATTATCTGTTTTTTAAATATGATACGTCATATTGATTGATGAAGTGTTATGTCATACACAAGCATGTGCATTTTCTCTGAGGCGAAAAAAATGTTTAGGATAGAATGTGCATTTTTTTTACAATGATAACATTCTATACGTGTATTGCCACTTTCCGACTGTTTACGGTAGCCCCTTAAAACTTCAGCATCACACGAACAAAATAAAATAATCCCCTTTTCACCCCAAAAGCAACAATTACAATATTATAATAATATGTCACTTTATATGTGCATATATTAAACTGCGCTTTGATACGTAGTATCATATCATTACCGCGGCAGTTGCTGAGCCGCCATATCGGGGCTAAAGCGTCAAGGAATAAATCCTACCAGGTACCCATTCACCTCACCTGGGTCGAGTGCAGCACAACGTGCGTAAATTTCTTGCTGAAGGAAAACACACCACAGCTGGGATTCGAACTCACGTCTCTCTGATTGAAAGACGAGAGTCGTAAGTACTTTAGACCACACGCCCCCACTATGGTACAATCTTACACCCTTACACTGCAAAACTCCGGTGTTGACTTACCATCGGCCCGGAATCTATATATATGTCCACATTAGAGAAGTGTTAACACCAGTTTGGTTTTGGTCTAACACCAGATAGGTGTTTATACAACACCAATTGGTGTTTAAAGGACAAGGTCACCCCAACATAACGTTGATTGAATAAAAAGAGAAAAATCTAACTAGCATAACACTGAAAATTTCATCAAAATCGGATGTAAAATAAGAAACTAATGACATTTTAAAGTTTCGCTTATTTTCACAAAACAGTATACACATTCTGGTCGGTATGTAATTGAAGAGACTGATGACGTCATCCATTTACTATTTCTTTTGTATTTTATTATATGAAATATGAAATATTCTAAAGTTCTCCTTATTGTTAAGTGAAACAAAGATTAAATCCTCCTTGAATATGTGGAGTTAGCATTGTTTTCATATGATTCAGTCAAGTTTGTCCTTAATTTCAAATCTGTAAAAAATAAAATATTGTATAATTCAAACAATAAAAACCAAAAGAAATGGTGAGTGAGGGATATCATCGATTCTCTCATTTGCATATCACTGAGTTGTACGTATCACTGTTTTGTGAAAAATAAGCGAAACTTTAAAATGTCATAACTTTCTCATTTTACGTCCGATTTTGATGACATTTTCAGCGTTATGCTGGTTTGATTTTTCTCTATTTATCAAAAATCAATATTTTTCTGAGGTGGACTTGACCTTTAAACAGCATCGGTTTGATTCCAAACTGGTGTTATTTCAATACTTCTCTGGTGATTCCGGTCTGGTATAAATCAAAACCGGAGATTTTGCAGTGTACACCTTTAAGGAAAAATGGAAATATGCCTCTTTTGTAATTGTTTGTAGTTGGAAATTAGGCCCTAGATGGTCAGGCTATTGACTTTGCAACCCCACAGAATGCAACCAAATAAAAGGAGCTTTGTATTGTTATCGAATGTGTGTCCCTCCATTAAGAATTTCATAACAGTAATAATTAGGAATAAGAAGCTTCGACAGACTTAATTGATCATCAACATCATTTTTAAAGAAAGCTAGAAGAGTCAGTAAGACTTCATCGAAAGACGATAAAGAGATGAATTGGGAACAAAACCCCACAAATAGTCGCCAAAAGAAAAAAAAACCCATAAACTTCATGTGCCACTGAAATAAGTTAGTAGCGTCTGAGGTAGATTGCTTGAACCAAACATGTTGCAGTGATGGGTACCAATCGCTCGGCGTGACATACATGAGAGAGCAGCGGTGTATTCTGGGATATGCGTATCTTAGTTAAATTAATAAATCAAATTTAAGTCAGGAAAATATCAATTAAACTGCACTTCCGGAAGTGATAATTCTTCTTAAAGGGAAAGCGTCGCGCAACCCTAACTCAGCTATGAACATGCTCTTGATATTGGCTGTTTTGGGAGTGTGCTTTCTGATGAGTGACGAAGCGAAAATTTGGCGGGAAAATTTTTATTCTTTTTCAGTAATATCGTCTGCTCGATGTTTTGCCTTGAGGACAATAGGAAGGCGGGCTGTTAGAGAGAGGAAGTAAAGCACTGTGAGTCCGCCTAAAAACAAGGAACAATATACCCGTGACAGGGCAGTAAAACATCGTTTGGAAATCTCTTAGGACGGGACGGAAAGTGAATGTGATGAGAATAAGCGATAACATTATGAACTTTTGACCATAGTGATGACATCTTGAGAGCCAATGGGGGATTCGTTGCTTATTTTAAATCACAAGTATGACCATAGACATGACACAGAAGAAGCACTTTAATAGACTTTTAACATGTTTAAGGAGAACTGGTCCGCTAGTTAGTGTTCTGCCATGAGCGCAGAAGGGTTGTAATCTATTTTCAGCACTAGCTGGCGTGCAGATGGGGGTAAGGTGCATAGGGTTCATGCATGCCCCCATCTTCCATAACCAAGAAAAATAGAAAAAGAAGGACATGAAAGCCCATGAAAGCAAGATGGTGAAAAGATGCATTTTTTCTGAATGTTATGTCAAAAATCTAACGCAAAATCGGTTTCCCATTTTAAAAGTTTTTAAAATTTTTGTTCGCTTGCTCAGTTCTCTGAATGAAACGCATTCTGAATGACACGCATGAGTTCTTTCGAACGATAACAGCTATTCGCGGCCACCGAAGTACGCCGCTATAGCGTTCAGGACAGTGCAAGAAGTTTCGAAAAGCTTCGCTGTTGTAAAAAGAAACTCTCAGCAACAGAGAAACATATCATCAAACTTTACGATATCAACAATAAAACTGTTCATTCTGTCAGCATGCTCTGGAGAATAGTCAGAAGCACCTCTTCAAAGAGTAAATTGGTGAAATGAATTGTGCATGAGGACTTCTAAATTTAGAGCCTGGAATTAGACGTATAACCGCAGAGTTGATCGGGGAACATTTGTGTTTTATTAGAAGGGTGTCGATAGTAATTCATGTGATTGTGATAGTGAGGATTTAAAGTAATAACGGCTGAACAGGGCTGATGGTTTCCAATACTCTTGCCAAAGATGAAATGCTGTTCTGCCAAGATCTAAGAATGGGTTATTTTTAAATAAAACGATGCTCTAAGTATGATTAGCGCGCCTTTAATGCCCATTTTGATTTAGATTTCGCGCCATGTTAGGTCCAAGAATTGCCAATAATTATTATATTCCCTATCACTTGAATAATCACAACAAATTAAAGAAACACATTTTTATTACTTTGTCTATAGAGGTACTTAATATAAAGAATCATCGATATGTACACCTCTTAAATGGGAAAAATGCGTTCATATAATGTTAGTTATCCTTCAAATTGTGTTAAGAAATGCTAAAAATTCGACATATCTCATATATAGTGTGGTACGGTATGTCACTGACACAGCTCCGTAGGACTAGCGTGCCAAAATTGATTTTTTGGTTGTTTTGGCTTCAATAGGGTCCCCTTAGACCAAAAACGATGGGGGTCAAATTTTCAGACCCCTCCTTCCCTTTGTGGGGGGTCCTTTTTGGCGCCATATTGGCCTGTACAAAGCCCAATAGGATAATCCATTGTTTTCAACCTTATTTCTCACTTTTCTTTGCCAATTATATTTTTAAGTTGTCTGAGGTGTATGAGAATGAATATTTGATGATGTTGTGATGTCAATGTTTTTTAACTTTTACCATACGGGGGCGGACTTTACGAAAAATGCCCCAAAATTGTAAAATATTGCCCCCAAAATATAATTTTTCCCTTTTTTGGCACTAAAATTAGGACAAAAGGATTACAAAATGAAATGAATATGTCTTGTTATACAATCCAACAACAGAGGAATATATCACATGTAATGTATATCATTATTTTTGGTCAATTGATGTAAAAATCATCCCCATTTCAGGATTTTATGCAGTGAAAACCTTACTACAACACTAGAGGGCGCCATAACTTATGATAAGCACTTCCCTAAAAAAATCAAATTCTAGGCACTGTAATTTTATCAATAAATTTGAAAGCTGACACATTTCAAGAGCAATTATTTCCAATGCCGATTCATAGTATGGGCATCTAATTTGTTTTGATTCTCGCCCCCCCCCCCGTGGAGGCAAAATGGCTACCTTGGGCTAAAATAAAAAAAATCCTGGATTTTTTTTTTTGTTACTTAAGTGACCTTAATTTGGTTTCTATTCAAAGATTTTTAAGGGTGAAGAAGTATATCGGGAAAAGTTACAAGGACCCAGAAATCCAAGATGGCTTCCAAAAATGGAGTTTAAAATGGCTGTTGATACTTTAAATGGACATAGCACATTTTATATACCTGAGATAGATGGAATCGGTGTCTAGACCATGGTTTCAACGATCATAATTGGGACAAGAATACCGTTTCCTTTCTTTATTTATTTAACTTTTGGAGGCCATCTTGGACTCAACATACCGGGACAGTCGGTGGTCCGGTATGTTAAAAAATCCAAGATGGCTTCCAAAAATGGAGTTTGAAATTGCTGTTGCTGCTTGAAAAACCGATATAGTTTGTTCAATATCCGGGAATATGAATGTGTGTGACTACCATGGAAAAGTGAGTCTAATAATACATTAGAATAAGTTACAAGGAGAGTCGTTGGTCGAGTATGTTAAACAATAGAGTATAAAATAGCCACTGTTATTTACAAGTGGACATGTAATATCCATCAATGGTTTGATGTCTAAACCATGATTTTTAAAGTCAGAAAATTAGTTACAACCGTTCGAGTGTTGTGGCCCAGTGGATTGGTCTTTTGACTTTGAAAGGGTCGTGGGTTCGAATCCCAGCCATGGCATAGTTTCATTCTGCAAGAAATTTATCAACATTGTGATGCACTCAACCCAGGTGAGGTAAATGGGTACCCGGTAGAAATTCCCTGAATGCGCGAAGGAATTCCTTGAATGCTAAAGCGCATAGGCAGCCCATCTAAGGCAGGGGTAATAATAATGGCAAGGCCCGCTGGGAGAACAGTTTTTAGAACTGAAGTGGCTTCCCTAGGTAAATATACCTATATTATTAATATTACCATATCATAACAAGGACAGTCATTGGTCTATGTCGGAAAATCCAAGATGTCGTGAAGAAATCTGAGTCTAAAGTGAATGCTGTTACTTAAAAATGGACATCGTTCATTTAAAATTCACCAAGGACATATGATTTTGGTGTCCACTCAATGGTTTCATGATTATAATAATACTTTCGATTAGTTACAAAGATATGCACTTGTCCATTTTGCCTAAAAATCCAAGAAAGTTTTCAAAATGGCATCTAAAATGATTCCTAAAACTCATTAATAATGGTCAGAGTTTATACAATATTAATATGTGAGGAATAATTTGGATGTCTACATGGTGGTATAAAGGGTTAGATAATACATTCAACAAATAACAAGGATATTTAGTTTTCCATTTTGTCTAAAATCCATGGTAGATTAAAAAAAATCATCAAGTGGGTGCTATTACAAACTCATGAATCAATATGATAACTTATCCCATACATATAAGTGTAGGCACCAAAATATTTCTCACAGGTTGGTATTGTTTGAATAATGTCTCCACTTTTAAGTATTAACAGTAGTTATGTTGGTACCCATTTTTTTAAAGCCCACTTGGATTTTAAGGCAAAATGGATAACTGCATAGTCATTGTTACCAGTCCTTAATATGTATTTTTAATTTCAACTCTTGAAATACTAGTGTAGACACCAAAATAATATCCCCAGGTGTATGTTTAATGTTCTATATCCACTTTCAAAGTAATAGCAGTCATTTAAGCAATCTTGGATTTTTGATAAACTTGACATCCGACTGTTCTTTCAACTTGAAACAATACTTGATCCTTTAAACTCTAGTGTAGACACCAAAATCAAATCCACAATGTGCATTTCTAATGAACTATGTCTACTTTTAAGAACCACAGTCAATTTAGACCCTGCATTTTGGAGGCCATATCGCATTTTTTGACATAGCAGACCACTGACAGCCCTTATTTACTTATCCAAATGTCTTATTTGACCCTTGAAACCATTGGTTTAGACACCAAACTGGGGCCGTTTCATAAAGCTGTTCGTAAGTTAAGAGTGACTTTAAGAACGACTGGTGATCCTTTCTTACGCGCTAAACCATCCCCTATGGTGTATACCATTTACCAAAAGAAAGGATCACCAGTCGTTCTTAAAGTCGTCTTATCTTACGAACAGCTTTATGAAACACCTACCTGATATCTCCCAGGCCAATATGAAATGAACTTTGTCCGCTTTAAGTATCAAGCAGCCATTTTAAGATCATTTTTTGGAATTCATCTTTGATTTTTGAACATACCAGACCACTGACTGTCCTTGTAACTTATCCTATTACTTAACCCAAACCAGTGGTTTAAAATTAAACATCGAAATCACATTTCCATGGAAGATATGAAGTCAGCTATGTCTGCTTTAATGTTAGCAGCCATTTCAGAATAAATGAAGCCATCTTTGAAGCCATCATGGTTTTTTGGACCCACCAGACCACTCACTGTCCTTGATTTTTTTTTTCAATTTACTACTTCACCCTTAAAATCATTGAATCAAAACCAAATTGCGGATTTTTAGCACACGGCAGGCTTTTTTGATGCCATCTTATATTTTCCAGGTATCCTGGGGTCCTTATATTCACTCTACCCTGTGTCAACAAATTATTTTAACTCCTAGACCATGGAGTATGAAACTAATTAGGATTCTAGGGTGGATAATGAGTGAGTCGTATTCATTAATTTTAAGTGAATGGTGGCCATCTTGGATACTATCTTGAAAATAACCACTTTCCCTGATGCAGATTTTTAGTATATTATTCCTGAGGTCAATTAGTACTAACAACTGTTGAAAAACAATGTAAGTTCGGAAGTTCTCTAAACATCACATGTTATTTCAATAATGAATATGTGCGTGTGTGTGTGTGTGTGTATGGGGGGGCTAAAATTATATTTTATGTGTTTTTTCTGTCTATCAGTAATTGGAAATTAGCCGAGAAGTACATAATTGACAATTCGAATAGAAGTCCTTTAATCGTAAATTGTACTCTAGAACGAGTGGCCGAATGGTGAAAGTTGTATGCCAGTCAGTGGGGGGGGGGGGGGAGTAGGGGATATGGTTGGTAGGATGCTCGTCCAACTTGAAGCCTTCAGATATAGGCATTTTAGCTGTCTAGGGATGATAAAATACCATAAAATAATTCATTGTTTAACCGGGCGCAAAATTACTAATACTCCTGATTTTAGTGGGTCTCGATATAGGTGACCCCCCCCCCTCAGGCAGTGGGTGAGGGTGGGGAAATTGGAACCCTATCATTTCGTGATAGATTGGACCCAAGTGAATAAAAAAAAAAATTTGGCACAAAAATCCTGCAGGAACTGTGTCATGATATACCGTACCACACTAATATCATCATGATAAGTTATGGCGCCCTCTAGTGTTGTAGTTAGGTTTTCACTGCATAAAATCCTGAAATGGGGGTGACTTTTACATTAATTTACCAATAATAATCATATAAATTACATGTGATGTATTCCTCTGTTATTGGACTGTACAACAAGACATATGCACTTCATTTTGTAATCTTTTTGTCCTAATTCTAGTGCCAAAAAGGGGGAAAATTACATTTTTGGGGTAATATTTTACAATTTTGGGGCATTTTTCGCAAAATCCGCCCCCCGTATGGCAAAAGTGAAAAATATTGACTTCACAACATCATCAAATATTCATTCTTGTACACCTCAGACAACTTAAAAATAAAATTGGCGAAGAAAAATGAGAAATAAGGTTGAAAACAATGGATTATCCTATTGGGCTTTGTACAGGCCAATATGGCGCCAAAAAGGACCCCCCACAAAAGGAAGGAGGGGTCTGAAAATTTGACCCCATCGTTTTGGTCTAAGGGGACCCTATTGAAGCCAAAACAACCAAAAAATCAATTTTGGCACGCTAGTCCTACGGGATGACACACCATACCGCACTATATAGGCTTATTAGGAAAATACATTATGCAATAGAATTGAAGTGCGTGGTGTCAGCTTTCGACGAATGATTCATATATGTTCTTTATCTCATTCGTGACCGAGTTTGAATATTGGTTGAAACTGACCTTCAGAAAGTGGGTTTTTTGCAAAGTCATTATGTAAATGTGCTATTTTTAGATGGATAATTATCACGTGATAGCGTGCCGTGTGCAAAAGCTGTTGATGAAGTCGTAACAGCCCAATTCAGGTTCCGTGGATCAAAGTGATAGCCCAAATCAGTGGAAATGAAATAGAATGAATTAGCTAAAATTTGTATGATTGATACAGACGAGTGCTACAACAGATGGAAGTTCAGATAAACAATGAGTATACCCCAGTCGAAATGCTTTCCCCTACTAATTCCTCATCATAAAGAAAGCTATTATACACAAATCTGAACAAAAAGCAGGATCATATCAACATCCTTCGAGTCCGACTGCTATTCACTAATTATTGTAAATTCTATAATAAAATGCCCCCAAATAAAAAAATAATTAATTTAATTAGAAACATATATCTCACAAGGAGTTGTATTATGATTTCTACTTTCTTTATTTCAAAATTTATACAGTCTTTTCTTGAGGGGCGTCCTTTTTCAAGCCTTTGCGCTTAATTTTCCCCTCCCATGTAATGACTTATATTTATTGTTTTCTTACCGTGAAATATTGTCAATTCATTCTATGTTGTATGCTCAATTGTTGCATGGAAATGAAAAATAATCAATCAATCAATCAATCAATCAATTCAATCTAACTAATTTATAAAAAAATATTGAATCTAACACATTGGGTTTGGCATTTTCTATAATGACTCGATGATGCTGGCAAACTAAATCTCAAATTATATTCTCAATATCTGATATATTTTAATATTATTAGATTTTTCAACTGAATATTTTGAAATGATTCCCTTTCATAGCAAAATTATCTTCATGCTAATTGCAGAGGGCATCATGACTATTGGTCGGAAAAACTATATTATTCGATGCAAGCTTGCCTAATTTTAATTCCTTAAATTCTTACAAAATTTTGCTACTGTCGTATTTAAAAAAGTAATTTAATATAACAAAAACATGCTATCAGCAACAAGTAAAATCTGTTTTCCAGCATGTCCGTATCATTCAAATATAAAGAAGAAATCGTAAAATTAGACCTGAAATCGTTTCATATAAGAACAGTCATAGAATGACCAAAAGTAAAACTCAAAGGATACTCATATTATTTGTTTTGACTCGCACCTCAATCATCGTGAACGAGGTTGTAATGACGTCATGATAGAGAAGACAAAACAAAAATGAAGCAATAAGATTGTACATTGCTATATGATTCGGAAGTGGCGCGCGCAGTGTAAAACGATCCGGGCGAGCGGATGTACAGAAAGGGGCTATACAGGCGGGGCCTTACTTCTGGGAGGGGGTAATTGATCCCGATGCCATTCTAAAGGACGGGGGCAATTTATCGTGATGATAAATGAGCAGAGGAAGTCGAATTTGAGCTTCTGCTCCAACTGTCCTAAAGTGAATCTTCGGAGCTGAACAGCTGCTGTAGAAAGTGTGACCCATTATTTCACATGGGGCTCCAATCATGCCAGTTGCATTACAGCCAATTCGTACGGTAACCTAATGAATGTGAATAGCAGTCCCGTGTCCCTTTACATTGAAATCCCCCCATACGCTAGTGACCACCATACGAACGTGAGCTCCCATGAAAAAGATTCCATATATGTGAACTGGTTCTTTTGTAGCACGTTAAGTATAAGCTTGGTGAATTTGTCCTATATTCAGATATTTGCACCATCACTGTAAAAACAAGAGGATCTCTAAAATCATAATACAACTTTTCATATATTATTAAAAAGGAAGCTGTAATCCTCCAGCTCTGTAACAATTTTTCCACTTTAACGGCATTCAATTGGACCTAAATGATTAGATAATAACTATCAGATATCATCTTTCTGATAATAGCTATCAGAAAGATTTTTTTTCAAACAAGTTCATACCTAGTTACCATTAATGCATATAGCATTTCCATTTATTTGAAAGCATGATAAAAGAGCATTGTAGATTAAATGCCTTATTGTTCACCGGCATAGGTGCCGCGGCCGAGGATCGAACCCCGGACTTTCCATGTATAGCCAGGCGCCTTAGACCACTCGGCCGCGGCACCTCCACAGTTATGGAGATGATTACTGTTATCGAATTAGAACACCACTCTTTACATAAAAGTGTGGGGGCAAAGACAGAGACATATAAAGAAGGAGAGAGCTTGAAAGAGAGCGACAAATGAGTAAGAGAGAGAGATAGAGGGGGGGGGGGGGGTATAGGAAAGCGCGAAAGAGCAAACGTTTAATTGATTGAATCACTACATTAATTAATTCCATAAATTATAACCCTTCACATACAAATAACAGTCATATTTCGTTTCAAAAGTTAGTCATAATTAGTTTAACATTGTTGGCCAATTTCTCATAACTTCGTACTTTCGATATGGTTCATATTTCGTCAAAACTTAATTCTCCGAATACCAGACACAATTGAAAATGACTTTCGATTTCTTACATTTTAAAAAAAATAGTGTAATATGAGCTGAGAATATGCTGCTTAATGTATGATAATTCGTCTAATGTATCATGACCTTGCTTATAATGTAACAAACAGTTGCTTAATGTTTCTTAATTTTTCTTCATATTTGTTTGAATATAAACTGAGGCACTGACGCTGTAGAATCAATGTTTAAAATTGCTATACCATATTTTCACATGCACCGTGAATAAAAACATTAAAAAAAACAAAGAACAAAAACATGTGAATGGCAAACGATTCCTCTGGTAAAGTGACCCAAGCATGACACAAGACTATCACCATGATCATGAAATAATAGGGGCTGTTTCACAAAGCTTTTAGTTAATTTGCTCCCGACTTAGTGTAGTACTTTTCAGCTTTATGAACAATAATGTACATGTATATACTTGGAAGATGTCTTGCCGATGACGCATCGGTTCAAAAGCATACACCCTTCCCCTTATCCTTAGCGTATATAGGAGCGAACATTGCACTCTTTTTTTATAACACACCCTTAACACGGGCCATGTTATTACCCCCAAGCTCTTTCTAAATTATAATATGTAGGGCAGCGTGAGGGTAATACACTCCTTAACATAACTTTATAAAAGTGCCCCTTTCTTCTCATGATACTCGAAACATGGGAAGATATTATTACCCCAACCATGTCTACCATGCTTCTCCATCGTGTCTGTATATTTCGAACAATGTATAAATACGTTCAATTCTTTCTTGAAAATATGGGGGTTACCAGTGGGACCGGTAAGTGCACCAAGTTATTCCTCCTGTACTATTTTTCTCATCATATACTATGGGTGTAATTAATGGTGTTTATTAAACTTCTCATTCTTGAAAACAAGGGGGGGGGAGGATAGTGCACTGTTCTCAACAAACCATCAACAAGATGTCAAGTTATTACAGCCTTTAAACCAAATTTTTAATATCTGTCTAATATCATTATAATAATGTTAATGTATTGTATGTTTGTGATGGACCTGTCATGTGTTCAGAAGAGAACCACGGACTTGGTTTATATGTCAACATAAACTTATCTTGAACTTAACAAAGTCGGACAAAGACATGGTTAATGCAATCTTAGCCAACAAATAATTATTGTAACACAACGAAGGGGCTTGTGATGCATTCTCTTCACCCTTGAAAATAAGGGGGCAAACATGGCACCGTTCTCCTGAACACACTCCTAACATGGGGTCATATTATTACCCCTATGGGTCTCGCAAATATCTTTTTTACTCCTGAAAATTATGGGGCAACCTTTCTATCCAACTAATGCCGTATATCAGAATTTCTGGACCCCTCGACAGAACAGTCGTGCTGTAATGGCTCAGCTGACTAGGGCGATCCATTCAATGCTATTTTATCATGTATTATATTATGTTGTAATTTTATATGTATTGTTTTTATATTGGTAAATAAAACAAAACAAAATCAAATATGAGACACTATTACTATCCCTCCCTCTTTCTCAGCTCAGATTATCAGCATTCTTCCAGAATTTCGGGTAATGTAAAGTAAATACCATGGAGCTGTACGGTAAAACTTTTCCGATCCTCACGAACGTAAGGGGGCAAACGGTGCACTTATCTCTTCAAAACGCTCATCATAGTACCCCTGTCTCTTTCTTAACATAACGTGGGACACAAATGGGGTTTGTAAGGCATTCTTCACCTTGCTAATGCAAGAAGGAAATGGTATTCCCCTGTTCTATAAATATGAGACCCTGTTATTACCCCCTCTTTCTTAGCGTAATGTGGAACAACTATCGTAATAAAACCTAATTATTATCCAATTATTATTATTATTATTATTATTATTATTATTATTATAAACCATAACATTGTTCATGCTTTGATCCGTTTCCACTACAGACGTAATGACGTAGATAAAACATAATAAACATATTTCAAAATTTGAATTATCGTTCATATTCTATTGAACCAAAGATTTTTAAACTAACATGTCAAATATATATTATATGCCTAATAAACAAAAATGTACGAGTGAAATTATCTCGAAAAACTTTCGTTAGAAAGCACTTCGTCCAAATGCCAAACCAGGGGAGCGTTTCATCAATATTTCATCCGACAAGTTGTCAGATCTGACATCTTTCCATGAATTTGATTGGCTGAGAGGCACTGTTCCTATGGTAACTGTCGGATAAAATGGGACTTGTCGGATAAAATGTCCGACAAGTCCTTTCATGAAACGCTCCCCAGTTGTTTGCATAACGTTACGGACTCTCGCCCCTACTAAGACGAGGAGTCAAATGGGGTTACTGTAATTAACTCAATTTGTTTGAGAAGCATTTCGTCGTAGGAATAATATACTGTCGTAATCAGCTGCAAATTAGATTCGGAGTATTTCAATTTTACAAGCAATCAATGGTCCTTGTCTATAAACATGACAAACTTTATTTGTCAAAACATACTCAAGGCTTCAGTGAAAGTTTGTGCCTTGATGTACTGGCGATCTCCCCTGGAGGACTATACAACGATATACAGCTGTAAAGAAGATAGTCTTCCAAGGGGCGGATCAAGGATTATAGAATTGGGGAGGGGGGGTTAAGATTTTTTCTTTGTTGATAAACCAAAAAAAGGAAGATAATTAATTACTCCATGACGGACGATAGTTATCACAGAATCCCATACAGAGACTACATAAACAAGATGAATTCAGGGGCACGTCTTATATTAGATTGTGATTGATTCGAATAAACTCAAACTATGATTTGAATTTGTTCACTCTAAAACACTGAGTAAAATTTTACCAGATATTGGGTAGAAAGTGAACATGCATGTTTGCTGGGTATTTTTTTACCCTATATTGGGCTATATCAAAGCAAAATTGTGTAAAATTTACAAAATATTTGGTAACTTTTATCCAACCAACATGCATAGGCCTATTCCAATTTTACCCAATATTGTGTAAAACTTTTTTTAAGTGTGTTTGTTTGGTTGATTTTTTATTTTCATTCTGCGTTCCGACAAATTACAAAAATCAATGATTACATGGTATATCTCATAACATAAATACTATATAGCAGTCTAGTGTACTTACACTTGAATTATCTGAAATGAACATGGTGATGAATATACAATTTTTAATTATTATTTTAGTTGTTAATATAATGAAGTATATAACTCAGGAGAACATCATCGTTGATTTGAATATAACTTTACTCAATATTGGGTAAAAAGGGAATATGCATTTTTGTTTGGTAAAATGATGCCATAAACTGTGTAAATTATACCCAATATTGCGTTGAAAAAAATTACCCACGAAACATGCATTACACCTAATATGAGACAAAATCTTATCCAACAAGTATATAAATATGATCCATTTTTACCCAGTATCGGGTAAAATACTCAATCCTCTTTCAAAGTATTATCAAAAGTCTTTGTGATGAGACAGATCCCTGGTTTCATGTGCCTGGGAAGGATCATATTCTTAGAAAGTAATCAATTAATGTTTCCCATCCATCAAAACAATCAAGCTCACGTGTAAGGTGGGGTGGGATATTTCGGCTGTCACACCGCACCGAAGATGCTTCGTCTTACGTCACGGTCACACCAAAACCCCCGGGCCCGTATTCTGATAGCAGGTTTATCACAAACTCAGGTTTAAAGTTGTAGTTTAAGTATGGGAAGCCAAAAGTATCAATTTTTTTATTAAGTTGTATGTTTCTTGTATTTACTGTGCTCTTTCCTGGTTCATCGATGGTGATGACAGTCATCTATTTATACTTTCTATAGACAATCATTTTGAGAGCCAAGTGAGCTGAAGTATGATATCTCCACTGTTAGTGATTTATGTAACAAATGGCTTTCCATACTTAAACCACAACTTTAAACCTGAGTTTAAGTTAAACCTGCTATCAGAATACGGGCCCCGGACTTTTCGCATTTACTACGGAGAAACACTCTACAACGCACAAAATCCTTTAGAAATGCAAGTCACATCAAAGTGGACAGCTGAGAGGCTTTTATCGAAAGTTGGTGGACCGGGGACAACATCGGAATCTCTTGACTCTGGACAACGACATAATTTTCAATTGTTCCTCTGGTGCTAATCTTCAGGTGATCTGCCTTTCTAGTCCACTCAGCTCTCCATTGTGATTTTAATCGCAATTTCAAAGGAATCGATGCGTTGTAGACAGATTCCCCGTAGTAAATGCGAAAACTCCTTATATACTGACTACAAACCCACCGACGACACACCATTTGAAACAACATTATATATGTTTTTTTGTTGTTTTAAAATCACATTTGATATCTTCCTCATTATATGTAACATTTAAAAACAATGTATAACATGAACTCATTAATTTCATCGATTCATAATTCACACATTATTGCATAATGTTTTATTGTCCAACTTAATGGAAATTCATTTTGTTTACATGCAAACATACAAATTACAAATATACATAATCAAGGAGAGACAAAATTAATACAAAATACTGGCATGCACCTAATACATTCTGACTTTATTATTCCGAAAGTAAACTTAGAGTCAATATATACTCAAGGAAATAACAATAAATCAAAACAGAATTTTCTCAAAATATCTATGAATAGAATGAAAAAACCCACCCTAAGCACACTATAGATAAATATCAAGTTGAACATGATTTTTGCTCATTTACAATATCATTAAATCAAATTAATTAGAGGGAGTTATGATACAAACAAAACCACAAAAACAAATAAAACATAAAAAAAACTCACACACTCAACCACGCTTTACCCCCCCCCCCGATAAATTACGCATAAGATGAAGAAAGTAAGAAAAGAAGGAGATCAAAGGGGAAACACAAAACCAAAACAAGCAAACAAAATAAATGATACGGACCTCACGAAGGGAGGACTGCTCCCGGGGTAGAGGTCGGTTTGGAGTCGGTTTCGTTGGTGTGACAGTAACACACGTAACGAATGGCATGACAGGCTCCATAATAGATCAGGGGCCCGTTGCAGAAAGAGTTGCAATCAATCGCAACTCTAAAAATTACGCGCAATTTGATTTTCAACCAATCAACAACGCGCATTCGGGACTTGCGCATGATTTTTAGAGTTGCGATTGATTGCAACTCTTTCTGAAACGCGCCCCAGGATGAATTAAGATATCGGAAGGAGTCCCCCTCCTCGTGTTGTCCAATAAAAGCCATATCCTGTCACGTTTTTGACACCGGGTCTAAATATAGACCTGGAACTCCCAGTGAGGGGTCCAACCAGGGCAAGTTATGGAGCACCTTGAACTGAAATCCGGAACAGGCATTCGATTCAGGATGATTATGGGATCACAATGTTAAGTGGTATTGTCTCCTCGTGGATATAGGGTCGATGCAAGGAATAGAGTAATGCGACAACCTCCCAGCATGGATTCAAGCGGATGGGACTATTGCTTAAATCAATCGCAGCCATGAGCTGTCGATTCTACTTGCCAATAATCAACTCAGTATTCAATGTCACTTTTTTATCATCATACAACTTCGAATGATTTGGGGAATGTATAATTTTTCTTCTTTGTGCTCTTGTTCCCCTTTTCCCTAAAAGCTTATCATTTTAGTGGGTCTACAGATAAACAAACTTGTTTCCATGTATGAAATAATCCTACAAAGCTTTTCTTTGAAGACAAGCATGAATCAAATACTTATCTTTTTTGTTGGCATTTGTGTTTCATTGATGCTAAAGCTAAATTTGTGGTAATATAGATTACATTAACATTTTGGAGATTTTCATGGTAATACATAAACATATTAAGCAATCCGTCGTTGCCCTTTTTTTTTCAAAGCAGTCAAATACACCTCTCCATAGTATTAAATCTGATATGCCCAGTGGCGTAACTATGGGGGGGGGGGCATGGGGGGCACGTGCCCCCTCAATCGGCTGGCAAAAAAAACGGGGAAAAGGAGAAAAAAGAGGGAGAAAGGAAGAGAAACGTAGTGGGGAAAGAAGAAATTATGTTCATTATAAATGTTATATTGTATTATAATTATGTTATATTACATAAGAAGCATTATTTCATAACTTTATGAAACATTATTTGCTCAGGGCTTATGTCTTTATTGTTCCTGGTGCTCGCATAGACTGTTTAACGAGATATATAATCCTCTTGTACTAAAACCTCCCGTTTTCAAATCAATATACTGTACACCAAATATATTTCCTCGCAATTCGAATTATTTTTATTTCATGTAGTGACATTTGCTTCTTTTTCTATTACAACTTAAACTGATTGCCCTATTCAAGGTCTTAAAATAAAGCATATCCTGTCCGTGCTAACGTTCGCATTAGTTGATTGGTGAGATGTCTGCTCTTCATGAATTCCTAAAATCTGTCCTTATAATGTCAATTTTCTTATCTCTATATAAAAAAATTTCAGCTCGCGCTTCGCGCTCGCATCATTTGGTTAGTGAAATACGTACGGTCTTAGTGAATTCCTGCAAACAAGCATTAGAATGCCCCTCTTCAGGTCTGAATTTCCTGAATTTTTAGCTCGCGCATCGCGCTCGTAGTATTTGATTAGTTAGATGCGTATGATCATCTTGATGACTATGTCTACAAAAAGTGCTAAATTTGTTTAGATATAATTCCAACAAAATCAGCAAAGGATTGTACTACATGTAGCATTAAATGACTATGCTGAGATGTGATTCCTAAAATATATTCCCTGTTTTGGGTCAATACATACAGAAATTTCAGCTCGACCTTCGCGCTCCCATTGTACATAGATACATACCGGTATCCGTTTAATGGCAATGCATGTCCTTAAAAAGGTCAGTATAACTGGCAACTGAGTGCGCTCCCTTAGTGACTCAAAATTTTTGCTGGTGCCCCCCATTGCCGTGACCCACTGTACGCCACTGGATATGCCCTAAAATGTGATGTTTTCCAAAACTTGCCATAGACCCTACCGATATTTAAATTGCATGTTGATACTGTATAATAACTCAACATCTTCAGTAGAAAGCAGACACAATCAGTCTATAGATAAACTCAAGATAATATGAAAATGTTTTGTTTTTGTTACATGCAAGTGTGCGCCTAATATTTAAGCTGCTTGAAATGCTATGAATCCAGTGACCGGGTAATAATAATTGTGAAGCGCTTTGAGCAGTCGTAGATTGATAAAGTGCTATATGAATGACAATTATTGTTATTATTGCAAATGTCTTACATCTCTTTAGAGCAAGACACCATCCAGTATATCTGACTATTTGACTATACGAATACAGTGAAACATATCTATAGTGACCACACAAGAGAGACACAAAATGTGGTATTTATAGACAGTGGCCGCTATAGACAGGTTCTTATACTCAAACTACTGCTTTCATGGAAATATGTATCAGTGGTCACTATGGGCAAGTGGCTGCTTTAGTCAGGTTCTTTATTATGTAATCTGCTTCTTGGGGAATCGGTGCTAGTGGTCACAATGGGCAGGTGGCTGCTTTGGAGAGGCGTCCACAGGTTTGACTACAGATGCTGAATCTTTTCATGGGGCATTTCAAATCACTTTTGCTAGCTTGAATCATTATGTCGAGGCACATGAGGGTGAGGTTTTACAAGGATTCCAAGGTCATTGATTATCTTTTATTTATGTATTTTTTTGAAAAAAACATGACGTTCGAAGGGAAACCACATCACAATGACAAAAAATGATGCTACTTACGTGGGATGATCTCGAGAACAAATCCAAGCGGCTCCTCTGGGTCCTTACTGGTCCTGGAGATCATGCGGCAGCCATGGAGCGGGACGGAGCCGGCGTGCTTGAAGTAATGGATCCGGTCATTGGTGAGTACAAACCAGTACTGCTTCCACGGACGGAACGGGATGAGGCTGGGGATTCGACTGATGAGCCAGCCGGACCAGATGGCGTCTTTGCGGTTGAAAGGTGGGTTGTCGATGTGATGCGGCATGGTGGGGGTGTATGGGCTGGTGCCTGGATGGTTGAGGGTAAGATTGGTGGAAAATAAAAGTAACAATTGGGGTTTAAGAGAGATAATGTACTTTTTGTAGTTCATTTTCGTAAAGGTCTGAGCTCTGGCCACATCTTTCGGATGGTGACGTTAAAGGTCGGTCCCACACGGGGAAGCGCGATAGCTCAGTCAGTAGAGCGGGGGTTTCGGATTCCGGTGACCCGGGTTCGATTCCCAAGTGGTGCGCTAGTGCCCTTTGGTAAGACATTTATCCTCATTACCAGGTCCCTCGGAGAGGACCTTAAGCCGTTGGTCTCCCGGTTGCCTTCTCACAGGCATTCGTGCTTCTTAGCAGCCAGGAAAAAAAAACCTCGGTGTAACATAACATATTGTAAATAATCATATCTGATTGACATTCGTATGCCATGGATACGATACCCATACAAGTCGATATTCCACCCCTTCCTGTTCCTTCTCACCATCCTCCTCCTCGACCCCTCCTCCTCCCCTCCCCATACCTTCCTGCTCCCCATCCCTCCTCCTCCTCCAAGGTTCCTTCTATCTCCTCTCCCCTCTCACCAGGTTCCTCTAAAATCATCTACGTACAGTCCCAATTTCATTAACAATAAAACGTTTACATCAGAACTTTAGAATGAAACAAAGTTCTGCTTGATAGATGTCTGGTGGCACTAAATTAGTTTTGCTGTTGGAAACGGTTCAAATCCTGAATCATGGCGTTATGCAGTTTTCAGAACAAAGCTGCAAAACATGTGCCGTCGTATGATTGTAATTTTATTTCCTTTCCTGTTTTCACAAAAGCACCTCCGTAGCATTTCCACCTACACTTAGCTTCTGATGGAAACGTGTGGAATCAACTTCTCTGTCTCAGAAAACAATAAGATATTTAGAACACCTTGCTTTTCGCAAAGTTTAACGTAATCTATTCGATCAATTTCTTCAAATTAATAGAATCAACTCGGCCTTATATGTGGTAGTCCCTTGATCGTACCCTAATACAATTAACGTAAAAGTAATCTTACAGAAGTCAGTATGATTTGCAAATCAATCCCAGCAAACTTTAGTCCTTACATTTGCTATATTTCAACTACTCAATCCAAGATTACTAATGAGAGATGATAGATTATACTTTTCAGACAGCAGAGATATTTGATCACATTCGCGTCTTATCTGCGGTTTGCATTGCGGTGAATACCCGATTAACTCGAAGTTCATTAGAGAGTACGTAATTCGGGATGACGAATTAAATATATTCTATGGAAAAATTGATGATTAAATCCACCCCTGGATTAAAATGGATGCCTAGATGGGGATTATCTTAATCCATTGATTAGGATTATCGTTTGGATTATTGTATGATGATTGTATGGGTTAGTATTACCAGGATTCATCGAAATGTCTGAACAAGTTATTAATTGAACATCTCGAAATTTCGTCATATTCTGAGGAAAAGTGAGATATGAAATGAAAATGCATGAGTGAGAATAATAAAAGAGAAGACATTGGACAGAGTGTATGTGCACTCTGAAAAAAACCCCACTCTGAGTGAAAGATTACCCAATACTGCAATATTGGGTAGAAAGGGAACATGCTTGTTTGATGGGTATTTTTTTTACCCCATATTGGGCAATTTCAACGCAAAATTGCGTAAAATTTACAAAACATGCATGTTCCCATTTTACCCAATATTGGGTAAATCTGTTTGAGAGAGAGAGAGAGAGAGAGGGAGAGAGAAATGAAGGTTGAGAAAAACAGGAGCAATGAAATAAATGAATGGTCACAAATGACTGTGTATGCCTTCTAATGTTTTAACATGCTTCTGATAAATTAGGATTAAAAAGCTAACATGATTTATCTATAGGTGATATAGGCCTACCGCAAAGTTACCATTATACACACTTTACATCGGGACAGATTTTAAGCCCCTTTTCGTGTTTTAGAGGGAAAAAGTGTTTCGACTTTCGACAGAAGATCATTTCATTATTTGTCACCCACTTCTCCCCCACATCGACACAGACACTACCGTACCTACGGGGGGGGGGGTGATGGTAAGGGGGCAGAGTCACAACCCATGCAAGGGACCTATCCTTGCCCCCCCCCCCGACGAGAAGTAGAGGACCTTTTTTTTCTTTTTGCTTGTCAATTTTTATCTGCTGTGAAATGTCCTTTATATCCTGTTGAGGACCTTTTTTTGGGGGGGGGGCTTGTCAATTTTCTTTCTGGCACGAATTCCTTTATTTTTTGGTTGAAGACTTTTTTTAGTCAATTTTTTTGCGGACTATTATGCCCCACCCCCTGTGGAAAATTCTAGGTACGCTACTGGACACAGATACCTCTGTCTCACCCCCCCCAATCATGAAGCCCCCTTCCATCGTCGCGATCAGGCCTATCCTCCGTAGCATCGTGTAAACAGGAAATTCAAATATTCCAATAAGTATAAATTGCATCCACTGGGGCAGCCTCATAATGCTCAGGTTCATTCACACTGGGAGGTCTAATCATGGCAGATTCCCATGTCTACCTTAAAAATAGCGTTACTGCACACAGTTGTCAAAATTAAGTAGAGCATACGGACCACTAAAATTGCCAAAAATAAATAGTGTCACGCATATATAATGATA
This sequence comes from Lytechinus variegatus, assembly GCF_018143015.1. Lineage (NCBI taxonomy): Eukaryota > Metazoa > Echinodermata > Echinoidea > Temnopleuroida > Toxopneustidae > Lytechinus > Lytechinus variegatus. The sequence goes on along the minus strand of NC_054757.1, from coordinate 5,543,468 downwards.
AAAATTAAATAAAAATGTAGAAAAACATAAAAACATAACCAAAGAAATAAAGATAATGTGGAAACTGTAGATAGCCAAAAAGTCATTATACGTTGTTATGCAAAATAAATCGACTCTGATATGATTTTGCACACTTTATTCGGTGTTATTTCTTGTTTTCTTCAGTAATCTGGTAATATGTGCACTTGATAAAAACAGATGAATTATTACAAAATACTAAAGCATTACAATGTATCCCCAGTGGTCATAGTGCTAATTAACAGGGTTGGTACCACGTGGGGACACGGGGCGACCGCTTATATTATTTTCTAGTAATATCAGACGTACAGAACGAACAAACGAAGGAGAAAATATTTCGACGAGTGGGCTGGGTATAGGTGAAACTAGACATAATCGATTTTTAATTGAGAAAAAGGGTCGCATTTAAGTCACCTTGTTCCCTACTAAAATTCACCTGCACTGTCCTTATAGTATGTAGCCCCACATTTCCCAACTATTACTCCACTAACGGTTCAACCACAATTTAAATGCTACCCCACCCCCACCACCACCACCACTTTACACTTTTATACAAGAACACACAAGCAGGTTCCATAACATGAACGATGAATGAGCAAACTGGGCAGAAAATGGTTAGAAAGTAGTGTCAGTGAGAACTGCTCTCCTAAAACGTGACATCATGCCAAGTGATCATTGAGAAAGACTATATCACGCTTACTTTTCATAGATCGCCTGATAAAAATCAACTGTGACGTCATATTGTGATTAATAGGGAATATATGAGTTAGATTGAGATAGATAGCTGGAAAAGTGGAATATTAGAGTTGAATTCTCGATCAACCACCCCCAGGGGTAAAAGACACGAAAAATGCATACATTATACTAAATGATGGATGTTTAAAGACAGATAAATAAACGAACAATTGTTATAAATAAATAAATAAATGAAGAAATAAATAAATAGACAAATAGATAAATAAATAAAACTAACTAACTAAGTAACGGAATAAATGAAAATACATTCGAAAAAGGTTTACCCAATATTTTCTAAATTTTACGCAATGTTGCGTTGAAATAGCCCAATATGGGGTACAAAAAAATGCCATGCAAACATGCATGTTCCCTTCTACCAAATATTAAGTAAAATTTTACTCAGTGTTTTCAGGGTGTATAAATAAATAGACAAATGAATGAACAAATATAACTTACTAACTGAACATGCTGAATAAATAAATATACACTCTAAAAAGGTTTACCCAATATTTTCTAAATCTTACGCAATGTTGCCCAATATGGGGTACAAAAAATACCAAGCAAACATGCATGTTCCCTTTTACCAAATATTCGGTAAAATTTTACTCAGTGTTTTCAGAGTGTATAGATAAATAAATTAATAAATAAATAAATGAACAATTGAACAAATAGAAAAATAAATGAATAAATATAAACAAATAACTAATGAAATAAATAGGTATTTGAAAGTATTTCCACTGTAGGTCCCGAGCAGTGGTTGTTCAATCTCTCCATATTACTATCGTGACAAAGGAAAACATGTGATATATCATACGTCACGATCCTTCAAAGCTTGTATACATTTTGCCTTCAATTAAAAGAGTTGAAACGGAGTAAAATGATCCAATAGTTAGGGTTGGGAATGGATCTTTAAATGAAAAGTAAATTATGTGAATAAAGATTGCCATACTTGATACAACAACAAGGACATTATAAAAAACGTCTTGGTCCATGACTGACATATATGCCAGGTGATCTATCCAAGTGTCTGATATGGCAAGGTATATTATGCATGATAACACCGAATAAGACAAACTACCATGGTAACATACTTTCCCCTATAAACGAACCTCTGTCACCTGCTAATCAACCCCCATCATCCCTCTCACGCACCCCTTCTATTCACCCCTCTTTGGTGGTCACCCCTCCCTGCGCACCCCTGCCCTCATTCCCTATACCCCTTAGCGCACAGTGCGCAGCGGAAAGATGGACAAGTGACGAATATAATTACAAGTTGGGTTCAGCATGCCCAGTCAATATCAATCATATCTAAGTTTGTTCAACCATTGGCGGCGAAAGCCAAAACATTTAGGGAGGGGGTCCACCTGATATTCTGGGATGGACCAAAAAAAGGTAATCAACCTAAATTTCAGGAGGGGGGGGAACACCATCATTTTTTGACAAGCCCCCCTACCTCCCCAAAAAAGGTTATCAACCACAAAAGTTTCGGGGCTCCACCTGAATTTAGGGGAGGACGCAGGAAATAAAAATTGACAAGCAAAAAAAAAAGATTATCAAAAAACAATTAGGGGGAGGGGGACCGTCCCCCACCTCAAATTTAGGGGGGACAGGTCCCCCGCCCCCCGCTTCCGCTGCCTATGCTTCCAAATTATTCCATAAGAGTGAAAAAAATGTAGTCGAAATCAGTAACGGCATATGGGATTCATGCAATTTGAACAACCAATGTTTTGCATATTACTTATTAGCCTATATGCATCGATATGAATATATTTTCATGGCTTATTAATTTCATTTTCTAACTTTGATGTTTTTGAAATTTTCTTTCTAATTTAATGAAATAAGTCAACGAATCATCACAAAATATCATATCAAAGTTTGAAATTACATTTTTACATTTTTTTAGATATTAGTCCTAAAAATAGATCAGAAATGTATTTCATGCTCACCTTGAAAAATGAAATATCCAACAAGACTTCGCCTGCTTTGTCGATAAAATCCTCAAATATCCTTAGAGGGTAGGTAAATCCAGGGAGCAACTTAAAAAAAATCCTCACCGAGTGTGATTATATCCCAGTGTTAATATCCACTAGTAGTAGTAGTGCATTTCCAAGGCGGTCCCATGGTTGAAACTACCAACACAAGGCACAATCAGTATCCGATATCGAAATATGTGACGAAGAAAACAAAATACTGCAGGGATTCGGTACGATAAGCCAAACTCATTTTGATGCCTAAATATTTTGGAATTTGCTGACTTTAAGACTTAAAAAAAAATGATCAGGAGAACGATAATACTAACCGATATCCGACAACGAACGTTTTAGGTGATTTCTTTTTGCAGACGATTCGAAACACTTTAACATTGGGTTGTTGATGGCGCAAAAAAATAATACAGCGTATTTTTGTGAATATTCTCCTTTCACACCATGAAATGGAATGGGCTGAATCTTCCCAAGCGCATGAAAAGCCCGAAGAGATCACGATTCTCGTGTAGAAAACGAACTATGTCTTGTCGATTCCATTTTAAAACCGGTACATAAACTCCCCGAGAAACTCCCGACACAAAAGCGCGCGAAAAGTAATTCGTCAGTGAAAAACTTTGAGCCAGTTCTAGACGACGATGCGAGGGATACGTGTGCACGCTCTGATCGTATTGTCAATGAATGACTGCGCTGCTGCAAGGGCAAGCGGTATATGCCTTCGTCTCGCTTGTCTATATCGCCGATGACGAAATGGGAAAGGGGTAAGGAAGAGGGGGGAGAGAGAGAGGGTAGAATCCGAATAAATTATAAATGTATTGTCGATGCTTGAACATCTTCATTCCTTATGGGATTCTTTTTAAAGCAACTCTCAACACGCTCAATATGCTTAAAGAGGGCAGATCAATGAAATTATATGAGAACATTAAAAAGAAAATGTTTTAAAGCATTATATGAACGGTCTGTGGATGGAAATGAATTATGAATATGAGTAAAATTGTGGATGAAATAGTACTGAAGAAGGAAGGGAAGTGAGAGCGAGAGAGATGGGAGGGGGTAAAGCGATACGAGGAGGGGGTACAAAGGAAAGAAGAAAGTGAGAGAGAAAGAATAGGCTAGGGTTGATAGATGAACATTGAAAGGGAGAAAGAGAGATAGAAAATATCGATTACGATGAAAGACAGAACGAGGAAGGGACAGAGAATGATAGCGGGATAGATAGGGAGAGGGAGGAATAGGGAGGGGGAGAGGAAGAGATAGAGAAGGAGAGAACAGGAAAGAGAGAGAGAGTAAACTAGAGGGCATGGAGGGATGAGGTGTCTTCAGACCTATAGTCACCGAGAGTTAAGATGAGATCACTTCCTACAAACCGTCGATTGAGGGGTAAGCCTCGTCAAAACTAGACTTTTTATTCCCCCTTTCTCCTATCTCTTTATACCCCTAAATCTCTGTTCCCCCTCTCTTTATCTCCCTCTCCTCTTTCTCTATCTCTCTATTCCCCTCTATATATAGCCTATTTATCGCTCTCATTATTTTGTTGTTATTGTTCTTGGTGTTCCTTTTCACCCCTCCTCATCTTCCTCGTTCTCTTTTTTCTATCCTCTATTTATTGTTTCCTTATTTCTTCTTCTTCTCTTTCTTCTTTCTCTTCCTCTTCTTCTTCTTTCTCTTCTTCTTCTTCTTCTTCTCCTCCTTCTTCTTCTTCTTCTTCCTTTATTTCTTTTTCTTCTTCTTCATCATCATCTTCTTCGTCTTCTACTCCCAATCTTTCGCCATTTTATTCTCTTTCTCCATCTTTTCTTCTTGTTAGTTCCCTAGTTCACGTTTTCCCTTCCATTCTGCCCCTACCATATGTCTTTCTATCCTTTATAATGCCATTTACATTAATGTTATTCTTACCCATTGATTTTCAAATTGATAGTCGTGAAACAGAACTTCAAATTAAGAATACTCATATTGGTGTTTGCATGTTACATAATAGTTGATAAAGGCTATAAGTATAGGCCTAGATAGAAAATGATATTTTTTGTTGTGCAATACGTTGACGACTATGAGTTTGAACTTTGAAATTACGCAGTGATGATTACGAAACCGTTCATACATGGGACCTATAACCGGGATTGTTCCATAACGTTGAATCACATAGACCTGGTCCTTCATGTAATTGAAACGTGTGACTCAGAGTACACGATTTTTTATGTTTAATAGTCTTGTACAGTTGTTATGCAATTTAGAATTAGACATACATACTTATTTTAGTGCACAAAAGTTTGGAGCAACTCTGTACCTCAAACATCACGTATTCAGATTTGCTTTTTCATTGTTGTCGAGTGAGGCCTCAGAATGTGCCTTGCCAGTGAGTCAGCGGCAGCCGTTGGATCACTGATGGGCCAGGAACGGCCGATGATCAGTGTTGCTAATGACTCACCAACAACACACCAGGAAATATGTGAAGAGAAAAAACATTTGCGGAAGAGCATCAAGGAAGCTTTCCTTTGTGTTGTGGAACAGTGGTTATGTCGTTGGACCTTATATCACAGGGTTGCCGTTCGCGTCCCACATAGAGCAAGTGCAACTAGTTATACATGCTTTTGTTTTTCATATGAACTGTGTAGCGGGCTATGCAGGACGAACTGTCGTTAGAAAACTTCTTCAAACTTTAAATGTGTTTTCACAAGTTTTAAACTAGTTGAATGATTAACGAAACGTTAAACATGCGTCTTCCCTGTCATATGGCCAGAGGAGTCGATACGGGGGAGGGACATGGGAAATCGGGGGGGGGGGGGGGGGGCAAGTTAACATTTTTACCCCAAAAATTTTGACAAGTAGAAAATATATATGTAATATAACATTCAAATAATTATGTGCTTTAAAAGGCATTGGAACGCACTATAAAACCATCACGCTTAGCATAATAGTACAATCAAGCTAAAAAAATATTGTCGCGAAATTCTATATTCAGATTTTCGATATTTTTGCCATATGTACAGGTCCCTGTTTACTGCATCACTACAGTCCATTGAAGAACATTCACACTCGAAAATAACCTCATCATGATACATTCATACGTCCTATACCCATACAAAAGCTATCTGATTTGGAAGAGAGGTCTGTAAGTCAATACGAGAGGTGAAAAGGGATAAAGATCAAAGTCTTCGCAACAGTGGTGATAATTTGTCATCCATCTCTAAATATAACTTTAAATTTAACAATCAATTAATAGGACTTCCGATCGAACGGCCAAGGATATCATGGTTATATAGGGTTAACTTGAAGTTCATCTTAGGTATTAGCATAATGAGGACATCTTTGAGAATTTCTTCTCTCACACAATTCATTGCTATTCTAAGCACTTCCCACTCTTCCTAATTGCGTTATCAACTTCATTAAAGTACTGTACATTAGTTTTAATGAAAGTTGACGTTAAGCACAATGGACTTTGATGTTTTGGGACTACAATAGCGTGCGGTGATAATTTAACATGCTTAAATTAAAAATTCTGTCATAATATTCGCATATTAATGTACATACATGAAATAGTCACCACTGTTTCCTATGTTTAAAATTGACTCGGAATAGATTCAGTTACCTCTATTCCGAGTCATAGTGACTCGGTTTCAGTCCATTTGACTAATTGATTTCGATGGCGTATCACTTTAACTTTGAATAAAGGTGACTCCCAGCTGATACAACTTCGATCAAGCTTTATTTCCTCATAATTGCATGAAATAAATACTGACCTGTAAAGAGATCATAAATGATATTCATGAACGGAGACGGATAATCATTCGAAAACATATATGTTGCACTTAACAATCATAACTGACTCAACTAAATTCGTTCTTTGGTTCGGTATCACATAATTCGTGATACCGAACCAAATTTTTACATCAATTACATATTTTGTGAAAGAGGATTTATAGTTACATCATCAAAAACTCAGACTGTTTGTTTTAAACTTATGTGTGACAAAATCCTTTATTAACATTCATTGGCCATGTTGGCCCTATCAGAAAAACCACCCTCGCCCCACATGAATAAAATTTATCCTATGGGGGCAATCTGTCAGAAAAATTGAGGAATGGAATATTGTCCATACCAAGACTTCCGAAACGAAACTATTTAAACACTGATTGCATTAAGAAAGTCAAAATTTCATTTTTTCGAGAATCTCTTTGTGAGTCATTGTTACCACCATCTTACATACATCCGCCCTTTTTATTAAGCTTCCTTCGTCCAAGCCTCAAAATCCCCGATTTAATTTTTTATTATTAAAGATTAAAAATTCATGCAAAGAAAGTCGTTTAATTTGTAAGCTTTCGATCTTCTTTGCATGTTCTTTCAATCTTTTAAATGTCGAGTACACCTTTTCCAAGCAAAGGACAAAGCATGGGTTGAACTGTTTGCATATTCAGGGCTTTCACGGCTAATGTACAGATAATGTAATAAACAAAACAATTTTAAGCACTTTTGACTGACGAGTATACTTTTCTTGCGGAAATTAACAGTTTGATTTCATAAGGAAAAAAAAGGAACTGAAAAAAGTGGTGCTGACACTGATTGAAAAAAATGGAATGACAAAATGATATTTTATTAGAATGTAGGATCACATTGATTAGGGAAATAGCCACATTTTCTTGTTCAAACTTAGTCGATGTTAAACACAAATCTTCACATTGATACCTTATTTCAGGATTATCGACTTAAATCATAATTTTTATTCGTGATCATATTTCTAAATTACAATTCATCGCCATTTTGAGGAATTCACTATCCTAATCCACACCCTTTGATCAACGGGATATGATGCCAAGATCCACTGTTTTGATGCCCTCTAATTCGCCCAGAAGTATTCGATCTCAAATAAATCGCTTCCTAAAAGGATTAGCTTCTTGTCCAATCTTACAATTTGGCAAAAACAACCATTCTTTGTAGTCACTGGCAGTAGGCCTATATGTGAGGGAAAGATAATTGGGGGCTGGAAAAAAATATGTCCCTTTTCATCTCCGTGGCATTACAGCGCAAAGAAACTATATAGTTACGCGGTAGTGTTTGGTGATTAATTTCTCCCAACTCGCAATATCACACAATGCATGTTTGATTCCAATCAAAAGATCCTTTAGTTCTCTTCAAAATGATGCCATGCTTTTTATTATCATGCTATCATGAAAAGAGCAGGATTTAAAAGTGCTGGATGAGGTCTGAATTGAAAAGCTGCAAAACGAGCAGCTTTAGTCATAAAGGTTCAATAAAGAACGTGATTCTTTTGTCTGTGTCAATAGAGATGTAAATCAAGACCCTGCTTCTTCATTTTTGATGTTCTGTTGTGGCTGAATTGAAATAAAATTGAATAATGTGGTAAAGAGCATGTGTGTAATGTCATACACAATACTGATACGTAGAATGCTCAACGTCGACGTTGAGATAAAGACGATAAAAATAAGACCGCGAGCTTGACTCTGCAAAAACAAAAACAAAAAACAACGAGAAGGTATCTAGCTCGTGAGACCCAGCCGAATGATTCATAATTGTTCCCTTGTTACATAGTTAGAGTATAGGGTTATCATACTGCCATTCTTATACCATGGTCACATTTGTTCTACGGCGGCAGTACGGCGAGTCGAAAACAGCCGTTTTATCAATGTTGATTCAAACCACCTATATGTAGTTGGACAAAAAATGTTGAAACGGCTGTTTTCGACTCGCCGTACGGCCGCCGTAGAACAAATGTGACCATGGTATAAGTTATAGCTCAATTTGCGTTCCAAAGCCAAGTAAGTAGATTTTGCTTCCACGGGGCCACAACGCCTTCAGGAACATAGAGAATGCATTGTCAAGTTCCCTTTATAGCTTTGCAGTCTTTGTCGAGAGTTAGTGAATTAGTGCAGCAGTTTCGTCCGTGACTCTGGACAATTTTGCAATTTTTCGTCAGGTCAGAATCTAACGACGAGAATGCTGTCCTGGCTCACCAATTTTCGACAAAGATCTCACAGGGGTTTATCATTCTTTGGGGTTTGACGGGAACATTTGCATACATTTGCTGTGTTGTTGAGCCCGTCCCCGTTGGAAAAGAATTCCTACCCTCAGCCCAAGTGTCGACGTGCAGTGTTCGGTGGAGACTTGGCAGGAGCCATCATTTGTGGTGATTTGACTTGAGACTGGGAACGATTTTGATGAGAAAAACCTGGTATCTCTCTTTCCTATGGTAATGCTGACAGGTGCATGAAGGTTTTAGAGAAGTGAGTGGTTTTATTAAATTTGACGCAAGGAACAAACAACTTGTGACTCACTGAGCGCTCAGCCTGATGTATCATCTAAATATCTTCTATTTTGGTCAAAATGGTTGGACACGTATCTTTGAGTCCTGTGGAAATCTGTTTGTAAATAATTTACTTCAAGCAAATTACTAGTATCTCTGGGGTTATCATTTTGAGACTAGTTAGGTCCACCTACTTATGACTACTGACTTCTTTTGGTGACAATAACTTCAAAAACCATATTTGTGTAGGGATAAAAGGCAATCAAATCTTTTTAAGATTATTGTTGGACCACGGTTGGTCTAGTTGTCTACTTAGAGCAATATTAAGTATACTCACGACTTATTACTCACCAAAATTTTCGCTTCATCACGAAGGCTTTTAATTTTGCAAAAGTTCAATAAATTGCTGTTACCCAAAAGTGTAAATATTTTTTTAGGAGCAATTTATTAGGGTTATACATGTAGCACTGAAGTCGGATAATCGGTATCTTAATATGGTGGCCTTAAGGGATATTTCGAATGTTAGTTGACCCCCTTCTTTTGCACGTTTTGGCTCAGCCCCCCCCCCCCCCACCAACTTTCAAAATTGTTCCGCTGCCCCTTTTTTATGAAAATTGGCACTGACGAACCTTTTTCGAGGATCACACTTCCAAAATATCTTCGACTTAATGTTCTCGTAAGCTAGACTGTCACAAGAAAGACCGTCACATGGAAATTTGAAATACGGTGTCGGCGACATGTCGATCATTACCAAGACTCCTCCCGGTCTCAGGTTTCTGCTTTTCTTTGACCACACAACCAATGCACTTGTACAGTCATACGCTGGCGTCACTGCTGCCATGGCAACGCACAGTATCGAATGATTGCAATAAAAAGAAATATCGTTTTCATGTTGTCTGATTGTGTAGAGATCATTGTTCCGATTGGTTAAAATATGAGATACAAATGACGATTGGGGCTGATTTAATGATTAGATAATGAGGATGATAAATACAATGAGGATAATGATGATGACGACGATGTTGTTGGTGGTGATAATTGTGTCATAATGGCAGTGATACTATGATTATTCTAACAGTAATGACTTCCGATCAGACTTCTGCGGCTAGTGTTAATCGACAGATGTTGGTTTTGTCTTGTAATTGTTGTTGTTGTTGGATAACTTTAATGAAGAAACTGGTGACTTACAAGTATGAAGCTAACATTCAATTTTGATTTTATTCAAACGTTTTCAAAGCTATGTTACTTGTTATAGTGACAATCATATCTTTCAAATTTAAACAAAAGGGCTGACCTTCCAAACCGTACATTACTTTCTCGCTTATTATGCTCGTCATGCTTGTAGAAGATATGTTTTTACAGTACCGATAAATATACAGTAATTCTTCATTGTTGATAATAAATCTGAATGTTGTTCATGCATTTCTACGATCTATTTTCAACCACGAAAGTATCAATAAACCAATAAAAACTACAATGACTAACGCATCAAACGCAAATCAGGTTTGGATCTTTATATAATTCATGAAGGTAATTTTCTCAGCACAGAAAGAAGGTCAAATTAATAAGAGTAAAGTTTTGTTTTAAGTCTCTTATTTTATCGGACTTGCGGTATCCAATATCTTAGCGACAATAGGATGATTTCCGCGGGTTTCTATAAATGGGTATTACACGCTGTCCCAGAAGAATCAAGAGTATCTGTGTTTTCCGCACGGAGCAGTCACTCCGAGATGAGCAATCATTGACTGATAACAACTGGAGGATGAATACTATTCTAAACTGAAATACATGTAGATTATTCACTCTAGAAAATCATGATTATTCTACTGAAAATTGGTTAGAAATACGTGATTGCCGGAAAAATGATTGCCGAGTACTCTGTTGATGTTATGTAATGCTGCTTTAAGTTTTCTCATAAAACATTGCATTTCACTGAAGATTAGGTAATTTCCACCCGGTAATTTTTAGTGCATGGTTAAAGGGGCGTTATGACAAGAAATAAAGAAACCCGGTAGGAAAATTACTGACATAAATTGTACCTTCTCTATTTGATCATGAAATGAAGACGATTCATATATATGATGAAGGGGAGGATAAGGATGAAAAAGGGGAGGGAGACAGAGAGAGAGAAAAAGAGAGGGGGGGGGGGGGGAGAGAGGGGGGGGGGGGGGGGGGGGAGAAGGGGAGGGAGGGAAAAAGGGTGGAAAGGGCGAAGAAAGACTGACACCCATGAAATCGATGGGAGATCTTTGTATAACTCTACTCTCTTTATTGTTTCATGGTTACAGGTGTTTTGTTTTAAAGCCCCCTTTCTTTCCTCTCACTGTCTACTCTTTCTAGCTATCCTCCTTTTCATATAAACCTTCTTTTTATTCTCTTCTTCTTCCCTTCCTCTTCTTCTTCGATATTCCTCTTTTTTAAAATTTATTTATTTATTTTACTAATTTAGTTCTTATTTCCCGCCCCTTTCTCATGAATTTAGTTATAACATGCATGAAGGTGAATATGGACGAAGTAATTGAAGGTAACGACTAGACAGAGGACAAATATTCGAAGACAAGTCCAATATACTTAACACACTCTTAATATTTGGAATACTTTAGTAATCTATCGTTCACCTAAAGAATCCTTTAACCATATAGGCCTACTTCAGGCTTTAGCAATGGCAGTCCAAAATCCATTGCTGCCATGCCTACTTGAGGTTAATCCTTCAATTCCTGGGCTCGGTAACACAAATCTGTGAAATCAATGACTGAATAGCAACGGCAAATCACGATCATTATACCATGCACAAATTGTCCACAACAGTGACGAGGAACCAATGAGGAGTGCTGGTTCATATTTGCAATCCATCGCGAAACCGTGTGTACCTTCTCTCCATTAGGACACGGATATTGTGCAGTGGACGCGAGGGAAACTGCTCCGAGGCAACGGAAACTTTAGGATCAGACCGCCATCCGAATGCTCTCTACCTTAAGTGCATTAACCCCCTTTAAAAAGTAAGACATTGCACATTGATAACGCTGTTTAAAATGTTTATTCAACGCTGTTTAATAAATGACCCAAACATAATGAAAAGTGTATGAAATTCTAAACAACAAAGTTTAATTCTAAATATTTAATGCCCAATAGATTAAGCATGGTTGTTTATAATGTTAAGCAACTATAGGTCCAGATATTAAACAGCGTTAAATGATATTTAATTTAGCGATTTTATTGTGCAATATTATGCAAACTAATTGTTAATTGCCAATTACACCGCGAAATCAATGTTCAATCTCGTATCAGCATTTTATATGTGACCAGTAAACGAACTGGAAGTACATGTACAAGATAAGAAAAGGGGTTTCACTTTCAAATACTATTTAAGGTGCATACATACTTTTTGCAATAGCTTTTTTTGTCTTTATGAGTTTGTAGTATACCTTTATTTTTATGGTTATTCTATTTTAAGCTGAGATCATTTTGACATAATGTGACGATGTGATAACCATAATGAACCAGATGATATCTAACTTAAACAGGAATGATAATGATAATCATGAACAATGTATATTCAATGTTTTTCTCCCATGAATGAAAGATTAAAACATCTAAAAGGTTTTTAACCGGATCTTTGAACTACAAACTTTCTCTTACTTTGATTTTTAGACAAACTGCGGTATCTAAACACCGATATCCCTTTTGCATTTATAAAGTCATCATGCTGCACCAAAACTGTAAAATTCAGATTAGATCACTGTACGAATTGAAAGTTTTCCTAACGATAATTTTCATGACAATTTCATATTCATCAGGTATTACATTTATAAAAAAAAATGATGATCCATGCATCTCCTTAATCCCCATCTAGAAGCTTATAGTAGATTACCTCCTTATTATTCTGCGAAGACGTGATAGACGTGCGCTATTTAACAACGAACTAGTCTACATGACATTGTGTTGAAACGAAATATTCATAGATATTATCCAACTTCTATTACAGCTACACGTTGAGTAATTTGACGGTATTACTGAACAACAATCTAACTAACAATAAAGGATGAAGTTACATTTTGAGTCATGGCGGCTAATACATTCTAAAATTTCCCAGTACTCTTAATCAACATTAATCCAGGCGGGTTCGCATGTCAATATCAGGAAACAATAAAGTGTTGCTTTTCATGTTTGGTAGATACGATATCAGTTACTCATTTTTAGGAGGTTATTCTCACTTATCATGGTTATCACAAACATTCCAAGAACTAGCATTGCAATGAAAACGGAAATAATAGTTATTTTCTACTCTTCTCAGTAGAACGTTTATGTCGCGGTCACATACTGTTAATTATTGTTGACAGACACTCATAAGCCCTGTTTCTAATGCTCAAAGTTAAAACCAACTTTTGATGAGATGGATATGAAAAGAATACGTTCTAATGTCCAGATTTCTAGATGCTTTGCGGCATTTTGAAAGCCACAAACGTATTATGGAAAGGAACAATTCATTATATTTGTATGAACAAATTACACTTTCGATAAAAATGATCACGTTTTCGTGCACAATGCAGACTATACTTCTTATTCATGAATTATAAGATTTTATTTCACTCCATGCTATTTGGGTCTTAATACAAATCGTAGGAATTTAAGAGGATACAATGAATCACAAAAACATGAATTTCAAATCCGATTTGCATTAGTTTGGTTTACTAATACTACACTACACCCAATCGATTACTTTGAGGGAAATTGATCATTAAAGAAATTTTTATATCAATGGTAGGTGATTTGGCAATGGAAATAAAACATCTTCAGACTGTAAATGTTAGAATGGGGTTCACATTTTTTTCATGAAATAACATATTGAAATTTGAGTCATTTACAAAGCATTAACGTTTTAATTCCGCTTCCAATAAAAATACAACATTGACAAATAATATCATTAATTGTAAATTGCCAGCAATACTTTAGAGGGCATGTTTAGAGGTTGAGGGATCATTTGAGATTGTTGCCGTTATTCGAGATTTTTCGTTAAGCGATCGACGTAAGGGGCTTTCAGCGACGCGTGTTTAAGGCAAGCCATTTTTACATTAGTTTCTTGACATCAATAATCTAATTTTCGCTATAACGAAAAGAGGGGGTACTATTACGAAGAAACCTGAAGAAACCTGATAATTAGGCTAACATGGGAAACTGGAGACAGAGAGGAACAGAAGAAGGCAACGTATAAGTTCGCCTCGTGCATGGTCTCGTGATTCTTACTCTTGCATTTCAAACAGAGGAATTTGGGTTAGAATCCTAGCAATACCGCATATTTCTTCAGCAAGAAACTCATCTACACTGTGTTGCACTCGACCCAGGTGCGGTGAATGGGTACCTGGCAGGATTAATTCTTTGAAAACAAAAGATAACTCGAGCTAATTATAAAGCCGCGCTTTGTATCCTCAGGAAAAGAGCGCTATATATTTCCAGCTATTGCTATAGTAATTATTATTTATTAAAAAAAAATTCACTTTTTTAATTGGTGCAACTTTCAGATTGTTACTTTGCACCTTTCAGAGAGGAAACGTGCAAAATTATAGAGGCAAAGATTATCTCAGTGTGGAATTAATAAGGACGCTTTATAATATTGAACACACAACTTTTTCATAGCGTTAGATGTAAATATGCCTACACCAATTATCATTTTGATTGGGACAGTCTTCATAAAGACCCATGATTATGGTAAATATTCCCTTTTTGCTAGGACAATGGAAATCTTTACTTTCAGAGACTGCTGAGCGATAATGGCAGTTACCATACTAATAAAGCTACATTAATCGATTTAACAAGTCCTGAAAGTGCAAGTCTGATTTGATCGCTTGCGGGTCGCGACTTGGAAGTCACTCTCCTGAGTATGTTTAGGAGTAGATCTACCCATGTATGACGAAAGTTGTACCTCTTCCCCTACACTTCCCCCTGACCCTCCTCAAATTATCCCCCTTTTTCACCCCTCCCTTGAACTTTTCGTTGGCGTTGGTCCCCAGTGAACGGGCAGGTGACAATTACTAGCGGGACAGGTGCGGGTGATCTACGTACGTCCGCTCCGTTGAGATGACTCACACGAGTACGGCAGGACTAGCACCCGACTAAAAGTTGGCTTTGACTTCTGACAGATTGACAAAGTGTAAAACTGGCTTTCCCTTTTCATCATTAAAATGCCGAAACGAATCAAGGGTTTAAGGGAGTTCTTGAGTCTATGTTTACCTGTTGCTAAAGTTAGCTTCCTTGGTGGGGGGCTATTTACAGGGTTTGGAATCTAAAAGGTGTTTTTACCCTCAGAGTCCGTTAAATCCACAACACATGGTTTGATAGTCGACTCCACCTTGAAAATACTGGATCGCATCAACGTGTTGGTCCAAAAATGCCCTTAGCAGCGCACATAAGTGTATTGCATAAGGATGTTTCTGGCGAAAATGTTATGCTTGGGCGTTTTTGCACTGACATGACGAAAATTAATATTTAAATCTTTTTGATCATTTAAACGTCTCTGTAAAGATATAATTAAGGTGTAAAATATCGAATTATTTCAAAACTACAGTAACTGAAAAAAACATTGATGTTCTATTCGAATGCATATGAACATTTATATTCTATTTTAGTGGATGCCCAAAGATCAATTCATATAACTTTATTCGATATAAATCTTGATTTGCATGGTCGGTGCTATACTCTGACCCTGGGTGATATGAAAAATGTAATTCCGACATACCCCCTTTTGTGGTTTTGAGTAGAGAAAAGTGTTTAGTTTAAGTGTCCCGGGGTAAGTGTTAAGGTGGAAGTTACTCACCTACTCATCCACAAAACTCACACCCTCTCATTCCCAAATCTTCCCATTTCTCTTTAAATCTCCCTCCTCTCTCTCTCCTTCTTTCCCCCTCTTTCCCTCTTTCTTCTCCCTCTATACAGATGCACATGACACAGACACCATGTTACGCACTCAATGCCAAAACCGATATCTTAACTTGAAATCGAGTTCATGAGATGAATGAGTATCACTCGACCGAGAGATGGGGCTAACCAACAATTATCAATAAGCTGCCATTGACTGCGTTTTTCGAGAAGGAAATAGAGATTCTTTTGCACCGCGATGCGGTACAGATTTAAGAACACAGAAAATCTATTGAAAATCCCCGTCACATGACAAAAAACAGCCGGGAGGTCTTTGTCGAAAATTGGTAAATCAAAAAAGCGAATTCTCCTGGACTCTAAATAATGACATTATATGATATGCATTTTTTTCGTTAGCTCCGTAACTTAGGACGAAACT
Source organism: Lytechinus variegatus (assembly GCF_018143015.1). Classification (NCBI taxonomy): domain Eukaryota; kingdom Metazoa; phylum Echinodermata; class Echinoidea; order Temnopleuroida; family Toxopneustidae; genus Lytechinus; species Lytechinus variegatus. Next base: position 5,527,186 of record NC_054757.1, on the reverse strand, counting down.
GCTGTTCTGGTTGTCGAATTTTCGACAAAGACCTCTCAGCTGTACATTGTCATTGGATGGGCATTTTCAATACATGTACTGCATCGTTATATCCACTGTGCGTCTTGGAATCGGAAACTCGCTAATATAACTTTTATACGAAATTTAGTAATTATTGAAAATTGTCCACATCAAATTCACTCACTTTATTTGAGGATCGGAGCAGACTGTTGTGGTTCTAATATGATGTATGTAATCCCGTTCACTATTCTATAATCAACTAATAATTCGAGAATAATAATTGTAGGCTGTATCAAATAGCAGATTATTAAACAGACTAATCTCCCTTCCACTCCACCGCACTTGCGCAGGCAGACACACATATACACACACTCCCATGCGCACCAACACGCACACACCCACAAGACAGACAGAGACACACGCGGAAGTGGTTTACTGTACACCAGTGTAAAATCCAGAAAGGACCGATATAAATGTGGATAGAGATAGAAGTTATATATAAAGTTCTTTCATGACTTTCCACATACCACCATACATCATCAGACAGACACACCTCAGATATATCCGCGAGTGTGTATGCCACAATCTGCCACACACTCCCACCCCACCATTTTTCTATAATAAATATGAAAGTATGAAGAAACGTAATTTTGATTCAATTTTAATTACTTTTATTAACTTAAAAGTTTGTCTTGATTCTAGTGGTGCTTTCAATTGAGATTTGTCTAATTACCATTTCCTATTAAACCGTGCTATTGGGTGAAATGAAAAATGACATCATTGTCACTGTAACACAGTGCACCCTCACAGCCCCCTCTCCTACGCACACTTAATCACATTCACATAAAAACACCCAGAAAATATAGTCTGAAACTCCATACAAGCTTCAACCCCCAAACAGACACCCCCATCAAGGCACTAGCGTACCTAAGGGGGGGGGGGCGATTGCCCCTCTTTGACGAGCCACAACTGATCCAGGGGACGTGCCCCTGTCCCCCCTGACAAGTCACACCTTTTGAGAAGCAAAATTAATAATTTGTAATGTAAAAATGCTATGAAAACAGACGTTTGCCCCCTCTTTTGAACTTGAAGACCGTGTACGAAATCCTTTGTTTGTGGTTGAAGACCTCTTTCTTTTTTTGTTTGTCAACTTTTTTCTCGGACGAAATATCCTCCAAAAACTTTGCCCCCATTTTGGAAAATCCTGGGTACGCCGCTGCATAAAGGCCTCGACCAAAAAAAGAAGAAAAAAAAGAGGGGAAAATCCATCGTCAATGCCTACATCGAGTACAACAACATCTTTGTATTAATACAGAGATTAACCCTGCTTTAATAGAAGGAAATCAATGCCAATTGTGCTAGTATAGACACGCAACAATAGATAAGTATTTCCAAACATGACCTGATATGAAAGAAATGGCACACCTTAAAGATGGCTGTTTTATTGAGTGTGTAGAGTTTTCGTTGGAATTCAATTACGGTTATCTCAGCCAATAGATCCCTTACTCCCTATATCAAATCTGTCTTTTTTGTCATCATCCTACACCAGGGGTACCTCTTTTATGAATATGGAATAGAAAAAAATGAAAAGCTCGGTGGGATTACACGCAAGAATGTCATATATGAAAGCAAAACTCTAAGCTTGGGTTTTTGTGGTAACAAGAGGCGTACACACCTTTGAAACCCCCATTGTCAATCGCAGAGTGAATTGTTATTCATTCTGTACGTGATGCATAATTTTAACATAATGATTCACAAAACTTTGTGTAATACAATTGCAATTATCTGACTCCGTGACTATCAGACTATCAAACTAAGCTAACTGCAAATTGATAAAAGACCACATTTTATACGATACATTTAAAGCTTAGAAAAATCGTTTTAAAGTTTGTGAACTTTGCTATCGAACAGGCCAACCCCCCCACGAAATGAACAAAGGTTTAGTTCATAAAAATAATGGCCTACAGGCTTCAATTTATTATGATCTTAATCGCTGTATTCTGTCTGTACGTCTATATATACTGAAATTATTATCCACTCTTTGTTGGAAGTAATATTAAAACACATTTTGCCAGAAGATATTAATGGTGGAGAGACATAGAGAGAGAGAGACAGACAGACAGATAGACAGAGAAAGAGAACAAAGTAATATAATAATTTTCTAATATGATACATGAATAAAAAACAACCAAGATTGGAAACCTATGTTGATAAAGATCAATCGCATATTACATGTATTCGGACAAGTCGATTTATAAGTTTCCCAGTATGTAAACTTATCTAAGACGCAAGACACTTGCTATTTCCTTATTTTTGACTTGCTTCCATTCAATTTACATGTATCATGACCTACAAAGTTCCATTGTACTGTGTCTAAAATGTCACCTACATGTATAGAAAGTTAGTTTTGATAATAATTTGTCAACGTTTTTAGACGATTAAACAAAACGACCTCTATCACATTTAATATCCAGTAGGCCTATTCAGTTGTTTAAACGATTTCTGATGAATAGGTGGAAGAGCTCAATGTAAGCTTTATTATTTTTGGTTTTATTAAGCAGTTCCGTCGTGGCCACTGGAAAGTGTTGTTTTTAATCGCGTTATTGTTAAATCAGTGTAATTTATCTTTCAATTTTCAAAATTGTATGGCATATGGCATTGAAAATATAGTTCTATCACTGATTCTGTTTATGCTAAACATTAACTCTGTGGATAATATGCAGATAATTCCTAATCAAAGAAGTCATCTTGCAAACACCGATGTCCACATCCATCGGAATTCCATTCAACACCTGGATGGACAGTGGAAGATAATATTAAAAGTTATTTCGTCAAAAGATATTAATGGTGGAGGCAGAGTACTGAAAATTCCATTAAGATTAGATATTGAATAAAAAATTTGTCTTACACCATATAATTGAGTGAGGTAAATGGGTACCTGTAGCAAGTGATTCCTTAAAAAGCTGTGTGCGCTAAGAACATATGTGCGCAATATGAATACCATATATTATTATCATTATTATTATTATTATAATTCTCGCCGCTTGGCGTTTGATTAATTGTTTAATAATTATTATCAATATGAAACTCTCCTACGAATTCGCATCACTGGCTTTATGATATTACATAATGTACAGTGATATTTTCCCATGATGTATAAGTTTTATCTGTATCCTTATAAAACTGAGATAAAACACGAAGACATGGTTTCCAGACTAATTCTTTTCTCTCTTTGCAGTATCCGACCAGGTACATTTGCGGTTTCAGTTCTATCGATTTTCATTTGATAAGTATGCGAGTCGTTTAAAATCTCGACAACTTTATATCCATCATTCCTGCTTCCTTTTGATTGAATGCAATGAATATAATCTTTGTTGGGACGGCAAATATGATATTGTGGTTGAGGGATGTTTGAGTTTGTGAAATCAGCCGTGATTTAAGGGCAAGATCAATGCACTATTTACGGCCCAACGATTGTCGTTTCCGATGTCGAGTGTTCCTTGGTGTAAAAAACATACCAGGTCCGGTCCGGGGCTGCGCAGAGGGATACCAACAAATCAAAGGCACTGCTCCCGAATTCTTTAAGGCAAATTCGGGAATGGATAGTGTGTCCTTTCTTATGTTGGCACTATGTTGGTACGAGCGGAAACATTAACTGGATGATGTTCTTGTAAGGTATAATCTGTCTGGATTTCCATTTTGAAGAAAGGACTTCGGGAATTTCACATAAGCGGATACGGGAGCGGATATGCATGTCGAACTGAGGAGTTAGAATCTTGAAACGCTGCAACGCCCATGTCGCCGCGTTCGTGATTCGCTTTGCATGATTCCCTGTGGAGGTGTTTTTGGTGTTCGTTTGTGTGGAGGCAATTCCTCGTTGACAACAAAACACTCCCAAAGGGTTTTGGTAGGGAGAACTGAAAATGAAGTTTGGTGTCATATTCGTGGTGCTTGTATGTTGTCTGCTCAGTGGAGAAGCCCAATTTCCAGAAGGTTCGTATTTTATAGCATTTCTTTTGCTGAAAAGACCACACAGTTTTCCGAAGTATGTCCCACATTGTGTCCACAGTATTTTCACAGTGTGGAGGCTAGTGAAACTGTACCATTGATATTGAGCATTTTAATAGTGTGAAACGTATTTTTACAAAGTTTTGGTCTTAGTTTATATTACGGTTCCAGAATTCTTTTGGTGTCTAAGTTTATCTTTGAAAATTCATATAAGCAATAACCATTCCTACCATTGATTCATTGCAAAGAGAAGATAGGGGAGGGCGACGGATAGAGAGAGGGAGAGAGAGAGAGAGGGGGGGGAGGGGGAGAAAATGAGATATAAGAAGTGTTATCGAGAGACGAGGAAACAGAAAGAGAAAGAGAGAGAGAGAGATAGATAGAGAACAAATTAATATAATACTTTTCTAATATGATAATGAATCAGAAAAACAAGATTGGAAACCTATGTTGATAATATCAATCGCATATTACATGTATTAGGGCACTTTGATTTATAAGTTTCCCAATATGTAAACTTTTCTAAGAGGTAAAGACACTTGCTATTTCCTTATTTTTACTTGTTTCCATTTAACTTTTCAAGACCTACGAAGTGTCAATTGTGTCTATAAAAATGATAATACCTACATGTATAGACAGTTAGTTTTAATAACAATTTGTCAAAGTTTTCATACGATTTAACAAAACGTCCTCTATCACATTTAATATCCAGTATTCAGTTGTTTAAACGATTTCTGATAAATAGGTGGAAGAGCTCAATATAAGTTTTAGTATTATTTTTGGTTTTATTAAGCATTTCCGTCGTGGCCACTGGAAACTGTTGTTTTTAATCGAGTTATTGTTAAATCAGTGCAGTTTATCTTTCAATTTTCAAAATTGTATGGCATTTATTGACAAATTTGTTCTATCATTGATTCTATTCATGCTACACATTTAACAAGTTTGATGAATTACTTAGAAAGCGTTAGTAATCAAACGACCGAAGAACTTTTTTGGACCTACAAGGGTTGACAAATATCTTTATACTTGCGAATATATGAAGCGAATGAAATTTATGCTACTGAATAACAGTTGCTAGACAGAAACAAAATTGTAAGTTAAATGTTAATGGAATTCGTCGTATAACTTCAAATATTTATCAGGCGATTTGCCACAGTTGGTGTTGAAATTGGCATAACAGATCGAATGGATTCAATATAACCCGAAAATTACCAAAAATTATTGCTTTTCTAAAAGTTCAATTGGGTAGATCAGACCCCACATATTTTAGGTCAGCATTCTGTTGATGGATGAATGTGTCAAGCTTCATTTCCGATCAAATTTATCATTATATAGTCACGATTGTTTTTTATTAAACATAAATCTAGTCGACCGTGTTTACTCCTGAATGTTTCAGTCATTTCATTTACTACAAAGTAAATACTCCATAACGTAGGATTCCAAGGATGTGCGTCCTTAATGATATGTTTTCACTTTTTAAAGGATGTGCGTCCTTAATGATATGTTTTCACTTTTTAAACCCCTAATACATAAACATAAGAAGCTGACACTCTCTCCCCCTCCCCCAAATAAGGCCTGAAATCATGGCGTAATGGAATCTCCATCGAATACAATCTCAACACTTTCGTCAGCAATTATAAAATGACGATTTCATTTATAACTAAGCTTATAGTTTGTGATAAACGATCATGAACGATAATCAAATTGATGTAAACATATAGACAATTTGACAATTTTGCTTACAGGACCGTTGCAACAATGGACACAAGATAATATCAAATATAAACTTGTTTGGGTGACTGGCTTGATAGATATTACTCGCTCCAACGGTGTGTAACCACGCACCTCCCCCTATACACAGCGGCACTTAAAAATTTATAATGGCCCGTTTTCCGCTTTCAGGGCCGTATTAAAGAAATCATAACGATTCTTATTCTTTCATATATTGCTTACGCGCATGAAGAAGTTTTCAATTCAATATTTTTGTAAATCGTCATGCACCCAAATGCCACATTCTTGACAACAAAAGAGGGTAAGCCATTCGGGATTGGAACCGTTAAATGACTTATTATATCAAAGTACAGTGTATATGGATTTAATTATGTTTTCCGATTTTATACAGCTTATCATTAGTCATTTTTGAAAGCATTCATGGGTCCCTTTGTTGCTTGTTGATTGCATTTAATTTTGATGTCGACAACCCATCCTTTAGATCCGTCAGTTTGCAATATCACTCTGCAACGAGTGATCTTGTTTGGGGGTATGGATGTGACGAAATGTTAACAAACAAAATCTGGTTTCAATTTCATCTCATTTTTTATTATTATTTACTCGAATACATAAAATAAGGTATAATCACACAATATATTCATTTTTGATACAGTAACGTAGAATGATCCATGATCGAAAACACACCCACCCTCACACACCCACACACACATATTTCCGTGTGTGGGGGTTACTAGCCCTTCCAATTCCAACGACTTTGCTTCAGACTTGATAGCTCGACTATCATGATTCTTTGGCTTCAGTCTTGTCAAACAAATTTCTTGTATAGTTTGGGAAAGCCTACAATAAATACCGCTGAACTGTGCTTTTATAAGCCAATTGAGATAATGTAGTCACGTTATAAACCTTGTTTTCTCCCCGAGTCTCATTCTATGTCCACTTTTTGTTGTGGTGTCCACTTCTCTTGTCCCCGATTACGACGCTCCTGATATAATTGAAATTAAATAGCGTTTAATTGAATGTCATTATTTCACAACATCAGACGAGGAGAGAGCCACGATAGCAGATCAGCCACAATAAAAGATAAAACAGCATAAATCACGAAAATGGCTCGTAATCATAAAGATTATAGACTGTTTTAATCTTTTTCCTTTTGATTTGATCTTTGGATTGGTAGTCACCTTCAAATTGCAATGCTCTTCTTTTCCAATCAGTAATAGCTTGCACAAAATGCATAAAACATATTTGATTTTAACTCTTTTTTTATTTGCAGAATGTCACCCTGACCAATGTCCAGCTAACGAGCCGTGTTACAACAGATACTACTCAACAGCCTCGGAATATGTTTGCCAGTGTGACAATAATAATGTTGGGTACGACTGCTCTGTTGATGTTTGTAAGTAAATTTTCATTTATTTAACTATTATTTGTTTATTTATCTATTTATTTATTTATTTATTTATTCGTTCATTCATCATTTACATGTATTTGTATTTATTCGTTTATTTATTATTTTATTGATTGATTTATTTTTTGAAATTTATTTATTCATTTCTTTAATATCTATTTGTTTGTTTGGTTTGGTTTTCATTATTTCGATTTTCTCTTTTAGGAACCAAAGTATCCCCTGGAATGTTGGTACATGTAGGTCCTAAAAACGGAAAAATGTAGGCAAAATGACTATTCTTTTGTAGTGAAACCCCCATTTTTCTTTTGCTTTTCAAATTTACATCGGCACCTCCACAGGGTCCTGTTTAAGGTCTTTATCGTTCCCGTTTGTCCGTTGCATAATACTTAGAAATAATGATACATTCTTTTTATGGTAATTACCATAGAAAAATAAATAGATAAACAATTTATGTAGTAAATACTTATTTTAATATGTAAGTAAACAGTCATATTGATATATCGATTGATCATTTAATGGAACTATTTTCCAAAGAAATGTTAGTAAACTATTCAAACCAGATGATTAAGGTACATATTAAATAAGAGGCAGAGCTAAACGGGTCAGAGAGACGTACATGTACTTGGTGCAGATCTTTATAATACATTTATATATATTTATTTATTCGTGCATGAATAGAGAAAAAAACATCAAAACTAAACTCACAAGTCAATGCAATATCTGCACAGCGAGAAATGCTTTTTTTAATGTCCCACGCTGGTACTTTATAAAAACATATGGAAACATTGGCCAATAGTTTGATCAACAAACGTTTTTGACCAACGTTTTGTAAAAATACAAATGTATATTACAATTACTCCTAATTTGGGGTGAATTGTAGCCTCTCTTTGACCAGGAAAACGGATAACACATATACCGAGCATTACGAGCAACAAGAATGACCTTTTTATTGCAAAGTAGATTTGCTTATCAGGTTAGCCATATAGACTTCTTTTATTCAAAACCAGAATATGAATATTATTGAGGATTAAGTCGAATAATACATAGAATAAGTTGATTTGGTCAAATAGTTTTCAGAGTACAGCTCATTGTCGAATCTGAAAATCTGCCTAATATCGTTATTTCAAAAGGGACAAAAGTGTGATGTGTACAGGGAAGACGAACTAGTGCGGTTACTTGTGAATTCGCCAGGGAATACCATTGAATTTCATTTTAAGGGAAAACATGTTTGAACACCGATATTGCTTCTATTGAATGACCGATGATAATGCCTCAGAGGGCAATTATGAAATCATCATAATGGCAAAATTCTGAACTTCTCTATGAATACAAACATGCAAATACGCACAGACTTGGCAAAATTTACTCGGAATGCAGGAACAACAATCAGCGGATTTGATCAAACATGCTGGAGATGTTTGGGCCTTGCTGTCTCGTTACAAGTATTCACTATTTTCAGCGTCAACGTCGCTCACTATTTTCAACGTCAAATACGTCAGATCAAAGAGCAGTTCAAACCTTTATCACTCACATAAATTACGAAAGGTGTATGCTTCGAAAAGACATTTCAAGAAACCTAGTGGCGTAATAATGCGCTATGAGCCCAAAACTTTGATGGGGTTGGACATGGCATACATGTATATAAGTTATGACAACATTTCTGACAAGCAATGAGTGAGCAAAATTTTCGATCTTGTTGTAAAAAGTCAAGTTTGTGATAGATTTTGACGTAATATTCAAAAGGTAATATCATATTTCACCCTTTTCCATTTCCCCTTTTAGGGGTCATTTAAAATTTTGGAAGGTTCATGGATTTTAAGCCCCCCCCCTTCTCCCCCGTGTAGCCCAGTGCAAGAAAAGACATAAAAACACACAACCTGTAGGTATCTGCTGTTTTTTCAATGATCTACAGCCAAAAATGTATCTCAACAGCTATATTGATAACATGAAGCTGAACTTGATATTTGTGGCTTCCGCTGCACAGCCATTACATTTGACTTCCTCACATAATATAAAAGAACAGTATCGACCTAGGACAGGTGAAAATCCCAATGAACTTGATTATTATAAAAGGGATATAAACGACAGGTCTCATCACTTACAATGGCAATTCAGTCTAACCTGTTGAAGTGTAAGCTGAAACTGTTTTGATATACATGATCTAGATTTTTGAAACACTAGGCCTATATACCCATACGGTAGAATAATATTTACCCCACTCACTCTCAAAAGAAAAATCAATGAACATTAATGATCTTGTCATAGACCATTTAGACACCAGGGAAGCACATGAAATGAAACTGTCTGATCGCATCCAAAGGCTTATTTATTGATAAACGACAAACGTGCAGACTTGGTTCATGCATACCCACCCGCCCCCTCGTGAATAGAGATTTTATGTTCTATGACGCATCGATGTGTCTCTCAATCAGAATTGAGGTGCGTCTTTGTACTTTGTTTCACAAAAGCACGAACCAATTATTATTGAAGAATGATTTATAATTTACCCTTGAACTAGAAAAGTAATGTATCTTTTGATGATTGCATCAACGAGACACTATAGCAAAAAATATCCCAGGAGAAAAAAAAAACAACAATGCAAATTTATGAGGAAAAAGTACATTTATCATCATTATACCTGTATAGAATTTAATCCCATTTCACTTTGTGACAATGAAAGCCATGCATGTGTGAAGAAAATATAACTGAAATAGAAAATGCAATTAATGCGACATAAACGGTAAAAATACATCCATTGCACTCGATCACTGTGTCCATGTATACAGCAAAATTGAGTTCTGAAAGATGTAAAATGTGAAATTGGATCATTTAATCTTTATAGAGCTAGGTATATCCGTAATCCATACCTGGTGCTACTTCTTGATTTGTTAAATGATATCATTTGATGAATATTGGTTATCGTCAGAAAGATATGACTAGCAAAGAACATATTCACATTCAGTTCATTACTGGGGCAAATTTTGATATGAATTATTGTCTGTAAATAATCTGAAAGCACAACGTAGGCGTTTATGAACAATGGCAAACACAACAGAGTGTGAAAGAACAATCAAGAATTATTTTATAATCGTTACTGAGGAGGAAGTGTTTTTCGAAATTATGCTTTGAAAGCAACGAGTCAATTGTCTTGTGGAATGGGGAATGTTTTTTCAGCGTTACATATGGAATCTAGTCATTAAGTAAATATAATATTCATAACATAATGCAACACAGGGACTCAATGTGAAATAACCCATGACATACATGCACAATCATCATTATGTTTTAGAATGAAGGCAGACATATGTGCACTATATCTGTCTTTGTCTGCGAGCTAATCTCGTTTTCTGTGCTCTTGTCCTGTAACATCTCTTTTGTTGCTTTACTTAACTTGTTCTAGCCGACTTGTATTTGTTTTAAGTACACCTTCAATAATGGCATATAACTGCAAAATGAATATAGGTCCTACCTTTAGATGATCATAGCAGAGCGAGATATAGACGCCGTTTTACCGACTTTAGCGGCGGCGGCGTCATCATTGAAATCTTAACCTACATGTAAGGTGAAGTTTTTGAAATATAACTTAAAAAGTATACAGACCTAGTTCATGAAACTTAAACATAAGGGTAATCAAGTATTACTGAACATACTGCATGGGTTTTAAGTCATGTCATTTAGGGTCAATAAACTTAGAATACGTTGGGGGAATCAACATTGAAATCTTAACCCAAGGTTAAGTGTTTGAAATGTCACCATAACCTAAAAGGTATATGGACCTAGTTCATGAAACTTGGACATAGGGGTAATCAAGTTTCAGTGCTCATTTTGCACAAGTCCTAGGTCACATGATCAACATCAGGTGTCATTTGGGGTCACACAGGTCGTGTGGTCCAGTGGTTAGAGCATCGGACTCATAATCGCAAGGTTGTGAGTTCGAATCCCAATTCTGCTATTGTCTCCACTTTGAGAAAAAAGGCCCGAGTGTGATATCTGTCGTCTATAACGTCAGCAACTATGACTGATTAACCTAGAACTAAAATGTTTCATAGGTAATTGTTTATATACCAGCTTGGCGTTTACCAGCAAATGCTGTCCTGCCGAGTTCCTATGAGAGTTACTACAAACAGAAGGTCAATGAACGTAATATTGTATTATTATATGAATGGTGTTTTTTTAAAGAATAATTATTCTATTTAAAGTCAATCTTGTAACGCACGCGAGAGGCGCTCCACTTGTTTTCTTATATTGCAATTTGTGTGAGTGTGGATGTGTGTTATAGGGTAGGTTAGGGAGGTTAGTCGTATGTGGGTTCGTGTGGTGTGTTTAGTCATTTGTGTGTGCGTGTGATTGGTGTTACGATAACGGAGGGTTGGTCGTATGTGTGTGGATATGTGTTTGAAAAGGTACATGGGGTGCGTGTGGATGTGTGTGATGGTGAGAGAGAGGGTTGATACTGTGTGTGCGTGTGTGTGTTTGGGATATATGGGTGTTATTGCTGATAAAGAGAGTGTTCCAATGATCCAATTCCTTTAAATGTGTCCTCTCAAACTCATGTCATTACAGTCGCTACGTCTCAGCAAACCTGTTACGGTTCATCTTGCACGAATGGAATCTTCACGTCTCCAAACTGGCCCTCAGATTACGACAACTTAGATGCAAGGGTCTATCTCATCTTCGTCCCTCTTGCAATTCGTCTGTCCTTCACATTCGACCCAAACTTTGCCGTGGCCTTTGGTGACGAGCTTTACATAGGGGCAGGGTTGACATTCAACATCGATTCGGACTTGAATGCCGCGAGCGACCCAGCAAAGCAGGTGTATTTTTTCAGGGGGAACTCAGCCCCGAGTGAAATAAAGCTCGATACAGATTCTGCGTGGTTGTTTTGGCGTACTGATAATGTTGGAACATCGGCTGGGTTTCAAGTAACATGGGAAGCTACACTAGGTTAGTATGACATGATGTTGTTATTATTGTTCGTGATAATATTGATAAAACTCATTCAAGTCATACAATTTCTATAAAGTCCAATTCAATTCGTAACACTATAAAGACAGCTGAAGATTTCATACAGATGGATAATTATTCCTGTCTGTTCCAAAAACATGCATTTACCTTGAATATTGAATAATAATTCCCACGGGAATATATGAAAACAGGAATCATTTCCATATTGTATTGCTCAATAACAAATGATGAATGAACAGGGAACTATAGAAAAAAATGTGTCGAACCCGCACTCACCTGGCACGTAAACGAAACGAGCATAATAAACCAAAAAGCAGCAAAAAAAAAATAGTTGCTTGAACGATATACGGTATTCTATGTCATGTTATCACTTTTGGAATTTGTTTCTTTTTTTAATATCATGTTGTCACTTTTCGAATTGCACAACGATAACTTCATTGTTGTCTGTAATGATTTCTATATAAAACCTTAAATTCTGCTTTCCCTCCAGATGCCATCCCACCAGACGTAAATTGCCCCGAGGACCAGTTCTTTGATGTCAGCGCTGGTACAACGTCTTCTCAAATCTTTTACGAGGAACCCACAGCTTCGGACAAAGGACAAGTGAGAATCCTCGATCAGTCTCATCGTCCTGGAGATTTGTTTCCTTCGGATGATAAAACTATAGTTGTCTATAGGTTTGAAGATGCATCAGGCAATGTCGCTCCCGCATGCCTGTTCTACGTATATGTACTAATGGGTGAGCATATTATCAATATCATTATATCCTACATAAATTAAAACATGTATGCTGATTGGTTTAAATAGCCTCATGTGATCAAACAGTCATATTCTCACTATTTTGCGATGATGTCGAAGATGAAACGTCCATCGAAGAAAATGTGCTATTCCGTGACGTCAATGATGGGATAGTCGACTATCCCATCATTGACGTCACAGATCATGATGGCACAAACACTAATACGCGTTCCGCGCGCTGAGCGCGTGGCTAAGCGCTTCGGGAAAAGTAGGCCAGTCAGCGCAGCAGGTTTGGTTCAGATTAATAAATGATGAACTATGAGTACAAGAAGTAGATTATCAAGATTTATTACTCGAACTCATTAAAGTAGGATATAAAACAAATATACCAGGGGGCCGTTTCATCAAGCTGTTCGTAAGATAAGAGACACTTTAAGAACAACTGGTGAACCTTTCCTACGTACTAAACCATAGCCAATGAATATACCATTTACCACAAGAAAGGATCACCAGTCGTTCTTAAAGTCGCTCTTAACTTACGAACAGCTTTATGAAACACCCATCAGGCCTTTATTTGCGAAAGTATAGAGGGAATTTTTCTTCCTCGGTTGTACTGGCAAAATAGTAATGCCAGTCCAATCTCGGATGATACTTACAAAAAGCCTGGTATACTATACAAAACTTGGTTACATGAATGAACGCAAGGGTAAGATAGCACAGGATGCAATAACACGCAACGGTATAGTATAATTTGCAATACTTCCTCATATTTAAGATGTCACTAGATGTGATTCTACAGATCGTTAACTGTTAACGGCGACACGCAGACGCAAAATGAAGAAATCGAATTATTATTAGTCGTAATAACAATATATATATAAATATATATATATATACACATATATATTTGTGTGTGTGTGAGGGTTTGTGCGTGTCGAAGTAGAAGTAATAGTAGGAGTAGTAGAAGTAGAAGAAGTAGAAGAAGTAGTATTAGAAGTAGACGTAAAAGTAGTAGTAGTAGTAGTAGTAGTAGTAATAGAAATAGTAATAGTAGTAGCACTAGTAGCAGTATTAGTATTTATTACGGTAGTATCCTTGTTTCACTATCACTCTAGTCACTACTTGTAGGACGACGAAGACTACTATTATTGTTTATTTTACTATAAATACTACCATGTTTATGATACCATCACATTATTACAGACGATGATAACATTCCGCCCGTTGTTGATTGTCCGGATGACTTCACGGAATACGTCCAGCTTGGTGTGACATCAGCAGAAGTGTTCTTTAATGAACCAAAGGCAGTGGACAACGGAGGTCCTGCACATATTTTTGCTTATACCCATGAACCCGGGGATACGTTTCCTCTTGGATCTACCCTAGTCTCTTATACCTACGTAGACATCGCTGGGAACTTAGCTCCGGATTGCTTATTTAATGTCATTGTCGAAGGTAAGACCAATTGCGAAAATATATATGATATCTTCTTAATGATTTTCTTATAAAGGTATCATTATCTGTAGAGGTGTTGTGGCTTAGTGAATAAGTCTCCGGACTTTTGAACCACAAGGACTTGAGTTCGAATCCTACCAGCAACATATCTTTGTGAGGATCTTGCCCTTTTAAAATTCTGACATTTCAATAGCTTATTTAATCTTATAAGGAATGCAGACTTTGAAATTAACTTGCATTCGGATTTTATACCCAAACTTAACAAGCTTGCTAAATAAATGTCGCTGCGCTTTTACTAAGGAAGTAGTATGGATGGTATATGCAAGTTATGTCGATTTTTTTAGCAATTTGGCTAGGAATGACACACTAATCTTTATTATATTGCATCGTAATATCACGTGGATGTGAAATCCCTGGTAATATCAAGCAGTCCAGCACAGGTCACAGTCCATATTCCTCTACAAATATATTCTCGACAGATATTTTAGAAGACACTACCCCACCGGTGGTGAACTGTCCTTCGGACATCAGCAGACCAGTTACCTTTGGGATGTCATTCCTTGAAGTCACCTTCCCGGATGCCACGGCGACGGATAACTCGGGCATGGTGTCTTTTGTCAGTGTGTTTCCTCCGTCAGGCAGTTCTTTCTCCCTCGGGACAACAGACGTCACATTCAGCTTCATCGACCCGAGTGACAATATAGGAAGCTGTACATTTACCGTTACGATTTATGTAGGTAAGCAACTATGAAGTACAGTTAAGAAAGGAAGAGGGTATGAGAGGAGAACATGATCAAGAAAATGTCGATGAGCTTAATGACAAAAGTTGAAAGGGATAAATTTGTGGTGACTTTTCCCGGTAGTCTCGTCAACCCTCGGTGTGATGGAAAGAGTGAGCTTAAGATGCATTTCGTTATTGCTCTTCTTGCAGTCAACCTATTTTCCAGGGAGATACTCTGCCATTCAATGGTTACTCTAGTCAGTCATGATAGTACTCTCTCAGAAATTATTTTCCTTTCAAAATCCCTATAGCTGATGCAACACCTCCAGATGTGACCTGTCCTGCGGACATAGATCGGTCAGTGCCCCGAGGAGTTACTTCTCTTGAGGTATTCTTTCCAAATGCAGCAGCCACGGATGACTCCGGTACCCCGTCTCTAGTCAGCGTGGACCCTCCATCTGGTAGTTCATTCCCGCTTGGACCAACTGAAGTCAGATTCACATTTGAAGATGATGCTGGAAATGAAGGATTTTGCACGTTTGTCATTACTATAAACACATCACGTACGTATACAAAATACGACCGAGTAGATCATTCTTATACTCTTAATTCAGCAAGCCTTGCATATTACTCATGTGCACAATAGTTTCATAAAAAGGTAGAGGGCGTGGTCCTGGGAGGCAGGGGTGCTGGGGAGCTGAATCACCCCCAACATTTCCTGGTGGTGCGCAGCACTCCTTGAAATTTTAGTTTGTGTGCTCTATTGTATGGGCCTCATTTGCTAAATTAACACATCTATAGACGAGAGTAAAACCTTGTTCTTCTCATTTTGCTTTTCAAATTGTTCTTGATTTAAAATCACCTAATATACACTCGAGAGTGAAAACTCTTTTTTGGGGGATTTTCTTTCATGTGTTTGCTTTCCGACTTTGTGTGTGGTAAAAGCCACCTTTATTTGAAGGTGAAAATCGTTCACAAACCCTCTAATAGAAGGGCACGGGTGAAAACAGGAAAAGGGATTTGACGATATCACAACAAACATTTCTTTTTCATCCACATTTTGCTAGAAAAGTAATTATGTCTGTATCTTTTTTGCAGCCGATACAACTCCTCCAGTGGTGATCTGTCCACAAAACATCACCCGTTCGGTGCTTCCTGGAGCTACCTCTCTTGAGGTGTTCTTCCCAAATGCAACAGCCACAGATGACTCTGGTACGACGTCTCTAGTTAGCGTGGACCCCCCATCTGGCAGTTCGTTTCCGCTTGGACCAACTGACGTTAGATTCACGTTTGAAGATGACGCTGGAAATGAAGGATATTGCACGCTTGTTATTACTATTACAACATTACGTACGTATCCAAATCATGGACATCCATTGGCGGCGGAAGCCACAAATTTTTTTTTTTTTTGGGGGGGGGGTTCACCAGAAATTTTGGGATGGACACAGGTAAACAATTTGACAAGCAAAAAAAAAGTTATCAAAAAAATAAATTAGGGGGGGAGACAAGTTCCCCCGTCCCCTCCCCGCTTCTGCCGCCTATGTGGACATCTCTTTATTCTTAATCCGGTAAATTCCAATGACCTGTTTAAACAAATTCTTCCGTCAAAACAAACTGAGCAGTCGTTTTCAGAACTCTACCCTTATCGATAACCACACCCCTCTTATTTTATTACTAACATAATGAAACATCGAAAGGTCATCTGAAAGAGTTCACTTGCTTTGCTTCATTAACATGATTAATGAAAGTTTTCCATCTTCATATCTGAAGCTTCAGAAGTGTATACAGTTCAGGCAATTCTAGAACACTCAAAACTTGATTTTTTTGCTTTTATCTCCTCAATTTACTTTTCTCATTTCACAACCACCGGAAAGTCATTCTTAGAGCTATGCCTATATTACAGGCAACTCTAACCAACTTCTATGGTACCGGTACCAACATGAAATATTCGAATGTCATTAAAAAATGATCATTTGTATGCATTGTTGCAAGTTCTATGCCATTGTTCATATTGGGCATCTATTACTGCAGAAGTTTCTATACTTTCAAAACACGATAGAGCAATTTACTTCAAAATCTCTTTCAGCCGATACAACTCCTCCAGTGGTGATCTGTCCCTCGAACATCACTCGCCCGGTGCTTCCCGGAGTTACCTCTCTCGAGGTGTTCTTCCCAACTGCAACAGCCACGGATGAATCTGGTACAACGTCTCTATTCAGCGTGGACCCTCCATCAGGAAGTTCATTCCCGCTTGGACCAACTGAAGTCAGTTTCGTGTTCAAAGATGAATCTGGAAACGAAGGCTCTTGCACTTTCTTTATTTCTATAGTCACAAGCACAATACGTAAGTAAAAAAAAATGATTAGGAACTTCATAGTTATACCCGGAGAATCTCTGGTATTGCGAATATCTTAGCATAGGGTCAAGCATGCAACTTTCAGATAGATATCTGGTTCTTGCATCCTTCCCCGGTCAATGAATATCTTCCACTTTGCAGTTTGTGTTTTTGATTAGAAACTTGATTATTTTTTATACTCTTCTCAGTTTTGTTCCCTCATTACGGACAAACCGAAAACATTATTTTTCCAGAGCTATACCTGTATAGCCAACTATTAACATCTACTGTTATCAGTACCACCATGAAAAAATTCAAACCTCTTTAATAAAAAAAGCATTGTAGTTGTAAGTTCTATGCCATATATAGCACCAAAGCTACAGAAGTGTACATACTTTTTTAGAACACGTTAGAGCACTAAAACTCTCTTTCAGCCGATACAACTCCTCCAGTGGTGATCTGTCCCCCAAACATCACTCGCCCGGTGCTTCCTGGAGTTACCTCTCTTGAGGTGTTCTTCCCAACTGCAACAGCCACGGATGAATCTGGTTCGACGTCTCTAGTTAGTGTGGACCCTCCATCTGGAAGTTCATTCCCGCTTGGACCAACCGACGTTAGATTCACATTTGAAGATGGTGCTGGGAATGAAGGATATTGCACGTTTGTCATTACTATAAACACATCACGTACGTATAAGGCAGATCCTGAATTTTCCAGAAATTCCTGTGATCTTGTTTTATATATAATGTATATATGTATATAAAAGTTTTCTCTTTCGTTAAAGTAATTGGTTAACATTGGTTTGACTTTTAAACAATCTGAGCCAGAAGGTCACACCTGTCCCCTTTGCTAGGATATGTTACAAAAATGAAGCCCAGAAAAAATTGCGTTCGAAAATAATTATTTAGTGCTTCAAAAATTTAAATATAAGGTGACCGGAAACACCATCTTAATTTCATCCTATACACTTATGTGTACTATTTAGGCGTCTATAAGACGCCTATTTACAAATTCGGGGTTTGCCTTGTAGTTTTAGCTTTTCATTCTCAATAATGGTTGTTTTCAGGGTTTATTAGTTCTAATACATGCACTGGTACACATGTTTCATCTTGGTTTGAGAATTTTTTAAATCGGCTGCTCACAAAGTTAAACAATACCTTTAAATGCCCAAAATCGTATTCAACAAATAGAGGCACAAAAAGCAAAATTTGTCCCTTCCAAACTGACATTGTTTCATTTCAAAATGGAAATATCACTTTAAAAGTGGGATTTTTAAGGGTATTGGACTGAAAAGTTACTGAAGTTTTAGACTGAGGGCACACCCGAGGCCGAATGTCCAACAAAAAGTGTACAAGAGTTCGAAATTCTGCTTCTCTTTATTATGTGATAATGATTACATTAAATTTTATTGTCTAACTATAATTTTCTAGCAAAATCTGATACGGTACTAATGACGGAATTCATGAATTGCATTGAATTGAGAGCTCCAACAAACAAATTGAGATTCCAAAAATTGCAGATAAGTGTGATTGCGTTTGGAAATGCCGGGACTCTCTTATATTTATGTGTACATTTCCTTTTAAAATTCATTTAGCTGATACAACACCTCCAGTTGTGACCTGTCCTGCAGACATAGATCGGTCAGTGCCCCGAGGAATTACATCTCTTGATGTATACTTCTCAAATGCAACAGCCACAGATGACTCTGGCATGACGTCTCTAGTTAGCGTGGACCCTCCATCTGGTAGTTCGTTCCCGCTTGGACCAACTGAAGTCCGATTCGTATTTCAAGACGAAGCTGGAAATGAAGGAAATTGCTCGTTTGTAATAACTATAAACACAATACGTAAGCATCCGGGAAATTTAGGGCTCAGATTTTTACCCTGTAAATTCTGTGGAGGTGGAATTCGGTTTTCAAAGTAGACAAAATGCGTTATATAACAAATATGCATGCTAGCCTAAGAGGTGTAGTCTCTTGTCTCTTGATCGTCCATAAACAATGACCGAGGAATAAACCATTATCTATTATGAATTTGAATGTAAATTCAAAAGCCTGGCTTCGGTATATTGGAACTGACATACCACATTCGAACAGTAATTCGTATTTTCTATTTCCTTGACATCTTTCTCAGCTGATACAACTCCTCCGATTGTAACCTGTCCTCCAAACATCACGCGTTATGTGCCTTCTGAAGTGAGCTCTCTTCAGGTAAACTTCTCAAGTGCAACAGCCACAGATGACACCGGCACCACGTCACTCCTCAGCGTGGAGCCTTCGTCCGGCAGTTCCTTTCCTCTTGGAACAACTGAAGTCAGATTTGTGTTCCTAGATGAAGTTGGAAATGAAGGATTCTGCACTTTCGCGATTACTATAATCATGCGTGGGTATCTAAATATACACTTATGTTACCAATGTAACTCCATCGGATCCTTTACAAGAAAATACTGTAATGTTGAGATTTTCTTTAGGAAATAAGGAGGACCGGTCAGATATAACGCTTAGAAATATTATGAAATACACAACGTGTTTCACTAGTATGTCTAATCTTGGGCCAGTTGCAGAAAGAGTTGCGTTTAAACACAAGTCAAAATATCAAGCGCAAGTCCCGAATACGGGTGTTTCATTGGCTGAAAATCAAGTTGCGTAATATTTTTTTTTAAGTTGCGTTTGATCGCCACTCTTTCTGCAACGGGCCCCTGGCAAACTTCCTTGATTTTGATGGTCTGTCTTACTGATACCTTACTTAACATACAATGGTAATGTCGGAAAACATGATGACAAGACCTTTCATAAAACGATCCTTTTGGCTTGAAAGTGACGATGTGAAACTGGGATGTAAAATGTTTAATATCACTCTCCCAATACAATCCGAAACCAATCGACAAATTCCAACCGAGCCATTGCACACCTGATACAGTAAAATGGTAAAAAGGGGGAAATGTGATATGAATCTGTTGTCTTCATCTAAAAAGTCATGCTTGTATACATGAACAGTCCAGAACCATGCCACCTTGTATCCGAAGTTCATTCTTTTCCTCTTTGCAGTTGACACCATTCCACCGGAAGTGACGTGTCCTTCCAACATTACCCGGTTCGTCCCTCAAGGATTGGATTCTCAGAGAGTTGTCTTCCCATCTGCAACAGCCATTGACAATTCCGGAAAGACGTCTTTTGTCAGTGTGGACCCTCCTTCGGGTAGTCCATTCCCTCTTGGCTCGACGGAAGTCATATTTGAATATTCTGATCCCAGTGGAAATGTCGGAAGCTGCTCGTTTTTCATCACCATCAATCCATTAGGTAAGTTTATAGAAGGCTATGGACCAGTTTCATAAAGACTTAAGATAATGGTAACTTGTCCATTACAGAAACTACCATTGAAATTTCGATCGTGTTGGGCTGCTGAGCAGTGGAAGTTACCATCATGCCAAAGTTACCATAATCATAAGTGCATTCACCCATATCCTTAACAGAATTTATCAGGTTTCAAACAGTTCTGCAACAAAACTGATAGCTTTGTCTGATATAGATCTGTAGATCTATCCCAAAAGAAATATAAAACTACGATGTAATCTGTATGTTTTGTATGAAACGACAAGCGGTCCATGTTTCGATTTCTGATAGTTAGACTTGTAGCAACCCGTAGTCTCGATAGCATGGAATATAAAAATTCTTTAGGGGCTCTTGTACGCAGGAACTGGATGGCAGGCTTCCGAATACGTGTGAATTTCGTTCTTAATCGAATTGCGGCCTTATGGGTTGTCCATGAAGAAACTGTTCTCATCTGGTCGTAACAAGAGAACCTCGTGAAAATTAATCTGTATCACATTTAGTTCATGAGCAAAAAGGATGTACTGTTTTCAAAGTGTTTAACTTTATAGGTAAGTTACATCGTCTTTTTGTCTATTTACAGGGCCGACTAGTTGCGGTGGCTCAACATGTGCGAACGGGGCGACTTGTGTGACCTCAGCAGATAGTTTTCAATGTGCATGTGTTCCAGGCTTTGTAGGCAGACAGTGTGAAATTGGTATGTAACTTGGAAGGTTTTTTTTTTAAGTAGGCCCTATATTCTTTCCCCATTGCGCTTCTGAACTTTCTCCATTTTTCTGGAATTGTGTATCTGATACCATAGACTGGAAAATGGGAAGAGGATTGATGATGTTATGAGCTGTTTTTGATTATGACTAATGAACACCCTTGCAAATTATAATTACCCACATTTTGAATAGGTACCTCCATGACCAATTACAACTTTCCATGTTATGACAAGCGATCGTGTTCCTCGATTATAAATAGCGACTCTCTTATGTATAATAAACATGATGAATAACAACTATTATGAATAACTACTATACCTTTATAATGACCCTTATGAATAGGAAGCTTTTTGACCATTACGGCTAGCAGTCCTTATGAATAACAATCATTATGACTAGTGGTCCCCATGGCTATCGTACAGACCCCATTTACACACCAATTATTATTATCATTATTACATTCTCGACCAGATATCAATGAGTGTTCAAGTTTACCCTGTATGAATGGAGGAACCTGCATCGATGGTGTTGATCGATTCTCATGCCTCTGTCGTCAGGGTTTCTCCGGTATCAACTGTGAAAAGGGTAAGACTTTATGCGGCAGTCACACCCAACGTAGCCGACTTTAAATAGATCGCTGGTATGCGATAATAGAGGTGCCGTGGCCGAATGGTCTAAGGTGCCTGGCTATACATGGAAAGTCCGGGGTTCGATCTCCGGCCGCGGCACCTATGCCCGTGAGCAAAGCATTTAATCTACAATGCTCTTTTATTTTGCTTTCAAATATATGGAAATGCTATATGCATTACTGGTTACTAGGTGTGGACTCGTTTAACAAAATAATAATTCGAAATAATGGAAAATCTTTGATCTGTCTGCAGTCGGTTTTGTTTGATTGATGTTTGTAGATAAAGAAAATGATTATGCGGGGTACATAGTTATCCCGCGTTCGTAAAGGTCACGTTGATCAAGATGGACGCTACTCCATCCAGAGGCTTGTCATCGCCCTCCGATCAAGCTGAACCTTGTAAATGTTTTTTCAAGTATGTGTTAAAGGTATTGTTTAACTTTGTGAGCAGCTTATTTAAAAAATTCTCAAACCAAGATGAAACATGTGTACAAGTGCATGTATTAGAACTAATAAGCCCTGAAAACAACCATTATTGAGAATGAAAAGCTAAAACTACATGGCAAACCCCGATTTTGTAAATATGCGTCTTATAGACACCTAAATAGTACACATAAGTGTATGGGATGAAATTAAGATGGTGTTTCCGGTCACTTTATATTTCAATTTTTGAAGCACTAAATATTTATTTTCGAACGCAATTTTTTCTGGGCTTCATTTTTGTAACATATCACAGACACAGGTGACAAGTGTGACCTTCTAGCTCAGATTGTTTAAAAGTCAAACCAATGTTAACCAATCACTTTAAGTTAATCAGGGCACCATAGGGTTAGCTAATGAAAAATAATTATTCGGAAGAATATTTAAACTCGAGTTTCTTTTCTTTGCCTAAATTCACCCTTTAGTATACAAAATGATGCAAAGACGTGAGTGCATCGGTAGGTTTCGGGAGCATGAGGTATCTATGGTACTGTGGGTTTAGACTAAATTTCTGCACGCTCACTGGTCCTACCGATGCACGAACACACATGGGTATCATTTGCTTTATAGAATGGTGGATTTTTTGGCGAAAACTCATTTTTTTACAACCATGCATAAGTAAATGCCGACATGGCAAATATACCGGATTCGTGGTTGCCATTCTATAACGAGTTTAATGTCTTTACGCTCGATGCTTTCGACTCAGAATAAAATAGGTTTAAGAACCTTTTACTCACTGAGTTTTCTCAGCACATAAGGCAAAATCGCTCTATGTCACAAATTACTGTAATAAACACGTATGATTGTACTTCACTGATTATACTTTTTCTTTTCCATATGTTTGCTTTCAAATAGTTGACATTTGTGATCTGGAAGGTGATTGGTACAACGAATGCAATGATCGGCTGAGTCTCTCACCTACCTCGACCGGTCTAATCCTAGGCTTTTATCACACCAACAATGAAATAACTACAGGATACACCGGTAAGTCGAGCACGATAAGCAGCAATGAAGTTTATGGCAGTGTTAGTGGTGGCGGCGCATGGTGAAAGGGATGATTCGACGATAGTGATGATGATGATAATAATAATATTATTCCGCATTTATATAGCGCTTAATACATCGGAGCGACGTCTCTAAGCGCTTTACAGACATATAATTAATCTGGTCATCGGATCCTTGCATGCCCGCATACAATGTATGCAACTTCTCCACTCCCTGGGGAGCATTCCAACAAGAGTTCCAAGACTCAATTGCTAGGCATACTACATATAGGCTTTCATATACCGGGTACCAAACACCTGGGTGGAGAGAGGCAAAGTGTGGATTAACGCCTTGCTAAAGGACGTTAAGCCATGGTGGGATTCGAACACACGACCCTCTAATTACAAGGCGAGAGTCAGAACCGCTACAACACGACGCTTCCACATGATAATGATGGTGATGATGATTCGATGATAATGATGATGATGTAAAGCAATCGTAAAGCGCAATTTATCGGTAAATACATTCAAAGGTGCCGGCTGCCCTATTTGTCACACATTATTACCACAGTTGCGGAGAAAGATAGGGCAGTTTTAAAGGTTTAAACGGGTTGAATTTGTAAAAAAAAATGGTAAGACGATGAGCAACTGACGAAAAGCTTCACCCCCGATGATGATGATGATGATGATGATAATGAATGTTTTGAAGACACGAACACAATTCATAGTTCATAATGTACGAAGCATTAAATCGGTGCATCTGAAGAACCAAATCAACTTAAATCTTAAATTCACACAACGTTTACATGTATACAGAGCGTATCAAAAAAAAGTTTACACTTAGAAAAAACCCTGTAAAATTATACATTTGTAATATTCTGAAGACTTTTCAACATTTTAACATTGGTACAGATCCATATTAAGTAAATGACGATAAAACTGTCGAGAAACATTTCCGCTTGAGTGAGCACTACTTACTTTTGAAAAGTTAGTGAAAAATGATTTGCGCAGAACCTTGAAATAGTTATGCGAACAAAAGTTGACCTTAATCATGAAAAACATGTAGAATTTAGCTAGTAAAATTTATTTGAAGATATCTTTTACCCTTTTAAACTTGTTTCCTTGCCCAAAACACTTCGAAGAGTGCATTGCGCCCACCCCACTCCCCCACACACCAAAGCCATCGTGACGATATTTGCTTTACACTGACCTGTGATTTACATGTAATGGCTAAGGCTTGATTTTCATTTTGTTAATCATTGCCAAGCTTTGAAAAAGTGTGGAGAAACAAGTATTAAATGAAAAATGAAATGTAAACCCACTTTAAATGATAAAAACTTAGTGAAAAATGCTGAAGATGTCTGATATAAACTTTTGTTCAGATTCAGTTATGTCCTCAGATCCAGCTGGCACAAAAAGGGTAAAGGTTGTGCTTACTAAGTGCTGAAATTTCAATTTGGGTGGCAAAATTGCTACAAAATGCTTGAATGTATCCGTTTTATCTAAATTGACTGAAAGTGCAAGGGAAATGTATGAGAAATGTTTCGCAGAGTAAGTTTGATATCGCCCTTTCCCCTTGACACAGCGTGAAAACGAGCATTTCTGCGCAAACAGATTTCTGCGAGCTTTACAAAAATGGACAGAGCTCACTCAAGTGTAACATTCTGTCAAAACTTTTACTTTCATTGGATAGATGAGACCCAAACCCAATATTATATGTGAAAAAATTACCCACATGTTGTATATATTTTAATTCCCAGGGCTTTTTCAAAGTGTAAACTTTTTTTTGATACGCACTGTATAGCAAATTCTTCTCACCACTTGAGTTTACCTAACCTTATCAATCGTTAATATTTTTTTCCTCTAAATGTTTACTTATTACAATTTCTAAACTTTAGATCCGACGGTCGTCATAGGTTACATCAACCTAAAGTGCTATTTCTCATCCTTTGGGTTTATAGTTAGTTGGAACAAGGGCCAATCTACAGGCGGTTGGTCGGGTCAATGCCATTTATGTGATGGTCAAGAAGTTCTTTATACTACATGGACCACCAGGTTACGAGTTAATACTTGTGACGACACTAGATTAGCTACACGGTAAGCTAACTGTCTTTTATTTCATTTACATGTGTTCGTGTCAATTCTGATCTTCAGCAAGACTGCGATCGTGGTAAACGCTCGTTATTCAGACTGTTCGTTAATCCGAAAAGAAAACAGGGCTCGTAAACAATTAATTATTAGAACTTTGTTTCATTTTCGGATAAAAAAATCTTCGCATCAACGAATCCTTGAACAAATGAACTTTCGTAATATCGAACCTTCAGAAAAACGAACAATGGAATTCGGAATAACCAGCTGTAACCCATTTTGAATTTCTTTGAACCACACGGATACCAAGATTACATACTATGTTGTTTTTATTATATTTTTGTTATGACTGCGTATTTGAGTTTTTGATTTCTTGTAACTTGTGAAAATTTCCTTTCAACATAGATTTGATTTGTAATTATGTGATGTATAAGTTATTTAATATTTTATCATTTTATTGAAATGTTTATGTCTATCGGTATATAGTTGTTAGTCCGTTAAAATAACAAAGTGGACTTCTATTACATACAGTTCTCCACCTTCCAGCTTTTACTGAATAGATTTAATTGCAGAATACACTCCTATAAAGATCGGTCAAAGTAACCAATATGTTGATATGTGTCCGAATGATAAAAACATGGTCAGTATCAACCAAAAATAATGGTAGATTTTAACCAATAAATTAGTTGATTTTGACTAATTTTATCGTTCAAAATGGTGACCAATCCCCTTTTAAAGTGTAGGCGAAATTGAATAATAAATTATGTCTCTGTGGTGCTTTCTTACTTTATTGTATTTTCAGAGTTGGACAAGATAAATGGACTCGATACAAGCAACATCCTGCTCCGCGTGAAGCATGACAACAATGTAAATTTTAAAATTATATTTCTTCGCCATGTCTCGGTTTCTGTCAAAGATCAAGTCCACCCTCACAAACTTGAATTGATATAGAAACTCTAAAAGGAATAATGCTGAAATTGTCATAAAAATCGGATGTGAAATATAGACAACTTCGACGTTTCACAGTATTTTTTCCATTCACAAAGCAGTACAGTTCAAAACACGCTGACGGGTTTGATAATGAATTATATTGAACTGAATTATTTATTATTATAATGGAAAACGGTTTTATTTATAGATGAATTATGGAATTGCAATTGTTATGACACGTAATAAATAAACCATGGGGTTCTTGTTGTCAAATTTACAAAATTCAAATATTCTGTATATTTCTTGTAATAAAATACAGAAACAGTGAGTGTTCGAGTGTGATATAACCGGTTCTTTTATTTTTGCATAAGAACCGTCTGATGTTCTAATGATATAACTGCAACTTTTAAATCGTAGATCTTTCTCTTTTTGCATGTTTTATATTCAATTTTGATGGAATTTTCCGCGTGAGACTTGTTTCATATAAAATTTGATTTTTTTCATATCAATTTGTTGTTGAGGGTGGACATGACCTTATAAAGGACTCAATATACAACGAAAATATATATGCCGCATGTATATTTCTGTTTGAAATACCGGAGGGGAGTATCATTGCTATAATTTGGACATGAAATGACGTTACAATGTTTTTAGATGGTCGATGTTGGATTATTTTATGATGACTATTGTCGGAAATAAGAATTTAATCAGAAAATGATTAAGTAAACATAGGAGATTTGAAAATATAAATTTCTACATGTATTCATTAAGTTACCGTGAACAAAGGTCATTGATAAAGATTTCCACTTCTTCAAAATTCCGTTTGCCCGGTATTGTCAAAAGAATTTATCAGTCACATCTGCATGTCATTACAAATATCATACAAATGCATAGATTAAATAATTTGATATTTTGTCAACCCAATTATAATCTTATACATCATAATATCTTATTTCAAATCTTCCCATGTGCCATGGGTCCGTGAAAACAAATTGTTTAGAAATAAAATATATTATGAAAAGGAAGTTGAAATCATGATTATTTTTATGAAGTAAACCTTTTTAAATGGTATGTTCATTCAATTTGCTACGCTATTGTGCTTTCATGCTTTCACATGCCACTTTTTAATTATAATTTCCGGCGATTTTTTTTTTTACAAATTTCTCTTAGATTCAATTAATACGTATTAATTCATCTCATATTAGAAATTTGGCTGTTAGCACAGTACTTGATTCTTAAAAAAAGGTTTCCTTTTATTTTTCATTTCACTATACTGTTCCCAAATGAAATACATAGTTTAGTTCAGTGTCGAGACATATCCTTTCCTTATATGTAAATATATCTATTTATATTAGTGGGAAGCAACTATATTGTATTCATGTTTTAGAACATTTTATCGATCAAATAATATCATTGTTGAAATTATTCTCCATAGATTGCTTGATTTATGTACATGTACTTAAATTGTTATATTTTAACTTTTGTGACATCTAGAATAACAAAGGATTGAGAATTGATAATGTATGTTTTATTCAGATAATGCAATATAAATCATTGTTTTGAATTAATTTGATTTTTTATTTGAATTATTTTGAAATCCTGTCATGAGTATATACTCAGAAGTCATTCGTTGCAAAGACTAATTTGAAAGAAAAAAAATTATCTAAATGCATTCCAAGCTATTGATGAATATTTAGATTTATTAATCGCTCTTTGTCGTAAGTTTTATAGTTAATTGAAAGATCCATGTCTCGACAATCAGTATCTTTTTTTTTCTATTTAGGCCTACGTTCTACGGCTACCAATGAATATAATATACATAAAGTAGTGGTCAAACCGCCAGAACTTTGCTGGAGCGGTCCTTTAACGGTAGGGAGAGGGGGTCGAATTTCGACAACGCTCGTCACCGCGCGCAAAATGGGGAAAAATCGAAAACATGGACGTTGCCCTAGCGGTGCACCGCTGAAGCCGGCGTTGCTTTAGCGTTGGTTTAACGATAGTGAGCGTTGGTTTAGCGGTGACACATCCATACCAACGCCAAACCAAAGTTCATCACCGCAATGTATCAACGCCCGACACCGTTCCAGCATTCCTGTGTACGCTCGTAAAACGCATACAATCACTCTACCAATGTATGTGCAACGTTTATTATCCGCAGCGGTGGTCCAGCTTTCAAGATTTCTGCGTTGGCCTAGCGGACCCAAGCGTCCACGAACTTGCATCTAGCAGTGCCAAACTTTGACTGGCCTGGGCGTTGTTGGAGCGGGGGTTAACTTTGTAAGAGCGGAAAATTGCCCGCTCCTCACCGCTCGCAATTTTGTGCAGCTCAAACTTTTCGGACCATCAGCTGTGGCCTTAACGGTAGCAACTTCTGTTAAACGGTGGTGAACGGTAACGAGCGGTGATGATTTTTTTTCACCGCTCCAGGACCAATCCAGCAAAGTTCTGGCGGTATGACCAATCATGCGGTATATTTCAAGCCGATGTTCAACAAAAGGAACTTCACAAAAAAGGACTGTAATTTGATTTGAATTTATTTTCATGAAAAATACAGGTAACAATACAAATGAAAAGAATCATGAGATATTGACAAAGATAAAACAAAACAGGGAAGAGGGGGGGGGGAGCCCTACTTGGCAGCACCGATCATCTGATCATGGCGCTGCACATCTAGAATTAATGCTCCTTCTGGGCATGTGCATGCGAAGTCTACCGCACTCTATCATGTTTCATTACATTTATTGGTCTTATTGGCTTCAGTCCATAGGCATAAGTATGAATGTCTTTTTGTGAACTGGGCCCGTAGCACAAAGCTTGGCAATCATCGTAGTACATTATTTTTGTAACAATTGATTGCATTGACTGCAATGTACAATTAATCGTGAAAATCAAGCCTAAATGATTAATCGATAATTTTTGTGTAACTGGATCCTGATCTATATTCCCGTAAATATTTAACCCTGAATATTTGATTATCATGATTATACCACCATGTCTTTCATAGTTCGATCTAGTGAATGTGTACCAATCGAAATATATTTGTTTTTTGCATACGATTTTGTAAAGACTTTATTAGTCTATTAATTATGTTGAGGAATTGTTGCTTTATCATGCGATATTACTCAGTTATTTCTAATGTATCGAATCAAATCAGTGAGCACATATGAATCAAAGA
This sequence comes from Lytechinus variegatus, assembly GCF_018143015.1. Classification (NCBI taxonomy): domain Eukaryota; kingdom Metazoa; phylum Echinodermata; class Echinoidea; order Temnopleuroida; family Toxopneustidae; genus Lytechinus; species Lytechinus variegatus. Next base: position 5,497,509 of record NC_054757.1, on the reverse strand, counting down.
ATACACCCCCAGTAATCATGATGATATTATACGATTCATAATATGTTGTTCCCATCAAAATATGACTGGTTCACAATTGTACAGGGAGCGTACACATAATGTTTGCCATCGTTTTTATTATTTGTTTTAATGAAAATGTGTTTTAGTTACTTTGTTGCATTTTTACCTGAAAAGTCATCTTTGTCGGGATCAGGACAAAAAAAATAAAGAATTTCTTTTATATATATATCCACTTCTCAAGAGGGACATTATTCTATTTTGTTTGCTCATTTTTTTTCTCTGTTTCGCTTGGCCAGCCCCTTGGCTTATCAGGACATTAACTCACTAAAAACACTGGAATTAAAAAGTCTATATAAACAAATTAATGAAAATCTTCCTCTAACACAGCGCTTCAACCGGTGCGGTGGGCAGCGAGAAGGTCCACAGGAATAAAAATAGGGAAAAAAACTATAATACACTTATGCAGACCTATCCGAAAATGTTATGTTTGATCGGTCTACATGGGTCAAACCAGTGGCGTACCCAGGATTTTCCAAGGGGGGGGGGGCAAATTCGTCCGCCAAAAAAATTGACAAGCAAATAAAAGGTCTTCGACCACAAATAAAGGATTTCGTACCAGAAAAAAAATTGACAAGCAGGTAAAGGTCTTCAAGTTCAAGAGGGGGCCACTTATGGCTCGTCAGGGATCAGTTGTGACTAAGGGGGGGGGGGGGGGTGACAGGGGTACGTCCCTTACATGGGTTGTGACTCGTCAGGGGTGGGGATAGTCTGCCCCCTGCCCCCCTTAGGTACGCTAATGGGTCAAACAAAGATAAAGCACTCTTAGGTATCATACATGTTGCACTATGCATGTACATGCACACTGTATGACGGTTCCGATCTAACTTTGATGTGAACCTTACTGGACCTTTTCGAATGTGCTTCAGAGCTTTATGTTCGAATTTTACGAAACATACTTTCATCAAAATGGACCGTTTGTATAAAGCGAAAGGGTGAGTGAGGAAACAAATCTTCTGTTGAAAGGTAACTGTAAGAAAAACAATACCCTGGATATTATTTAATTTGGATTCATCATAACTGGCAGTGATACGAAACCAATTTTAAAGCAATGTGTCGAATGTGTTGAAGTATTGCCAGATGATATCGTCAGTAAATCTGGTCGCCCGTCGGGGTAAAAATAAAGAGAGAAGGACAAAATAAAGGAAAGAGAGGAAAGAAAAAAAGAAGAAAGAAGAGAAGGATTGAAAGAGAAAGAATGAATGAGAAAAGGAAAGAAAAATGCAGGGGCTATAGGACCGGCCTGTCGGAAAAAAGGATAATATGTCGGGTCACGCGTAATGTTCGAAATGTATCATGTACCGACAGTGATTAACGTAACTGTCGGGTCACCCAGGGCTTTTCCAAATTCTTCATGTACCGACAGAATGTCCCTCTTTTAGGTCTAAATCGGCTAAAAATAAACGCTCGCTTTCAATGTTTACAATGGACCGGTTGCAGGTCTTAATAAAACAAAAATCAGCTCGCGATACGCAACATATATTTAGTTTATTTTACCTTTTCAGGTGATGAATGAGAGATGTTTTCATAAATGACTATTCATTTTCGAAATGAGCCGTTCGACATGCCCTTTTCTGGTCAGACATTGAATGTCAGATATCCTTCCTTTCTTCTGCTATAGAGCTTCAATCATAACGCCCTCTGAGTCCCAGTATTGAGGTGCTGCCCTTGTTTCGTACTGCGAACTTGGCGAATAAAAATAGCTTCAAATGTGACGCGTCCTTAATTGTAAAGTTTTGGATGGTTGCGTGATATCAACATATTTTGTCAAACTTTTGCCATTGTTGCTGTCTCCTCTGTCGATCTCCCATTTTTCTCTCGAAATCGCGTGATGATGGACTTGAAATCAATGACGTCGACACTTACTCGTAACTGGGGGTGGGTTGTGACTTTTGCGTCGTTTCTCGTGCATTTCTCTGCCTTCGGAATCATGAATTGCTTCAGTATAACTTTCGTTACCCTCCAAGAAGAATTTTCGACTAGTTCAACCGCTACCTGTGAGTATAGGGTTGTTTTCCATCACTTATAAAATCAATATCACTGGTTCGATGTTGAATATAATATTTCTATAAAGACCATACCTTATATGTGGATGGTGATGATAATAAATTATATTAATAATAACAACAACAATAATATTAATAATCATAACAATACTGATGATAAAAAATAAAATCGTTATCCATTGTTCATTTATTCATTTGTCTTTTATTAGAAAGAAAAGAAAACGAAGAAAAAAGGAATTATATGATAATTAATCTGATAACCCTATATTTTTGGAAGAAGTTGGGTTGCTCCTCGTATCGTCCTTTCACCTCACGTGAAGACATGTATCGACGCACCCACGTGTATACGAAATTTGTACACTCTTAAAATGGTTGGGCGAAAATGCAAAACTTTTAACCTACCCTGGGCATCATACTGACCACACAACTATTGGTTAAAATCTGCCCAAATTGGGTAATAAAACTAATTATTGTGTAATAAATTTGAATATTTGGATAATTGCCCAGAATATATGTATTTTACCAACATACATTACCCAACATAGAGGACAGTATGTTGCCCAACACTGTGTGTATACTTTTAAATATACCAACAAAACAAACGAAAATAATTACAAAAGTATAAATATCATTGGTATTGTACCATAAACGAATGTATATAAAGAACATTATTAAAAACATGTACGTATCCAATGGTATCGGGCCGCAGTGGCGTAGCAGGCGGCGGGGGGCATGATGCCCCCTGGCGGATTTCACCGGAAAAAAGAGGGGAAAAAGAGAAAAGGGAGAAAGAAAGAAAGAAAGAAAGAAAGAAATAAAGGGAAATGGAAAGGGAAGAAATAGTGAAAACGGGGAAGGGGAAGAAAAAAAGTGAAAAGAAAAGTGAGAAAAAACATTTAGCCGAAAACGGAAGGAAAGAAGGAATTGACTGAGAGAGAACAAATGATCCCAAAATACTAATACATTAACATGCTCAGTAAGAAAGAGAAATTAATTAGATGACAAATTAGCAAAAAAGGCGTGAAATTAAGGAAATAGAATGAGCCAAAAGCTAAATTGGAAAATAAAAAGGGACAAGAAAGACAGAAGAATATGCATGGTGAAAAATAAAACAAACAATTTTTTCTTAGAAATTTCCTTACATTCGCTATGTTATACCAACTCAATTAAAATATTTGGTTTGCTACGCAACTGCGTTGAATTGATGTCTAGTGTAAAAGCTATATCCGCAAATTGATTAAAAATAGCGGCCATCTGTAAGGTTAAAATGGGATTAATATCAAAAGGTTCCGGGGCGAAGCCCCCGAACCCACCCCGCATACCACTGGTGTACAGATGGAAGGTTTGGGGTCAAGGCCTTTAACAGAACAAAAAAAGGAGGGGAAAAAACAAAGGAAAAGTGAAAGTTATGATATTATTTTCTTAATATGTCCAAATCTATCTCAAAGTTAGATTCTCATGAGAAGGTTATTTTTTTCTCGCTCGCTTCTCTAGCTCGGGACTGACATTTGGAAACTTTTCGCCATACGCGCCATACCATGCCCCCTCTTTTTTTTTTACTCCACGCGCCACTGCCACATAGAGCTTCGCCCTAATGCTCGCGGACAATCATAAAACAATATTGTCCATAGTGGCGTGTATACAGACCAAGAAAAAAAAAGAAAAGGAAATAGAGAAGGGTGAAAATTATACTATTTTTAGAATATTATGTCAAAATCTATCACAAAATTGGAGTTATGTCATAAAAATGTTGAATTTTAGCTCGCTCGTTTCGCTCGCACCTTTTTATTTTATATATTTTTATAAATTCTGCCCGATTCGCAATATCTTGCCCCCTCCAAATTTTCGGCTGATTACGCCACTGCCTATTCATACCATGATATGACGGGTGAATTTCTGTCCCCCCCCCATCGGACCATCGACCCCTGTTACGCCCGTGTATCGAGGATACAAACATGCACATGATCATCAAAAAAATTCTGTTTGCCTAGAATATTTTCTTTTTACTTGTATGTTTTACTTCTTCGTCAAGCAAGTGAATTACAACAATGAGCATAGAAATTAAAAAAAATAATGTAATAGGCTTGAACAAGATAAGCAATACAAGCCATTAGCTTTCATTTAAGACCCCACCTCGGCATTCCCAGTAATTTCAGGAGGTCTGGCTTCGGAATTTCTCTTTTCATGCAAACAATCGGAGGATCATCATACCGACATTGACACAGACAAAACATAAAAACATTCCTTTCTCGTACAAAAAACCCCAACATTGTTATGAACATCCGACATCACAAGTCATGCAGTGAATCGTCGTGCAAAGT